>NW_020173929.1:2744931-2814503 GCF_003031525.2 Neophocaena asiaeorientalis asiaeorientalis | reverse complement strand
GCTGAGCCCGTGTGCCACAACTACTGAAGCCCACACGCCTAGAGCCCATGCTCTACGACAAGAGAAGCCACGGCAATGAGGAGCCTGCACGCAGCAATGAAGAGTAGTCCCCACTCACCGCGACTAGAGAAAGCCTGCGTGCAGCAACAAAGACCCAACGCAGCCAAAATAAATAAATTAAGTAATTTTTTTAAAAAAAGAAAAAGAGATCAGATTTTTGGTTACTATCAGGTGGGGGTAGGAGAGAGGGGAACTGGAAAAAAGCAGTCAAAAGGTACAAACTTCTAGTTATAAGATAAATAAGTACTAGAGATTTGCAGCAACAAAGACCCAACGCAGCCAAAATAAATAAATTAAGTAATTTTTTTAAAAAAAGAAAAAGAGATCAGATTTTTGGTTACTATCAGGTGGGGGTAGGAGAGAGGGGAACTGGAAAAAAGCAGTCAAAAGGTACAAACTTCTAGTTATAAGATAAATAAGTACTAGAGATGTCATGTACAATAAATATCATTAATGCTACTGTGTGTTACATATGAAAATTGTTAAGAGAGTAAATTCTAAGATTTCTCATCACATGAAAAAATTTTTTTTTCTAGTTCTTTAATGTCGTACAGTATCTATGTGAGATGATTAATGTTAACTAAACTTATTTTTTTTGTTTGGCCGCAACACGCAGCTTGTGGAATCTTAGCTCCCCAACCAGGGATCGAACCTGGGCCCCTGGCAGTGAGAGGACTGGGTTCTAACCACTGGACCACCAGGGCATTCCCATTAACTAAAATTATTGTGATAATCATTTCATGATATATGTGAGTCAAATATATACAGTGCTGTATGCCAATTATATATCAATAAAACTGGGAAAAAAAAAGGAAAAAAAATTTTTTTAATTAAAACTCATAATTAGATAAAGAAGTGAGCTAGTGAACAAGAGATCTAAGCAATTTTCAAAGCTGGGAAATTTGCTGTTTTCCCAATAGAATAAAGTTCTGGTCCCCTGTATCTCAGAGGCTATCTAAAGGCTATTGGTTTAAACAAATAACATACTACCCTTGTGAGGTCGATATTTTTAATTATACGGGTAAGTATCTGATAACAGATGACACTCAGATTCACAGTCTTGAGACATTCCAAGTTATATATGGAGCCTAAAGAAACCAAATACCAGTCTTCTATTTTTATTTACAGATTATTTTATTGTAAAAAGATAAGCAATTACAGATCAGCCTGTTGCAAAATCAATACTATATTAGCATAAATGTAATTCCAAGTTTTAAAAAATCTGATCAGTTCCAAGCAGGAATAAACATTAAGCCATGATGGTACTGAAGTTATTTTCAAAAGACACCAAATTGTGCTTCCTATAAGGAACTTAGAAAAATTTAAATTTCTGAGTGGATTATCTTTATCTTTTCTTCTTATATAATTACAGCCATATTTTTATATAACAGGCCATGAGATGATATGTAAACATTAATTTCACCAAGATTTTTTCTTATCAAATAAAATCGTATTTCTGCTAGAAACTTTCATTCTAGTCATTTTAAGTAAATAATCAGCTGTCAAAAGCAAATACACGTTTCTTTCAAATGACTGTTAAGCTCTAACGTTCATTTACCCCTAGGAAGATAGCATTAAAAGCCATTATTACGTTATTTGCTATAGAAACCTGGGATTATCATTGTACAGACATAAACTTGCGTTTGCATGTCTAGCGCAGGAGAATCTTCCATCCAGCGATGAGTGGGCATGTGTGTCAACATTACGCTTTGTTTCATAGGCGGACAGACGAGCCTCACAGATTAGCTTTCTCCCTTGCAGCCAAGTGAGACCCGGGATTTACATAGGTGTGAATCGCGCTCTGTTTCGAAAGACCAAGACCAGCAGGTTACTTAACTCACTTGGGCAGCAACTCAGTATTTATCTTAGCTTTAATCTGTGCTCAAATGAAAATAAGCATTCAGAATTTGTTCACCTTCGACTGTCTTATACTGCCCAGGGCTAAAACAAGGAGCATGTGCTTTCCAGGTGAGTTCTTTATATCTCAAATGAGATTCTGAACAGCTGCTTAGGAAACGGAATAGCTGTCCCTGAGGAGAATCATCATAAAAGGAAACCCAACTACGCCCATCCACGACACACCCCCTCTGCCACAGCCAGGATGCTCTGGGCTCACCTTAGGTTTCTCAGCATTGTATTTGTCCAAAAGAGCCTGGATGCGGGCCCCATAGTCAGGATGGACATCGCTGAAGTTCTTAACCTGTAACCAGGTGAAAATAATGTAAACATTACCCTAGCCCTCACTACACCAGTCCCCAGAGTCCGCCTCACAGGGTCGACTCCAGAGGGGAGGACAGACGCTTCCACGGGAGGCAGAACCACACAGCATTTACCAACACGGAGGAAGGCTTGCGTCCTGGACATATACTGGCTGAGCAACCTTGCCTAAGGCACTCATCTGAGCTTCAGTACCCACTCCTCATGAAATCAGTGAGATAACTAAATCTACCTCACACAGTTCATATCCACTCCCCAGAAAAATAAGTGGGATGATTACGTCTACCTCGTAGAGTACCGTGAGAAAAACGCGTTATGAGGTGAGCTACATTTACAGCAGGTAAAGAGCTGACCTCGGAGGAACACAAAAAGTTACAGCGATTTGCATTAAGAAACAGGCCCAGACACTGCCTGAATTTAAAGTGAGATGCACAAACACTAACCCCTGCTGGGCAACTAAGCACACTTCAAGCAGGAATTCCTGACCGCGGGCTGGTCCTGAGGTGGGGCATCAAGAACCCACAGGGGGCCTTGCAGCTTCAGCATATGTGAGAGGAGAAGGCCAAGGGTTCAAGCCCAGCCCTCTACTTACAAACGGTCTTATTCATTCTTATCAGTGAGATGAGAAAATACCCGCCCCACCTATCTCACAGAGCGACTGTCAGGCTCTCTGCCCCAGACAGCAAGAACGATTAGCGCCCAGGGACTTAAAGGGTTATCTTTCATACACGCCCTGGTGAAACACAGTTATAGAACCTTGCCTGCAGACAGAGCATCCAGCCTGCTGGTACATATCTCCGGGCCTTAGAACACATCCCAGACAGCTGCCCCCATGAACAGAGAAGCGGCAACCAAGAGACAAAGAAATAGCCAGGGTTCCTAAATCTACGAGAGGCTAACTCCCCTGCGGCAGGCCGGGAGACCACAGCAGAGCACACAACACAACGAGCTACCATCAGAAATACCCTGGGGCCTCAGCTCAAAAGTTCAGCCTGAGTCTTTGGAAGCAGCTCAGTTCTGACCCCAGAAAACGTGCACGTTTCTAGTTTCTTCCAAAGGAGGGTCAGGCCTCATAACATCAAGTAGTCAGGCTGACTTCAAATCACAAAAATGTAATCTGTATTTCTTATCACCTGAATTCTAAGCAAAATTGTGGCAGGACCCACATTTTGACATTGGACATTACCCTCTTACACAGAACTTGGCTGCAGTCAGACAACAGCATAGGAGACCATTCACCCTAAACTCAACTAAATTATTATACACTGGACAAAGAGCTAAGGATCAATGGACGTGGCATATATACTGGAGGTAAAACACAGAGAGAAAAGAATCAGAGGTTGATTGGGGATTCATACTAGTTTTTTTAAGTGTGCTTAGCTCAAGTGAAATAGAAATGACACTTCATGGAAGGGTTTTCTCACACAGCTGCACTCTCTTCCCCTGCCAGCAGGTGTCACCCTTCGGCTTACAAAGTATCACTCACCGCTTTCTTCTGGATAAAAAGTTGCGCATCTTTCAGATGGCCCGCTATGTTCTCACACAGGCGTTTCCTCTGCTCCTCATTCAGTACGTTCAAATAGAAAGCCCGCACCTGCTCATTGAAAATAGAATGCAGGGAATCAAATAACCACTTTAGCACCAACAAAACCCACCCAAACACCACTTTTGAAATGAAGATGCAAGATTTCTCATTGGTATAAGAATGAAAAAAGGTTTTAGAATTTAAGAATAATTTAAAATTATAGTTGAAACTGTCACGTGTTGAGTTCCTCACTTTTTATTTTATTTTAAGCAAAACAGGAAGATAATAGCTCATAACTTCTTTTTAATAATGTCCTTTGCAGTCACTGCTTATAAATCTCTTATAAATAGAAGGCAGTGTTGCCTACAATTAAAAATGCCACCACACCTTAATACTGACAAGTGCAGAATGTGCAAACCGTCATTAAATGTAAGCTTAATGCAATACAATCTTTGTTCAATTCACCCAGAACCAAAGGGGAGGAAAACACCCCAATTTATTAATTAGGTCTTTAGTTATTCAGAAGCCAAGATTTCTTGGAGAAAACAGATGTTAATAGTGATATTTTGCTTAGATTATTGGGTTTAACCTCTAAAATGACTATCAAGAAGTTAAAATAAAAAGTAAGAGCTTAGTATTAAGTATATGAGTCCTAACAGCCTCTGCTCATTTCTGAAATTAACCATTTCTAAGTTATGGCTATGATTCTATTCTACATTTCTTTCATTCACTCATTGAGCAAATACTTATTTCTCATGTACCTATAACACACCAGGCACTACTCTATGTACTGTTCTACTAATGTTTATAAAGTCCAAAAATATCCAATTATCCAAAGTAGCAAATTCATAAAATATCAAATATTCATAATTTTTCTGTTATCAAATATCAGAATATAATAATATTTCTTAAAATCTGAGCAAAGTCTAAATATAAGGGACTTCCCTGGTGGCGCAGTGGTTAAGAATCCGCCTGCCAAGGCAGGGGCCACGAGTTCAAGCCCTGGTCTGAGAAGATCCCACATGCCGCAGAGCAACTAAGCCCGTGCGCCAAAACTACTGAGCCTGCGCTCTAGAGCCCACAAGCCACAACTACTGAAGCCTGCAAGCCACAACTACTGAAGCCCATGCACCTAAAGCCCGTGCTCCACAACAAGAGAAGCCACCGCAATAAGAAGTCTGCACACCACAGCGAAGTGTGGCCCCCGCTCGCTGCAACTAGAGAAATGAGACGGGGTCTTCTCATTGTGGTGGCTTCTCTCATTACAGAGCGTAGGCTCTAGGTGCTTTACCCACTCCAACACTTTTACCACAGACCTTTAAGAGCAGGACCAAATTCCTCTAAAAGGAAAAGTGACATTTTTACCAGTCTATACAAAGTTAGAGAATGATTTTTTTCTTTTTAAGTGTAACATGCCTACAGTAAAGGGTACTAAACATAAGTGTGAAGTTCAATTATTTTTCAGTGGACACAAATGTGTCACAACCACCCAGATCAAGACAGAACATCACTCACACCCCAGAAATCCCACCATACTCCCCCACCCAGTCATTATCCCCTTTCTCCAACTGCCTCCCCAAGGGTGAATTTTTTGACTTCTAATATTATAAACGTTTTTTACTTCTCTTTCAAATGTACACAAATGGAATCATACAGTCTATATTCTTGTTCTTTTGCTCAATGTCATGTTTGTAAGGTTCATCTATGGTAATGTTTGTTGGAATACTTCTTTAATTTTCATTGCTGTACACTGTGGGAATATACTACGGTTTATTTATCCAAGCTTTTGTTGATGAACATTGGGTAATATGAATAAACAGTGCTGTACATGTCTTCTGCTGCTCATATGTACACATTTCTATTAAGAATCTATATAAGAGTGCACTTACTAGGTCAAAAGACACGTACATGTTTAGCTTCAGTGGATATTGACAAACAGTTCTCCAAAACACCTGAACCAATCTACACTCAGGTAAGAGTCAGAGTTGTTTCTCATTCTCGCAATACTTGGTACACAGTCTTTTTCAGTCTAGTCATTCTGGTGTGTATGTAGTGGTATCTCTTTTTAGTTTTATTTTGCATATCCCCGATGACCAGTGAGATAAACTACTCTGTGTGTTTTTCAGTCATTTGGATATTTTCTTTTGTGAAGTGCCTGTTCAAGTCTTTTGCCCATTTTTCTATTCATTTGTCTGTCGTTTTCTTATTGCTCTGCAGGAGTTCTTTACATGTACTGTATATGAGTTGTTTGTTAGTTAGAGGAACCGCAAATATATTTTCCCACTCTGTGGTTTGCCTTCTCAATCTCTAATTGGTTTCTCATAACAAAGAGAAGTTCTTTTGCTCTCTCTTCATGACTGAGTCTTGATAACATCTACTGCTCTATCCGCCAATTCAGTAATCTTCTCTTTGGCCATATTTAATCTCCTTTTAAGCTCATTTACTAAATGCTTAACTTTAGTTGTTGCATTTTCCAGTTCAGTATGTCCATTCAATTCTTTTTCTTTTTAATTTAATTTAATTTTATTTTATTTTATTGGCCGCATTGCACGGCATGCAGGATCTTAGTTCCCCAACTAGGGATGGAACCTGTGCCCCCTGAGTGGAAGCACAAAGTCTTAACCACTGGACTGCCAGGGAAGTCCCTTCCATTCTTTTTGGACAGATTCAAGTTCTCTTATTAAATTCTCCATGTTGTCAACTGTTTTCTGTTTTCCTGAACATATTATTTGCAGCTATTTTAAAACCTATATCTGACAATTCCACTATCTGGATCTTCAGTAGGTTTGTTTCTATTGCTAGTTGTTTTTTTTTTTTATCCCCCTCTTGCTTTTCAGATATAAGGTCTTATGTGTTGGGTATGCCTGATAATTTATTACTGAATGCTGGGCGTTTGCATATGAAAAAATACAGTGATAATTTGAGGCTCTATTTTCCTCCAAAGCCTTATGTTTGCTTCTGGAAGAGAGGATAGAGGGAGATCATCTTAATCCAGTCTGAGATTGGACTGGTATAAAACTGAGTCTCATTTTTTGTAAAGGCAAGTTGATTTCAGGTTTGCCCTTATTTCTAGGATGGCCGTTCAGGGATCCAACTGAGTGCCTGGGATGTTAACTAGAGGCCCTCTTCCTTAGCAGGTCCTGAACTCCAATTTTTATTCCCTCCAGACCCATGAAAACGCTGTAAACTCTGCTCAGTATGTTGGCCAATACTTACAAAGTAATAAATGCCTCATGAGAAAAGAAGAACGAATATCAAGCTCATATCTCTGCACTTCTTTTCTGTTCAAAATCTTGGCCCCTCAAATTCTTGCTGCTTTTATAGCTCTCCACAGCCTTTTTGTATCTTATCTAGCTTTCCAATGCTCTCCATGAGAGGATAGGTCTGACACAAGCTTGTCTGTCACAAGCCAGAAGCATGAGTCCAAGTGAATCATTTTTAAGAGTATAAACCTGGATCTTCCTATTTATATTCCATGTGACTCTTACAGTTATAGGATTATGCTATGAAGCTATAAACAGAATCTTGACTGCTTAAAAACTTGAGTTCTATATAGTGATAAGAAAATCTCTCAAAATAAGAATGATCATATAGTAAATTTTAATGTGTGAGCAACAGCCTCATTATCTAAATTAATTTTTACAGAGGTTGTATTAGCTAGCTTAACACTGGAATAGACTTCAGGTAGGTAAAATTTTATGAGAAGCAGGAATTGTATTGTAATATATTCATACTTGGTAACCTACATCACCAAGAATAAGGCAGTTACTATAAAAGGCTTTTAGGAGACATTTAGTTTCATCTAAAAATGGTTTATAAGGTACAATAATTTCTTTTTTATATACATGTATACATATAAGTGCCTTTCAAATAACGCTATCTTCATAGTGAATTAATTTATGTATTTAAGTATATTTTACTGGGAACACACATTTACAAATTGAAAGGCTAGAATAGGTCCCATTCTAATTTAAATATTGTTTAACACCAACTACCCAAGCAGAGATCTAAGACAACTATACTTTTTAACTTTATCCTTTTCTTACGTGTGGTATAAGTTGCACTGGGCACATTAATGAGGTGGCTGCTCTTCAGAGTCAAAGGGCCTCTTCCATGGCATCTACTAAAAGAACAGCCCCCAGGCAGCCATAGGTGATTAGAAAGAGGATGGGCGCTTCACCCCGGGCAGTTAACTAGAGGCTGGCCAAAGGCCAATGATGCAACCCACAGTGAAAACATTAGTCCATTCAATCCAATTTCCTCTCTCCAGAATCTGACTGTAGAAGTATTGAGAGAAGGAGTAAAAAAGGACCAAAAAGAAAAAAAGTAATACATGGAGAAAGAAGCCATGAAGAAGAAGAGTTAGGCCATGGTCATAGCAAAACCACAGCAATGTTAAAACACAAGCTATGAGGCAAAGAGGAGAAAAATAGGGAAGGACATGGTAAGAATGAGTAATTGGTATTGGAGAGCAACAGCAGACAGATGGAGAGTAGCTGAGTCACATGAATGGGGTGCCGTGCAGTGGAAACACGCACACCGTTGCTACTGGGCCTCCTAGTGCTATTCTGAATCCAGTTCTAGTCCCTTAAATCTGGACTGCCTTTCTCAGATTCTTAGATTCAGCTGTACTTAAGCTTTACTTGCCCATTTCTTAGATTTCCACGAGATCACTGCTTCCCCAATGGCTCCCACTTACATCCCGTCAATAAAATTTGGAGGAGCTGAAATGAGTCTCCATACCTTGTACTAAAAGGGCATAGTAACACAACTCTTCAACTCCATTTAATACAGGCACTGATTTATGAATAGAGATGTTGTCCCTGAATTCAAGTTAAGACGTATTAGACACTTTAAACGGGGGAATATATGCAGACGTTGACAAGGAGGATAACCAAGCAACTCGCACAGCAGACAAAAGAGCCACTACCTGAGTGACATTATCATCGTTGGCACTGTTGAAGCGCTGCACATCCCCAGAACAGTGGGTCCTATGTTCCAGGGCAGAAAGCTGCTGCTCCGGAGCACCAAAGCTGTTGGGGTAATAATTTGGAGCTCCACCTTTAACAGAAAACCACACAGATTCACTTGGGGAGATGAAAAATGAAGGAAGATTACAAACAGTCAACAAAATAAGAAATAAATTCAAGTGACATTTATACATACGTGTATACACACACATATACATGCCATGCACATATGATTTTTAACACCCCATATGTAGCTACAGGCAGTACTTGGATTCTTAGAGAATATGCCATCCGCCAAACGCTTGCGGTGGCTGTCTCACTCTGCGTCTTAATGAAGAGATCTCAAATTCCCTTTGAACACTTCAGACGGCCTCATCTCTACAATCTCCTGATACCTTCCGGTACGAATATATTTATATGAGCTTGGTTTGGTCGCCATAGAAGAAGAGACTCAAAGACATATTTCAGGTTGGAGGGTTTCATTGGGGCTTGGGCTCAGTTCAAAAACAGAATCACAGGGCTTCCCTGGTGGCACAGCGGTTGAGAGTACGCCTGCCGATGCAGGGGACGCGGGTTCATGCTCCGGTCCGGGAAGATCCCACATGCCACGGCGTGGCTAGGCCCGTGAGCCATGGCCGCTAAGCCTGCGCGTCCGGAGCCTGTGCTCCGCAACGAGAGAGGTCACAACAGTGAGAGGCCCGTGTAATTAATGAAAAAAAAAAAAAAAAAAAAACAGAATCACAGAATTCTTGGGAGCAACTCAAAGTTCTAGCTCTGCTCCAGCTCTGCTCCTTCAATCGCCAGACAAATGAACAGAGCCCTGAGATGTTCACTGAGTGCTGCAGGGTGATGTGGTGGTCAGTGGTGGATCCGGGATCTGGGATTTTTGTCCTCTCCATTCCAGCACGTACTACACTCCTATCACAGGATTCTACTTCACTATTTATTTCTTAATGGTGTTTTAAGATTCTCGGGATATCTATCCTTCCTATTGACCAAGACTTTATTCAGTTCTAGTTTCACTTTCACTTCTCTCTACAGATAAATTTTTAACAAATTTTTCTAAAATTTGATATTTCTAGTATGTCAGCACTCATTCATCTGGAATTAGGAAAAATAATGACAAATGCGATCAAAACATTTATTAAGATTTCTGGAATAAGTTATGAGGCTCTTTTTTCCTTTTGGCATGTTCATTTTCCCAACTATACCCTGCTTCGGCTGATGTTAGCAGAAGCTTGCATTACCTGAGTACGTGCTGCCTGAACAGGAAGGATGAGCTGGAAGCACAGTAAGTGGTTTGAACAAACCAGTCGGGATTAGAATTTTACCCAGCTCACTGCCAGAACAGATTATTCTGGGTGGATAAGCAGGAGATGCCTGTACATCACATTGACGAAGGAGCCAAATGCATGTAGGAAGAGAGGGGGCACCCTACTACCATGGAGCCCAGTTATCCACCTAAGAAATTCATTCCAGCTCAGCCACGTCCATGCGAAAAGCAAAGTGCTCCAATAACGAGCCATCACAGTGGTTTTCTGCACTAAGAATTAGCTCTTTGAAATGTGCCAATTGAGTAATTTTAAAATTTGATTTCCAAATTATCTCTACCTTTACTCAAAGTCGCAGCTGTCTTCAAGTCATTGACTACTGGGAACAATTAAGCTCTTTCATCAAACTGCAAGGGCACAGCCCAAATGGTCTACTTTTAAAATTAGGCAAAAGGTGTGTCAAAGTAGTTTTTTTCATACATATGCCACTATAATAGTAAACAAGAATGGCAAACACAAAGCATTTACTTATTAATGACGTTCCAAAATATACATGAACTGCTCTGATACAGCCAGTCTCAATAATGAAAGGACCGAGGGAGATTAATGAAAAAAAATCACTTTAGAATAAAAACGCAGAAGACAGACACAGAAGTATCAGTTACTTTGGGCAATAACACGCTCCATACCTTTGTAAACCTCAAAGAGCAGAAATATGGCAACAACACAATACAATCATTCAGTGAGCATGTAAACTTGTTAAATACTTGGAAAAGGCTTAATGATAATGGTAACAAAATGCAAGGCACAAAACTATATATACAAACTAATCTTAAATGTATAACAAGTATTCACAGAAAAGACTGGAAAGAAATACAGCAAATTGCAACAGTTCTGGCCTTTGGACACTGTGACTATATATGGGTTTTTCTTCTTTCTTCTCTTCTTTCCCTTATATTTTCCAAATTTCCTTTAAGGTACATGTATTATTTTTAGCATAGAAAAAGAAACTTTGTTTGAATATAGACATCTATGGCTATAAATATAAATCATCAGTAAAATTTCTGAAGGGATCATGTGTCCTTCAGACACATGTAGTATGGCATGTGTATGGCAACTCTTGGCTTTTGCATTTCCAAGAGGCTAAGTCCTGGTGACTTAAGAGTGATTTCAGGAATCGTCCACTTTGTGAAGAGTCTTTAAAACCCACTCCCTAAGTTGGATGATACCCTACAACAGCCAGTGTGGAAAAACCTTTCTCCCTGCCTTTCATAGATGCACAGCAAGTAAAATCTGAGGAGGGAACTCTCCATAAAACATATAAAATAGATTCAAGTATGGAGAGTCCTCAGGCAGTTTAAACCTTCATTGCTGGGCAACAAATAGGAGGTTGGCAGGAGCGGCTGCGGGGCCTCCACAGAGCAGCAGGTGCCTGGGCCAGCCTGGCGACCCCTGGGCTGGCGGGGCCTCCCGCGCCCTGCCCAGCAGTGCCCTCCACACCCGTGGGGTGAGCCACAGTCCCAGGCCTACCCTGATTGTCCAGCACGCACATGGGGCCGTCACGTTGGTAGCTGGCCACTCGAGCTCGGAAGGGACAGTTCACAGGTATCTGAAGATAGTTGGGTCCCAGGCGGTGGCGGTGAGTGTCGGGATAGGCAAAAAGGCGGCCCTGCAGTTACAAATGAAACAGACTTTGACGGTGTGCAGTAACATACGAAAGAGGAGTGGCCCGTGAACATCACTGTAAAGTTTCAAGCACAAAGCATCACAAAGCCCTGCCTGTCCTCCCAGTAAAGAGCAAAGTCTCTTCTCTCTCATGAAATGAGTTCTCCCTAACTGAACGGTCCTTACTCTTCCACCCCTTGGGGCCAAACAGCCACAAATCTTCACATCTGTTCTAGGTCATAACTCCTTTTTTCCTCAAGTAACAAGTTAGTGCCCAGGCTTGAATGATTTCCTATTCCCAAGGACACATTACATTGTGAAATAAGTTTGCTAGAACCCAACTAACTGGAATCATGAACTAATTCCACTCCTCCCTACTCTCTCACTCTAGGGGAGGGGTCAACCATTTGCTCTTAACAAAAAGAAGATTTCTACAAAACCAACCGTACGGGAAATCATTCCGAAAAAGCACCTCCCATGTTGCATTCTGGTGTATGTCAGATACACTTTGAGCTCTGAGACTTCCTAGATTTAAACAAAATACTACACAAAGAAAGCCACAGTGCAAAACGATGGCCCTACATTGCCACAAGGTCCTGAGTCAAAGATTAAATTACATATTTACCAAGGCAGGAGGTTTTGCCTCACACATATTTACCAAGGCAGGAGGTTTTGTAATTTCTTTCAGTTAGTGTTGAAACAAAAAGCTTTATGATTAACTCCGCATCAATCTTAGTATCCAATTATTTAAATATTCCCATTATTCAAAGCTCTATTACATAAGCAGAGAGAGTAGGAGTAGTTTTCTTTCATTACCTTCATTACTGGCCTTGAATCTGAATGAGTATTCTTATGTCCCTAATTCTATGGGCCAAAATACAAACCAAGTTGAACAGGACAACTGATGTGATTATTTTGTACCAAATCACGGAGGCCAACGTGCTCAATCCCGTCTCGCCATTCTGTCGATAATTTGCTCTGGGCTGAGCGACCCTGCCTCCCATAATCATTTCAGATAGCCCCTAAGGTAACGTTCAGATGACTGGTCATGCAGCCGTGCCCAAGACCACCTACACTTTGGAAACTGGTTGCCTCCTTTTACCCAAAACAGACTAACTTGTGCTCTAACTTTACCAATAGGACAGAAGATACAGTTGAGGCAAGAGCAGCTCCTGGATGTAGCCTCATCATGTAATTCTGGCCTTGTGTCACCTTAGGTTTATAAGGCATCACTACCCCACCTGCAGGTGGAGACCTTCAAAGCTAAGGCTGTGAAATGGGCACAGCAAGGCCATACCCTGACCCCAACTTGAATGCAGGCCTTACCCAAGGCCCTGTGTCCAAGCTCCTTGCTGGGCCGGGGTGAGAAAGCAGAGCAAAGCTCTCCCACTCAGTCAGCCAGGCCAACTTCTCCTCTCCCAGTAAACTGTGGAGTGTGGGAGAGAAGAACGGCTGCACCTGCACCACCAGGTACTCAGGGGACAGTCTCTGACTTGCTATTATACTACTGCCTGCTTTTCACCATGGTCTGGCTTACACTTTGTATCCCAAAGTTTTAAAAGTTAATAATCTGACCTGGTTGAAAGGCAACTGAGAACACTGTTCGTTACTGTACAACCACTACCACCTGAACATGCATTAGTTCTCATCAGGGTAGTTTCCAAGCCCTCCGAACAGGCCCTCCACTTCCAATCCCTCCTCCAACGACATCCTACATATTCCTGCCGAAAGACTCCTCCTAAAGTCCCATGCAGATTCTATTTCAAACCTACTCAAAAAAGCTTGGACACTGGTCACCAAATGGCTAAATAAGTACAACAGTCCTTCCCTACTGTATGGCCTCCTATTTTAGCAGCCAGGACAGTCTATCAATAGATAGGTATTCAATTTATAGTAAACTAAAAACTAATATAAACTTTCTTTCTATAAAAGGTTCAAATGTTCCCAATGTCAAAGCAAAAAGTTATTATTTAAAAAACAAAGAAAAATAAATAAATAAAAAATAAAAAAATAAAAAACAAAGGAAACAGCTTGCCTCCATGGAGAGTGACACCTGAACTGGAATCGGACACTTACATAAGAAAACAGCTGTCAGTCACTGTGGTCTTTAAACTTTGTATCATGGTCAGTCCAAGAACATGAAAGATTGATTTACTCAATAATTATTAAGCCAGTTATTTTCCTATTAATTTCTGATCCAAATAAGAGTTTTTCTCTCTTTGTACTCCTGAAAAAGCATACTGGTGAGTGGTGAAAAAATACTGAATGCCTAGGAACATTACCAAAACAAATGGTTAAATTAACCCACTGGCTTTAATCAATGGACACATAAACTGAGTTTGTAAAAATCATCTCTGGGGGGCTTCCCTGGTGGCACAGTGGCTGAGAGTCCGCCTGCCAATGCAGGGGACACGGGTCAAAAAAAAAAAAAAAAATCATCTCTGGGTCTCTTTCTACATGTGGCAAAATTCAAGCATCACCATAGAAGAGGAAATGAATAAAGTTATGCTGACCAAGCGTTACAATCAATTAGTGACAGTCCTCCATCCCACTGATTACAAATTGAAAAAGAATATTTTACCCCACAAATACCTAAGGTATTTCTACTATAACTTCTTTTAAATTAAGAGCCTAAATGTCAAAGTCTTACCATATTGAGGGACCTACAATGAAATTTGTTTTACACTGTAATGCTCATTTAAGGATGTTTCAGTCAGTCCCACAGGAACTAAGGACCCAGACAAAAGTTTAAGTGATGTTCTAGTTAATTCTTCATATAAAGGTCATGCCAAATTACACTCTGCGCGCGCACGTGTGCGTGCGCGCACACACTCCCGCCTCAGAACCTCTCAATCCACCAGGTTTACCTGAAGCATTTTGTCAGGGCTGGGCTCAATGCCAGGCGGCATGTTGCTTGGGTCAAAAGCCAACTGTTCAACCTCAGCAAAGTAATTAACTGGATTCCGGTTTAAGACCAGTTTACCAACTGGGATAAGAGGGTAGTCATTGTGAGGCCAAACCTAAAAATAATGCCATATTCACAATTACCAGACAACCAACAGAAGGAAATTAAAGTACCCATAAAAATATCAGCTTTCAAATACAATGAAGCCAATGATGATAAGTGAAAATAACATTTTTGAATCCAACAAAATGATAAGAACTTAAGGTGAGTGCGTTGGTTAAAACTTTCACAACAGTAAACATTGAGTCTTTCCCTGGGCAAAAGTACATCAGCTCATCAAAATTTGTTCCCTGCTAATAACAATATATCAGGCCACCCAGATGAACTTAGTAAACTCATCAAACAGGAACTGGAAGGGAAATGCTGGTGAGCCCTCACGCACAGGCTAGGAAACTCTTAAGTGGTACCACTGTGTTTTGTATACAACTTGCGAATGCTTGACCACAATTTTTTTTAATTAGTTGCAAAGACACTTAAAAAGGAAAACAGTTTAGTTGTTAACTGACTCACCTTGGTAATATCAAATGGATTAAATGGGAAGGTTTCTGCCTGTTTAAATGTCATGACCTGGATGTAAAAAGTCCAGGAGGGGTAGTTGCCTGTGGCAATGGCATTAAAAAGATCCCGGAGGCCATAGTCAGGATCTTCCTGGGCAAGTCTTGCTGCATCTTCAACAGAAAGGTTTTTGATGCCCTGGTCAGTCTACAGAATGAAAGAAAAGAAGCTCAAACTGAAACTTATTAGCAAAGTTATCGAACTTTAATCAATAATTCATTGAAGGATTATGAGTAACACCAACCAAAGACTGGATTTTCCTTCTAACAGTAATCCTACTGTTCAAATCTGATACAAGTATGAATTTATCACTAAGAAATTCTACTTGATTATCCTGATTCTTCTCAATGTCCAGGGAATCTGTCTACACATTTTATATTTAAAATTAGTCTTTCTTTCCCTTTATGTATTCTATATTATTTGAATTTTTAAAATTGTTGACACAGTTTATTTTCAATTTTTCACTCATAGAGAATGCTACATTACTGTCTTCAGACAAGCTAAAACAATTTTTGCTATAAAATATACATAACAAAATTTATCTTTTAACCATTTTAAAGAGTCCAATTCAGTGGATTTCTTTGAGGACATATCTTAAAATGGAACTGTTGGGTCATATGGTAATTCTATGTTTAAATTCTTGAGGAATTTCAAAACTGTTTTCCAGAGCGGCTATTATTTGAATTTTTATACTCATGCCATTTTCAGATCAGAAAAAAAAATTAAAATATATATATTTTTTTCTTGTCTGTGTTGGGTCTTCATTCCTGCACGCAGGCTTTCTCTAGTGTCGAGCGAGGGCTACTCTTTGTTGCGGTGCGCAGGCTTCTCATTGTGGTGGCTTTTCTTGTTGCGGAGCATAGGCTTTAGGTGCCCGGGCTTCAGTAGTTGCAGCACGCGGGCTTAGTAGTTGTGGCTCACGGGCTCTAGGGCACGTGGGCTTCAGTAGCTGTGGCACATGGGCTCAGTAGTTGTGGCGCACAGGCTGTAGAGCACAGGTTCAGTGGTTGTGGCGCAGGGGCTTAGTTGCTCTGCGGCATGTGGGATCTTCCCGGACCAGGGATCGAACCCGTGTCCCCTGCACTGGCAGGCAGATTCTTAACCACTGTGCCACCAGGGAAGTCCAAAATATATTTTAAAAATAAGCAAATGATTAATGAAATTAAAGGACTTTCCCTTTTTTTTGCGTGAAGTAATTTTTTAAATTCCCTGTTTTATAATAGCTCAAGTCAGTTACTGAGATTGTGCTGAGCTAGTATCCCTCCACCCCAACTGTCTTCCTTTTTTCTTTTTTTTAAGAAATCACAGAGTCACAGTTTGTAGAGCTGAAAAGAACTTCAGTACAGCCGCTCTAAAGCAGTTCTCCGAGTATGAGCAACTAAAATCAGTATTCTGACCTTCTAAACAAGCCATTAAGACCCAAAGAAGTTAAGTCACTTTCACAAGCGCTCCTATTCTCATCCCATCCTGCTCTTCAACAGAGTTCCCACCGGTGTCTTATTCTGAAAGATCCCCAACAAGTCAGGCACCATGGAAATATTTCTTTAGCAAGTCAACTCTGGAAGGCTGGTCTATTTCTACCACAGAAATCCCAACTCTTTCTAGCCAGTGGGAAGGTTTAAACTCTTCTTACTATTAGATCTTCAGGATTAGAAAATGGAAGTCACCATCTGCAGATCACCCAGCTAATACGGTAAACTGTGCAACAATATTTCAATACCTTTCTGATTTTAACTGAATCCCCTGGGTTTAGAAAAGAATAATCTGAGGTCAGAATAATCCAGATTGATGAATCTATGTAGATCTCATGCTACCTCAGAGCCCTCTGCTGAACAGACCCATAAGGAATCCAATCTTTCCAGGACCGCTGACAGCTGGGACTATTACCCAACTTTACTGTGACAGAACTGGAGCTCAGAGAACTCTTTATTTTAAATAAATAAATTTATTTATTTTTGGCTGTGTTGGGTCTTCGTTTCTGTGCGAGGGCTTTCTCTAGTTGCGGCGAGCAGGGGCCACTCTTCATCGTGGCGCGCAGGCCTCTCACTATCGCAGCCTCTCTTGTTGCGGAGCACAGGCTCCAGACGCGCAGGCTCAGTAGTTGTGGCTCACGGGCCCAGTTGCTCCACAGCATGTGGGATCCTCCCAGGCCAGGGCTCGAACCCGTGTCCCCTGCATCGGCAGGCAGACTCTCAACCACTGCGCCACCAGGGAAGCCCCCCAGAGAAATATACCAAGTCACAGTTCTCTAGAAGAGGGAAGATTTGAGTTCAGATTGTTTTAACTACAAAGTCACAACATGCTAGCTGTCTGAGATACGATCATTTAGTTCTGCTCTAAGTGACACTATGCTGCTCCTTTTGGCAATTACAAGCCAACGGGTCAACTGTTTCCTGCAACCGTCCCTTGCCAAAGATTATAGATCCGAGTCGTAAGTATAAAGACAGGTGACAGTTTTCCTGTTTGATATACCCACACAAGTTGTTCAGATAACAATTAAAACAGGACAGAAGAAAATAGGTCTTTGGGATATCATTAAGGGGGAGCCTATATTTGTCACGTGTCCACTTCTGTCTCTGCTTATTTTAGCAGTAGTATTTGGAAACAAGTTCTTAGGCAACCAGAGGATTTTTAATAACCTTCTAGAGTTCTCTGGCAATATTACTTATTCTAACCAATGCCAAGATCATACTAAGAGAACCCTTTAAAACACCTCAGTTAATTAAAAGATTCTCAAAAACTTCCCCAAAAGTAACTGATCTGATCTGATTGTATGAAAGCACATGAAAAAAACAAATTTTGGGTGGGAGGAAAGCAGCAGCCAGGCAGCCCAGCACACCCCTCCAACCCCCGACTGCTGCCATGATGCCCAAGAGGAAGGTCAGCTCTGCAGAGGGGTCAGGGAATGAGGAGCCCAAGAGGAGATCTGCAAGGTTGTCAGCTAAACCCGCTCCTGCAAAAGTGGAAATGAAGCCCAAAAAGCCAGCAGGAAAGGATAAATGTTCAGACAAAAAGTGCAAACGAAAGGCAAAAGGGGGGCTTCCCTGGTGGCGCACTGGTTGAAAGTCCGCCTGCTGATGCAGGGGACATGGGTTCGTGCCCCGGTCCGGGAAGATCCCACATGCCGCAGAGCGGCTGGGCCTGTGAGCCATGGCCGCTGAGCCTGCACGTCCGGAGCCTGTGCTCCACAACGCGAGAAGCCACAACAGTGAGAGGGCCGCAGACCGCAAAAAAATAAAAAATAAAAATAAAAAATAAATAAAAAAGGCAAAAGGGGAGCAAAGGGAAAACAGGCCAAAGTGGCTAACCAAGAGACTAAAGATGATTTACCTGCAGGAGACGGAGAAACTAAAAACGAGGAGAGCCCAGCCTCTGATGAAGCAGGAGAGAAAGAAGCCAAGACTGATTAATATCACACACCCGGTCCTATCAGTGGTCCCTGTCTGCCTTCTTGTACAATCCAGAGGAATATTTTTATCAACTATTTTGTAAATCCAAGTTTTTTAGTAGCTTTAGAAACAGTTTTAAGAAGGAGGAAATCCCACCTCATCCCATTTTTTAAGTGTAAATGCTTTTTTTAAGAGGTGAAATCATTTGCTGGTTGTTTATTTTTTGGTACAACCAGAAAATAGTGGGATATTGAATATGGGAGGCTTTGATTGTCTCAGGTGTCAGCTTAACATTCCATAAATGGGGATAGCTTTTATATCCTATAATACAAAGCATACCAAATGGCAATTTGGAGTCAGTTGTGCACTTAAACGTCTTGAACACTTTAAATTATGTCTCTTCCCATGTTGTTTTTGGTAGAATTGTTTCCTAAATCGAACCACCCCTTGATCTTGGCTCTCCTGGTCAGAATTTTATGCACTCTGCTACATCTTTGGTCGTGGTAGTCCAGTTTTCCTAGTAACTTCATTAACAATTAAAATTCGAGTACATAGTGTATATATGATATTAAATCGTGAATTAGTGGGACTTATGATGTAACAGCACATCAACGTTGGAAGATACTGGTACTTGATATTCCGTTAAGGAAATTTTGCCTCCAAATTTTAAGCTGGAAAGTCACTGAAATAAGTGACTCTGTGTAGTTGTGATTTTGTTTAGAAAAGAATCACAACTACATGATTTTTGTAGATTTTTTTGTACATATGTTAAGAACTGTGTACAAATTGAAATGTCTGTGTACTGATCCTCAAAACAACCAATAAAATCTCAATTATGAAAGAAAAAAACAGAATTTTTGTTTTCTGACATTTGTAACTGATTTTTCTACATGCCTTATTCATGATATATCCTCAATAAATCCTTAAAAATGGATGGATGGGACTTCCCCTGGTGGTGCAGTGGTTAAGAATCTGCCTGTCAATGCAGGGGACATGGGTTAGATCCCTGGTCTGGGAAGATCCCACGTGCCACGGAGCAACTAAGTTGTGTGCCACAACTACTGAGCCTGCGCTCTAGAGCCTGTAAGCCACAACTACTGAAGCCCGTGTGCCTAGAGCCCACGCTCCGCAACAAGAGAAGCCACCGCAATGAGAAGCCCGCGCACCGCAAGGAAGAGTAGCCCCTGCTCGCCGCAACTAGAGAAAGCATGTGCAGCAATGAAGACCCAACACAGCCAAAAGTAAAATAAATTAGAAAAAAAATTATATAAAAAAATAAAGTTCTATTTAAAACAATGGATGGATGAATTAAAAAGTTAGGAGAAATGTTTTTGGAAAGATAGCATCAGATGTTGAAAATGAGAGTGAGATTGGTATTACAGATAGAAATGCCCCAATTCTGTCTTAATCCCCTCCTGAACCCCAAAACCATATATGCTCAGAACAATGTACTCAGGGCTAGGAAAGGCAAAGCAATATAACACTTTACTGTTTGCTAACACTTGACTCTAAACTCCAACAAAGAACTCTAGGCTAAACCAGGTAGGAATTTCCTTTTACCTAGCTTGGAGACCTGTATTATCTCTTTTTTTTTTTTTTAATAAATTTATTTATTTTTGGCTGCGTTGGGTCTTCATTGCTGTGAGCAGGCTTTCTCTAGTTGCGGTGAGCGGGGTCTACTCTTCGTTGGGGCGCGCGGGCTTCTCATTGTCGTGGCTTCTCTTGTTGCGGAGCACGGGCTCTAGTCGCGCAGGCTTCAGTAGTTGTGGCACGTGGGCTCAGTAGTTGTGGCACACGGGCTTAGTTGCTCTGCAGCATGTAGGATCTTCCCGGGCCAGGGCTCGAACCCGTGTCCCCTGCATTGGCAGGCGGATTCTTAACCACTGCGCCACCAGGGAAGCCCTATCTCTTTACCTTTGATCTAAAACCTTAGATCTTCCTTCTCCAGAGAGAAAATAATATCAACGTGCACCTGCCGGCACCAAAAATATTAAACCAGAGAGCAAGCACAAAATGAGCATTTTCCCAAATATTCATGGCAGCGCTCCCAGGGTCCAGAAGAAGAAAGCTTGATTGCTGATAGTAGCTGTGTGCTATTACCTTCCAGCCACATGAAGAGACCAAAGAGAGACTACACACAGTTCTTCTAATTGGGCAGCGTGAGTCTATTCACTCAAGCTGTGGTCAACACAACAGTCATGGTCTTACTCAACCAGATCAATACTTGTCATCCTTGAGGGCAGAGGTATGGCTAATGTGGGGAAGGCCTTGATTCTTGCCCAATCCTCAGAAGAAGTAAGGATACGTGGGTGGTGGGAGCCTTCCACCGCACTTCCCAAAGGCATCATGTACCTTATAATGGAATTTGCAGTAAACAGCCTTTCCATTCGCATCAACCAGTTTGAAAGTATGCGATCCATATCCATTCATGTGCCTGTGTCCATCTGGGATCCCTCGATCACTGAATAGGAAGGAAACCTAAGGAACAGAAAAGTAAAGTGTAAAATTTTTCAGTTTAAATCAAAACATCTTATATTTTTAAGACATTCCTAAGTTTCCATAAAAATCTCCTAATGACATGGAACATACTAGCCAAGTGCCCACAGGAAAGGTTACCATTTGTAAAAAATGACAAACAGAAGAATTTTAAAGCAGAATGGTATATAAATCATTAACCTCATGGCTCAAAATTCTATAAAGAAACGTTAAAACAAATCTGAAAACTAGCCTAACTTGCTATTCAAATTTTAATTTAATAGAAAATTTGTTTGGTACTACTTTCCCCTCATTTCCCTAATACAAAGAACTTTACTCCCTACTAGAAACTGTAATCCTTAATATTGCTAAATATCAATTGATAATGATTCTAGAATCACGTAAGGTCTATGAATGGGGAAAGATTAAGAAAATCAATCATTATAAAACCCTTCAAGGATCAATAAATCTGAGGAAGACTCCCAAAAAGAAAGTCAAAAACCAATTCCAATAAAATAGCCAAAACGGGATAAAAACGTATGAGGCATAATTAAGAGTTCCATATCAGGTGATATAACATAGCAAAAAAAGAGGTGTTCCCACCTGATGCAGAGACTCAGGACGCAGGCTCCAAAAGTCCCAGACCATGTCAGGATCCTTTAGGTGCGTTTGAGGGTTTCTCTTTTGGCTGTGGATAAAGGATGGAAACTAAATGGAAAAAGAGAGAAAAAAAATCCAAAAATTAAGTTTACAGGAATTACAGTGTCTTATACATTGCTTAACGCTAGGTTTACAGAATATTATTTTGAACAATGTAATCCTAGAATTTTAAGCTGCAAAACCCTAAAATGAAATTTGCCCTCTACGTGTTTCTAGGGCAAATTGCCTCTTTTTATTCATCTTCCAAGCTCTGCAAGGAAAACTGGACTATTCCCATAACATCAGTGAATCCCGAAATGCCAAACTAAGACCAATGATAACTGTTGTTAGTTGACCTTATAAAAAGATATTAAATACAGAAAAATTTTTAAAAAGGCAATCTAGCCAATCCAAATTCTCTTCTTTCTGCCCTTCCCAGGGCTTTTCCTCAAATGCCAATCTATACAGAGTATTTGAAATCAATTTAAATCAACAAATATCTGCAGAGTGCAAAATACTTCATCACCTACCAATATGGCATCCCTGATGAAGAAAATGGGGGTGTTATTTCCAACAAGATCCCAATTACCATCCTCGGTGTAAAATTTCACTGCAAACCCTCGAGGGTCACGAACAGTGTCAGCTGAGCCTGATTCTCCAGCTAGAAGATTCAAATGAGAAAAATGAAGCCTCCACAAGAGTACTTTGCATCCAAGAAGCCTAAAGTCATAAAGAAACACTGGGATCTATCCTTTCCAATTCGTTTTCTAGAAGTAAATTAGGTATTTAAGTGCCTGGGTTATTATTTCTACTACCCACCAGCTAACTCAGACTAAAAAGTAAACAAAAGAATTAACTGAGAGAAATGAGAGAGTGTTATGTTAACAACAGCTGAAAAGATTATCCACTTAACATAAAAAGATAGCTTTGTTCAAACCGTTAATTAAAATTTAAATTAAGGGAAGAGAATAATTATGAAGATTAAGGTAGTGAACAAAGAGAATAAGTGAGTGTCAAAATTATGAGGTTAATACTAAGAAAATGAGTCAAAACATAAATTCTTATTCTTAATTTCATTTACTTTTGCATTCCACAGTATTTTTAAAATGCACAAATTCATGCAGAAACAGAATTAATCAGGCATTGTGGTGTGTTGAGATGCAGTTTGATAGCTCTAAGTCTTACTAGCTCTGTAACATGAGGAAAATCACTTACTCTCTCTGAAATAGAAAGAACCCCATCTTGCAAAGTACATCTACAGACTATAAACAATGTCAGTAAAGCACCAACCATGGATAGCATAGAGTTAATTCTCAATAAAGGGCAACTGTTATCATGGCTACTGAGTAAGATTCCCACTTCATGCAACCACTTGTAGGAAAAATTCTTTCCAAATGTCACAGGATTGCAGAGGCGGCCTCTGCGTAAGTATGATTTCCTAAGACCTCAACAAACAGAATTATAAGTAACTTTCTACATGTCTTAAAATATTTTTTCTACTGTAAAACCTTGCTATCATTTGAAGAAGTGCTTGTTTTCTATTGTCTGGTAAGTTTTTTCTTGAAATTAAGTTATAAATGCCCCAGATAAGATACACGGTTGAGTTAAGCAACACCAGTAATGCAAACAGACCAACTTACCAACAGTGGAGAAGCGAACTGCAATGGGCGTCCTCTTTCCAATGTGCTCAAACACCTTCGCCTTGGAGTATCTGGTAATGTCATGCGTGACCTCAAAGTAGCCAAAAGCCCCTAAGGAAAAAGACACAGAAATCCTCATCACAAGACCGTCACTCAGGCCATCAGGCCCTCAATAGGCATCTGCGTGAGAGAGAAACTGGTGGCTTAGCACTGGCCTTCTGGGAGCTTCCAAGATGATGGGAGAAGGGGAGATAACCAAACACAAAATGATGAGAGCAAAATGCAAAGTCCTAGGTCACTTAGTACTAAGCTGAGTGCTACACAGCTGGAGCCAAAGAGGAGGGGGAGATGGGTGGGACCAGAAGGAACAAGCCAAGGTTGCCACGAGGACACGGCCTGAGAGGCCCCTGAAGTAGAGGCAGGACCTAGAAGAGAAAGAACAGGGTGGAGAGGAGGAGAAAACACAGGGAGAGAAGGACTGAGCACGTACGAAGGTCGCCACAGAGCCAAACAACAAACTGAACAGCATATCAAAATCCTGAGGGAAAAGACACGCAAAAAAAGCTGGAGAAGATGGAAGAGCAAATAAAGAAATTGGGAAGTCCTAACTGGGAGTCCAAGTAAGCAGCTAAAACAAAACAACTTCCTTTGTTTTTCCTATTGAGTTTTTAGTTTTCTTTTAAACACCACCCCCATCTTTTGTTTCTCTAATAAATGCAAGATAAAAGTTTTACAGAAGTTTTCAACAGAAAGGAAAAATCACCACAAACCCACCACACTAACACAACCGTCATCGATTTTGCCCAGTTCATTCCAGTGTTTATCCAGTTAAGTGCACCATCTAAACCTAATTATAATTACAGTATGTCTGTGTCGGTACTTCCACATTTTTACCTCTTCAGTAAACTGCAAAATGGACTAAAAGGAAGATTACTTTTATTTTCAGTAAAAAATATTTTATATATAATGTGAAATCCAGGGAAATAACCATCATTTAATTATTGACTCCTCTATTGACAGACATTTTTTCCCTTCCCCCTGGAATGGAGATTTGGCACTTCTATTAAAGGAGCTCTGATCCTTTGAGAAGGAATTTTTAACCCAGGTGTTATGAAACAGTCCTTTTACAACAAATGAACACAGTTCTCACCTGCTCCTTTGGCGTGCACGACTCTCTCAGGAATTCTCTCCCGGTCAAAGTGAGCCATTTCATCAGTGAAAACCACATCCTGAACAAGAAGGGGCCCGCGGGGCCCTGCTGTAAGAATATTGAGTTTGTCTCCTATCGGATTACCCGCTCCGGTGGTCAAGACATCAGGTTTCTAAGTGAACATGAGAGGAGAAGAGTGCAAGAGTCAGTACAATCACACACTTAATTTCCGCCATCACAGGGCACATCGTTTTGCATTTTTTATACCTTCTACCCAAACTCTTTTTAAATTTCCTGTGACAAAAGTACTGAAATACTCAAAATATGCAATTGCCTGAAATTTATAGTCAGGTCGCAGAAATCCTAAGAAATCTGCTCTGAGCAGCAGGAAGATGGCTAAATAACTCGCCAGCTTGCTCCACCCCTGCTCCAGCTACAGCCGCCGGGCTCCACACAGGAAACCCCACATACGGATCATCCCAAATGGATCATATGTGCTGAACGTGGAACGTCCGACCTAATAGTGAGACGATGGTGCCCACAGAAGCTATGCCTGTAAATGCTTTCCTCAATCTTATAAACTCTTCCTGACTGCTGCAGAGGTCACGGCGGGTCATCCTGTACAATGCATTCATTTCTCTCAAGCAGTGTGTACCAGCTATTTGCAACATCTCTTTTCAATTCCAAGAAGAAAGAAAAAAAGTCAGTGGCTTTTGTTGTCACTGATAATAAACAGTTATTGGTAAGATGGATTATAGTACTAATTTTCTTTTTTCTTTTAAACTTCTTTTATTAATTTATTTTATTTATTTATTTTTGGCTGCATTGGGTCTTCGTTGCTGTGTGCAGGCTTTCTCTAGTTGCGGCGAGCAGGGGCTACTCTTCCTTGTGGTGTGCAGACCTCTCATTGCGGTGGCGTCTCTTGCTGCGGAGCACGGGCTCTAGGCGCACAGGCTTCACTAGTTGTGGCGCATGGGCTCAGTAGTTGTGGCTCACGGGCTCTAGAGCGCAGGCTCAGTAGTTGTGGTGCATGGGCTTAGTTGCTCCGCAGCAAACGGGATCTTCCCGGACCAGGGCTCGAACCCGTGTCCCCTGCCCTGGCAGGTGGATTCTTAACCACTGCGCCACCAGGGAAGTCCCTATAGTATTAATTTTCTAAAGATGCCAAATGTCTCTGAGATGAGATAGGTTGTTTTATGGTAATAAAGAATTCGTTTTCATCCACCCAATTCTCCCATTTCCGTTACATCAGAAGCCTCTCAGCTGTCCCTTCTCTAGAGTGGGGACAGCACTTTTAAGCCTCACATGATCCTGGGCAGCTCCCAGCTGTGGTCACACTCTGCTTTTGACTACAGCCAACTCCCTCTCCCATGACCTCCCCTGGTCACTAGGAAATCAGGGGAGATGCAGAGCTAAGCCACCTCCAACTGGGTGGGTCCAACCCCCAGCCTTGCCAATTACCAGATGTGTGGCTACTAGCAAGTTACTTAGTATTTCTGAGGTTATTTTTCATCTGAAAAATGGACAAAAAATAACTACTTCCCAGGGTTAACACATGGATTAAGAGAACTGAATGTACACAAAATAAAGCCACACACCAGGCAAATACATGTTACTGCTGTACTGGCCATGAGAAAGTGACCTGATACCAGAAACAAAGCATTTCTGGCTTTATTTTTCTAGAAACCATGACAGATGTGTAGGTATCCATCCAGACTCTCTCGCCCTATTCCCTGCCCATCCGGCAACAAACCCTTCCAAACTATATGAAAGTTTACGTGTCCAGTCTGTGGTTACCACCCAATCACACCACCCCCTTTGGAAGACACACATGCGCTAATAAATGTGACACTGTATACTCGTTTAAAATCTAAACTAGAAAATGAATCAGAGAAAGAAAGAGTGAAATTGCACAACTTCACCTTTAGTTTAAACCTAAAACCTTGACTTTTCAACCTTGGATGTCACTGGAATCACCTGGGAACTTTTTTTAAAGTTTTTTTTTTTTTTTTTTTTTTATATATTTTTGGCTGTGTTGGGCCTTCGCTGCTATGTGCGGACTTTCTCTAGTTGGGGCGACCAGGTGCTACTCTTCGTTGCAGTGCGCGGGCTTCTCACTGCAGTGGTTTCTCTTGCTGCGGAGCACGGGCTCTAGGCATGCAGGCTTCAGTAGTTGTGGCACACAGGCTCAGTAGTTGTGGCACGCAGGCTCAGTAGTTGTGGCACACGGTCTTAGTTGCTCTGCGGCATGTGGGATCTTCCCAGACAAGGGCTTGAACCCGTGTCCTCTGCATTGGCAGGTGGATTCTTAACCACTGTGCCACCAGGGAAGCCCACCTGGAACTTTTTAAAGCACTCGGATGCCTGGCCATCCCCCCCTAGAAATTAGTGATACAATTAGTCTAGGTGAGGCCCGGGCTGTTATTTTTTTGAGCTCTCCAGGTGATTCCTAAGTGAGGCCAGGATTAACCACCACTAACCTAAAGCTTTTGGATGGTCTACAATTAAAATTGTAAAAAGTCTGAGTAAACTAAGTCTGTCCACCCTTTACATGCTCTTTTCATCACATAATCAAGGCACTAAAGGAAACCTAAAAATGGCAGAGGGGGGTGGAGGGGAGGAACGTCCCATAAAGGAGAAGAGTATGAGGGAGAATACCAAGCTTAGTAAAAGGAAAGGTAAACAGGTCAGAGTGTCATTTACTTTTCTGCATCCCCTAATACAGGAAGGAGTTGCTGCTGAGAAACAAATGAGAGCACACCACAAGACCCCTCCTCATGACCAGGTCAGTGTGATAAAGTCAAGCATAAAAACCATGCCCAAAGGAGGCAGATCAGAGTAAGCCGGATGAGCGAATGAACGAGTGAAGAACTAAAGAATGAGATGGTTTCGCCTGGTGACACTGAATCATGGAATCTTCGCTTGGCAATGCTGGAACATTGCCACCACTGGGCCTCCCTCCCCCCAACGCAGGAATCTCCTCCATAACACCCACCCCTGGAGAAATGAAACCTGGGTTTGTAAGTTACAAATGCAGCATTTGTCATCTCTTCTTATTCCCTGGTCTAATAGATCAATTGTTCTCACTTTTAACACCTTTCCTCACACATGCTAATGGATATGTAATTTGCTTTTAAAACGAGTGTGGCAGGGAAAGCTTCAACGTGGTCAGCAAGACAGAAGGGAGGCCAGTGGGCAAAGACTAGGGAGGAAAAGATCCCTGACTTCAGGGGGTGTTTAGGGCAACATCAGATAAGAAAAACTGACTTCAAGCAAAGATAAGAGTATTTACTAGATGAGAAGAAGGACTCAGTATGTTAGCTGAGATGGAGAGAGTTAACGCAATGACGCTTTACTGAAAGTGAGGGTGGAGCTGGGAAACGGACCTCGAAAGCAAATTTTTAAAACTCATTTCTGAAAAAAAGCTAGCTCCATGCAGCGAGCATTGTGATCAGCCCCAGTGTAGACACAATTTGTTTTTGTTTCCGTTTGAGCCAAACTTCCAGGAGTCTCAAGCATTTAGAATAATTTTGAACTTGAAGCAGAAAGCAGTGAAAATCAGCCCTCCAGGGCTACAAGCAATGACAAAAATGTCCTGGAATGGCAAAACTTGGAAGATGATACCTGCTTATATGAGTACAGTCCGATGAAGCCACTCCCTGCACCAGCTGGGAAGTGTGGGGGTGGGCAGGGGGGGTGGATAAGGGAGGGAAGAAGAGAAAAAATGAAAAGTCTACAAACAGCAAAGGCAGCAACCATCTGGCAGCGAGGATAAGAGCAACAGCATGGCAGACTTCAGCCAGAGGCTGGGAGAGAAAGGGCTGGAGGGAAAAATAACTCAGAGCTTGTCTGCAGGTCAAGGACACAAAAAGCAGCCATAGCACACCTGGGTCACATTAGAAGTTCAACAATCCCAAGGTGGACCCCTCTACAGGCTGGATGGTGAGGGGGGCGGCGGCAGGTGGCAGTGGAGCAGGGCATGTGGATTTAGAACAAGGGTCCCTCAGGCGACTCATCTCAACACTCACACATTCACCAGCCAGGGTCCCTGTCCTCCCCGTCGCCACAGACCACAGAGGCTGACAAGAAGCATCCCTGTGTCCTGCACACACAATGCTATGGGTCTGCAGTCTTGGAGGAGGGTGGACAGAGGGCTCCTGAGGGCAGTGAGTGCCAGGAAAACCATAATACAACCACATCCTGTAGCCTGCGCCCCTGTTTTTCACAAGCATCAGACAAAAGAAACAACATCCCACAATGCAAGCTCTGGGCTTTCTCTAGGAATATGATGGAGTGTGGTTACTGCTGGTCCAAAGCTAACTAGAAAGGACAAACACAGAATCAATGCAGTTGACAGAACTGCATATGTTCTGTATATGTTCCTCATTTCCCTCTGTAACTTCCATTTCTCAAGCACCTGCCATACGCAAGGCCTTATCCTAGCTACCTTCATTCAAGCCTCCCAAGAACCCAGTGAGATAAGTGTCATTACTCCCATTTAATGGGTGATGCTACACGCTCAGAGAATTTAAGTAACTTTACACAGATTTCAACGTGGCAGCACACATTTACCTGCAACATGTAACAAGTATGGAAGGGCAAAGATGTACCTGCCTACTTGCTGATTATTGGGGGGTTTCTGTTTGTTTGTTTTTTAACTCAGTGCAAGGTCACTTTACAACTAGAATTTTTTAAGACAGAAGAGCTTTTCTGTTGCTGGACAATTCTAAGAGCTCCCTCTCTAGAAAAGCAGCATCAGTACCTGTTAATGTGTTTACATCTTTCTGGCTGCCAATTCCTCATGACATTCACACATGCTTCTCCTGGACCACTCTTCCTGCCCCGCCCATGCCACCCCATGAGCTGGGCCAAGGGCAACTTCTTGTGCCCCACAGAATAAATATAATAATTATCTGTGTACTTCACAGTTTTTCCTCTCTAGACAGCACACTCCTTTTGCATCTATAGCCCTGACACCTGCCACAGTGCTCTGTTACCAACAAGTGCACAACCAATGCTGTGCATCCAACATGGGAATGAATTAAACTATGGACCAATATGAAATGGCCAAGAAGGATTATTTCTAAAAAGGAGGAGGATACAACAATAGTCTATGCCTCTCCCTGTACCTCCCCTCCAAAAAATAAAAGAGAAATATTTGAACTTATAACTCCATATTCTGATCAATCACCTTCAGACAAACTTCTTATAAAGACTGCTGCAGAAATAGGCAAAGAAGTACTTTGGCCTGGCTAAAAACTGGCACCATGATTAGAAAGAAGGACTCAAAGTTAAAGTAAGGGCTTCCCTGGTGGCGCAGTGGTTGAGAGTCCGCCTGCCGATGCAGGGGACACGGGTTCGTGCCCCGGTCCGGGAAGATCCCACATGCCGCGGAGTGGCTAGGCCCGTGCGCCATGGCCGCTGAGCCTGCGCAAAGTTAAAGTAAAATTCCACTTTGGCTTTGCTGTTTGTATTTTTTGGCTCAAACTAAGACACGGATGAAGAAATTTTCCTGGGAGGAGTCAGGCTGGCTTTCTCTGATGAAATATTTTATCAACCTAGCTTCCACTGATTAGTGCCCACTGCTGACACAATTTCCAAGAACTTGCTATCCATCTTAGTTTTCCTTTTCTAAATTGAAAAACAGTGGTCATGCAAACCATCCCCAACTTTCAATCCCAACAGTCATAACAACAGCTTCACATTCCCAGAGGTCAATACAGAATATACCTAGTATTTCTAGCAAATCACTGTCTATGACACACCCGTGTACAGAAAACCAAAGACAGTCCTGGTCCTCAGATTTCTTGGTGCTCCAGGCCTCTGTCCTGATCCAAAGAAGGAGGGGGGGGGACTTCCCCTGATGGGGCAGTTTAGGAAAGGGACCCAGGCCTGCACAGGGCTCCACTCTCTCCCCTTTGGAAACCAATGGCTGCAGGCAGCAGCCATTCCTCTGGTCATCTCCAGAGCTGCCTAAACACAAGGGGTAAATAAATTCAGCTCAGGAGAGCGGTCTCAGCAGGCCCTCTTGGCCAAAACTCCTAAGCCACATTCTCCAGTCAAGCCTCTACCGATAATAAAGGTGATTCTGGATTCCTCTCATGCCATCGACTCCCTGCTTCTCTGTCAGCTTAGGTGTGCAACGTGTACGTGAGAGGCCTAACCTACTAGACTCGCTCAAGCCTCAAAACAACAAACAACAGCTTGCTCTGCGGGCGCTGTTCTAAACTCTTTACTCGGTGATCACATTTAATCCATCTCTCCGAGGTAAGGACTATAATAATCTCCATTACACGGAAGAGGAAACTGAGGCACCAAGAAGTTATACAACTTGCTCAAGGCCACCCACCTAGAATGGGGCAGAAGCAGAAATTGAACCCAAGCAGACTGGCTCGAGGACCCAAATCTTACCCACACGCTATAGCACCTCTCAAAACAACATAGCTAACGTCTCCTGCACATATTCTTCAGGCTGGGTAATTGACATGTATTCATCTACACACACCTTTTAGATAAATGAATTCTCACAGCAATACTGCAAAGTAAGGAGAATTATTATTCCATTTTCAATATGGGAAACCAAAGAGAAGGGAGGTGAAGTAACCTAGCCGGTGGTCAAGCCTCAATTTGAACCCTGTCTGACTATAAAGCCTGACCCCTCACCTGACCCCCTTAAAGTTTAAGCCACATAAACTTCGTTTACAACCACCCTAGGGAGGAGAAAGACGGACTTAAGAGACATATCAACCAATGTAGTGTGTGAACGTTATTTGCATCTGACTTTGAACAAAGTGTTAAAAAAAGAGAGACGGACAGTGTCAGGGGTCCCCAAGACCACCCCGGGTTCAGTGATTCCCTAGAACTCACAGAACTTAGCATCTAGGCATACTCAGGCCGTTATTTATTACAGCATTTAGGTACAAAGCAAAATAAGCAAGGAGAAAAAGCACAACAAAGTCCAGAGGAAACCAGCACAAGCTTCCAAGAATCCTCTCCCAGAGTCATGCAAGACATGCCTAATTTCCCCAGCAAGCTGTGGCAACTCCCGTGAAATGCTGTCTCACAGGGAAGCTCGTTAGAGACTCGGCACCCAGGGTTTGTACTGGGGGCTGATCATAGAGACACCCTCTGACTCCCGGAAGGAAAGCAGGTGCTCAGCATAAACCACACTGTTTGCACAGATGGCTTAGGCACTGTGAGCCACTCTTACCAGTTAGGGTGGTGGGAACCCTCCAGAAAGCCAAGGTCCGGATGCCAGCCAAGGGCTAACCTTGCCAAGAGGCCTTTCAAAGGGCAGCAGTCTCAGGCCTGCATGGAAACTCTTTTCTGCACAGAGACAATCTGGGAAACTGATCATGCTACTTGGAAATGTGAGGATGTGAGGTATTACTGTTCATTTTGTAGATGTGACCACAGTATTACTAAAAAAAAGTCTTACCTTTTGGAGATATATCCTGAAATATTCACAGATAAAATGATACAGTGCCTGCTATTTGCTTCAAAAATGGGGTGGGGGGGAGTTGGTGGGATAGAAATTCATTATTGAAGCTGAGAGACAAGGCACTTGGAGGTTCGCTAAACTATCCTCCCTATTCAGTTCTGGTTTGAAATTTTCCACAATATAAAGTTTTGGGTTTGTGTGTTTGTTTTTCCATGAAGAATCAAAGAGAAATGCCTAAGAAAAGAAATGAGGGAGAAGTTGAAGCAAGGGAGAGAAATAGGGGGCCGCATCATACATGAGTGGTAGCTCTGAGCAGGCAAACTCAGCACTGCACTCAAAACATACAACAGACCAGGTGATGAACGCTGGCTCCTGCCCAGACAGGGCTTACCGTCACTAGAAAAAGTGGAAAACGCTAACTTCCATGTAGGCCACTTACTCCTCAACTCTGGATTAAGTCTGATGTGCTTTTCATTTTCAGCATCAGACAGTGACTCGCCTCAACACCACATCACGCTGAGGGGGTTTTCTAGCACACAATCAGTGAACTGACAACGCTAGGAAATTTTTCTGACTGCCTGAAACACTGAAAACTACGCTTTCTGGGCTCTAAGTGGACACTTCATCACTGAGATATACTTCTTTTTGTAAGTTGACTTCATCATGGTTAAGCCACTAAGGGTCTCAGTATAAGTCAAGAACAGTTAGTCATTCTAAGCTCAAGAGGCGAGAAGGAGTTTTCATTCTACTTTACTAATTGCCTAAGTTATTCTATACCATCTGCCTGGAGAACTGCCATTCAGTAAAATACTAAGTAATACATAATGGAAAAAGTGAAATCCAATACATGTAAGAAAAGATCAAACTGTGTTTTTCATCAAGAACCAAATGGGTCCTGTTGGTACTAAACAAAGTATACTAAAGTATCACTGAAGTGACAACAGGCCATCTCAGCAGTGTGCTAACTGGTATGGGATACAGCCTTAGGCTGACAACAAACAATACACTCACTGCTCAAGGAACAATAGGATCTCACAGGCGTAAGTGGCGCTGGGAAAACCGGACAGCTGCACGTAAAAGAATGAAATTAGAACACTCCCTAATACCATAGACAAAAAAAAACTCAAAACGGATTAAAGTCCTAAATGTAAGACCAGACACTATAAAACTCTTAGAGGAAAACACAGGAAGAACACTCTTTGACATAAATCACAGCAAGATCTTTTTTGACTTGCCTCCTAGAGTAATGGAAATAAAAACAAAAATAAACAAATAGGACCTAATGAAACTTAAAAGCTTTTGCACAACAAAGGAAACCATAAACAAGATGAAAAGACAACCCACAGAATGGGAGAAAATATTTGCAAAAGAATGAACGGGCAAAGGATTAATCTCCAAAACATATAAACAGCTCATGAAGCTCAATATTAAAAAAACAACCCAATCAAAAAATGGGCAGAAGATCTAAATAGACATTTCTCCAAAGAAGACACACAGATGGCCAAGAAGCACATGAAAAGCTGCTCAACATCACTAATTATTAGAGAAATGCAAATCAGAACTACAATGAGGTATCACCTCACACCAGTTAGAATGGGTATCATCAGAAAATCTACAAACAACAAATGCTGGAGAGGGTGTGGAGAAAAGGGAACCCTCTTGCACTGTTGGTGGGAATGTAAATTGATACAGCCACTATGGAAAACAGTATGAAGGTTCCTTAAAAAACTAAAAATAGAACTACCATATGACCCAGCAATCCCACTACTGGGCATCTATCCAGAGAAAACCACAATTCAAAAAGACACATGCACCCCAATGTTCATTGCAGCACTATTTACAATAGCCAGGTCATGGAAGCAACCTAAATGCCCATCGACAGACAAATGGATAAAGAAGGTGTGGTACATATATACAGTGGAATATTCCTCAGCCATAAAAAGGAATGAAACTGGGTCATTTGTAGAGACATGGATGGACCTAGAGACCATCATACAGAGTGAAGTAAGTCAGAAAGAGAAAAACAAATATCGTACATCAACACATATATGTGGAATCTGGAATAATGGTACAGATGAACCAGTTTGCAAGGCAGAAACAGAGACACAGATGTAGAGAACGTACGGACACCAAGGGGGGAAAGTGGATCAGAGCCTGTGCTCCGCAACGGGAGAGGCCACAACACTGAGAGGCCCGCGTACCGCAAAAAACAAAACAAAACAAACAAACAAAAAAAGATCTCACAGGCAAGCAAAGAACTGCCTGTCCTTGAACTGCATGGGGGCAAGAGGAGCAAATGCCTGAAGAAAATAAAAAATTATTCCAAGGATTCCAGGGAAGAAAACTAGTGGGTAGTGTTTTTTCTTGTTTAATTAATTAATTTATTTATTTATGGTTCATTGGGTCTTCCTTGCTGCGCACGGGCTTTCTCTAGTTGTGGCAAGCGGGGGCTACTCTTCGTTGCAGTGTGCGGGCTTCTCATTGTGGTGGCTTCTCTTGTTGTGGAGCACAGGCTCTAGGCGTGCGGGCTTCAGTAGTTGTGGCTTGCGGGCTCTGGACTGCAGGCTCAGTAGCTGTGGCACATGCGTTTAGTTGTTCCGTGACATGTGGGATCTTCCCGGACCAGGGCTTGAACCTGTATTCCCTGCACTGGCAGGCAGATTCTTAACACTGTGCCACCAGGGAAGTCCCTAGTGGGTAGTTTATTTTGTTCTTTTATTTTATCAGTAGATATTAATCCAATGCTATCAGTAATCACTTTTTTTTAAAGTAGGTCTGGATGGACTCCATTGACTGTGCTTTTGTAAAAAATTTTTATTGAAATATAGTTGATTTATAATATTGTGTTAGTTTCAGGTATACAGCAAAGTGATTTATATATATATATATATATATATATATATTAGATTCCTTTCCACTATAGGTTATTACAAGATATTGAGTATAGCTCCCTATGCTATACAGTATACAGTAGGTCCTTGTGGGTTATCTCTTTTATTTATAGTAGTGTGTATATCTTAATCCCAAACTCCTAATTTATCCCTCTCCCCCCCCCGACTTTCCCCTTTGTTAACCATAAATTTCCTTTCTATGTCTGTGAGTCTATTTCTGTTTTGTAAATAAGTTCATTTGTATCATTTTCTTAGATTCTAGTGGATAGTTTTAATTCCAGAAAAAACTAAAAAGTTGCCTTCTACAAGGAAGATAAATAAATGTCAGACTTCAAGGTCACATGGTTGGATGGCTGAGCTCAGACTGACTGAACACACCTCCTCTCTCACTCAAATGGGAAATGTTTGTTTTTACAGCAAGGCTCTTTTGTATTATTTTTTCTAAGAGGAAACATGTCACAGTAGTTGCTAATATTTTTCTCCTCTCTTCTTGGTGAGTTGTCCACGTTTCCAGCAAGACATGGTTAAAATACACTGCTACTGCTTTTCAATAATAAGCAAACAGGGCTTCCCTGGTGGCGCAGTGGTTGAGAGTCCGCCTGCTGATGCAGGGGACACGGGCTCGTGCCCCGGTCCAGGAAGATCCCACATGCCGCGGAGCGGCTGGGCCCGTGAGCCATGGCCACTAAGCCTACGCGTCCAGAGCCTGTGCTCCACAATGGGAGAGGCCACAACAGTGAGAGGCCCACGTACCGCAAAATAATAATAATAATAATAATAATAAGCAAACAATTAGAATAATCCCACCAAGAAAAGAACCTTGAAAATACACAGAATAACTACTGCAAAAGAGGTTTTCTCTGTCTTGAAACTGACTTTACTAAATAAATCTGATAGCACTGGGAATTGCTCTGGTCCTTCAATTTTTCAAAAAAGTAGGGAATAAGAGGAGAGAAAGGCTCAAAAACTGAAGGACAACTGATCCACAAATATAAAAGATTTCGCTAGTCTTTGTAGTAGAAACTACAGTAGTCACAGTACCAGAAAGAAAATAAAGAACCAAAGTGAGAAAATAAACAAAAATAAATATTTGCTTGTTTTATGTTTCGCAATCAGCCTCTCTTTTCTTACCAGGAAAAAAATACAGAGTGGTCTAGGTGTTGGCTAAAAGAAGTAAAAGCTTAGAAATTTTAATTCAACTTCTCCTAATGTCCATCTGTCTCTCTTTCTGCCATACTATGTCCCACTCCTAGGTAGTTGCCACCAGAAATGAAAGCACGTGTGCACAAGAAGTTACTGAGTCACCCCTTCTCCAGCCTGAATGTTAGCAGTGTAACATCAATGCAGTTATTATCACGTTACCCTAAAAAATACATAAACCCTCAAAGGCTCTGTCTTATGACTCATTGACAGGAATGGATGGGATAAGACTCCACCTCTCTCCCAAGTAATAAGGGAACTGTTAAAAAAAAAAAGGTTCCCTTGAAATGCTCAAATTCTCCAGTTTTTAAGGGATCAGAGGCTACCAAGTACCCTAAGTATCCCAAAGGAAGAGACAATGGCATTCTAAGCAATGAACGACAAAGTTTCCATCTAAGTTCCATTCAGAGTGACTGGAAATACATGGAGAACCACCTCCCTCCCTTCAATGTATTTTGACAGAAAGAAAAATAAAGTTTTTAAGAAGATCCAAGTCATACCTACGAACATATTTGATTCATTCATCGCGCTTATTAAAGTTCACAAAGGTCCCAATTCAGTTGTCAGCAACAAAATATTCCCACAAGGAGAGACGCCCAAAAAATTGCTTTCGTGCTGGCTGACACGGGTCTTAAAGAAGGAGACACGCAGCTTGACATTCGGCATCTAGTTCTTGAGGACAGAGACAGCAGGGTGCCCTCCAACAGTCGTTCCATAACTTAAAGCTCTCACAATCCAGAAAAAATAAAAACAAATTGGGGGGTGGGAGGCAGGCTACTGACACAGAGCTGCCCACTTATAAAAAAAAAATTTGCCAAGCAAGTGGAGATTTTTTTTAAAATACCACCCTTTACTGTCATAATTTTCTAACAGAAAGAATATTTTAAAGTCAGAAAGTAAAAAGGACATACCCTTTTAAAAGTGATTATGTCTGTTTGCCCATCACCACATCACAAGAAAATGGCTAGAGAGGTTGTCACCACATGGAACGTATGTTTGGATACAATGTAGTAGGGTTGGCTACCTAGGCACAGAGGTAGACTATGTTTCCCAGCCTCCCTCACAGTAGGTGTGGCCATGTGACAGGGTGCTAGACAATGGAAGGTGAGTAGAAGTGACCTACACCACTTCCAGCCTGGCCCCTAAACCTCCCTCATACTCTCCTCCATGCTTTTAACCTTCTGTGACTAGACAGTGAGGTGGAGGGCAACATTAAGAAACCATGTGTTGACAACGGGGAGTCCTCCTTCAGCCTGCAGCCCTCGATAACTGTGGGCCGCAGAGTACTCACTACCCCCTTCTTCAACCTCAAACCACTTTGGCTAATCATGTAAGAGAGAAATAAACTTCTAATATGTTTATGCCATTATACACTTTGGGATGTATAATATTATTACAGCACCTGGCCCATACATGACTGTACTTAAAATATGGGCTATGAATTAAGGATAATAAGACAAACAATCCAATGTTTTAAAGGACAAAAGATTTGAACAGATACATCAAAGAAATATATACCAATGGTCAAATAAGCATATGAAAAGATGCTCAGCATCACTGGTCATCAGAGCAATGCAAATACCACTTCCTACCCACCAGAATGGCTTAAATTAAAAGAATGACAATACCAAAAGATGACAGGATGTGGAGCAACTGGAACTCTCAAACTCAGTTGATGCAACTGTAAAATGGTACAACTGCATTGGAAAAAGGCTTACAAGTTTCTCACAAGACATTCAATTACCTTATTCACTTACCCAGCAATTCTACTCATAGGTATGTTTTAAGAGAAATAAAAGCATATGTGTACAAAAAGATTTACATAAGATTCTTTATAGAACCTTTATTCATAACAGCCACACACTGGGAATAGCCCAGGTGCCCAGCAACCGGATAAACATGTGGTGGTCTAATCATACAATGGAATACTACCCAGCAATAAAAGAACCATGGATACATGCAATGACGTGAATGAAGTCTAAAACATGTTTTTAAATCTTAAAACATATTTGCTGAATGAAAGCAGCATTACACAAAAAGTACATAAATCGACGGTTAAAAAAGAAAATCAACATGGCTGCCTGAGGCAAGACTGCAGGGGTTGCAGGAAAAGACTGGAAACAGCATGAGGGAACATTCCAGGGTAATGAGAATCTTCTGTACCTTAATAAAGGAACCGGATGCACAGGTGTTTATATTTATCAAAAAGCAGAGAATGGTGCACTTAATATTTGTATACTTCCTTGTATATAAATTTTGCCTTAAAAACATAAATAAGCATTGAATTCTGTTAATTTGCACACTTACTGTTCAGGGGTCAAGTCTGCTGATGTCTACAACTTACTCTGAAATGCACCTCCAAAAAACAGGTTAAAAGATGTATGAAGGGACAGACAGATGGAAAAACATGCAATAAAAAAATACACAGCAAAAAATATGTGGTGGATATATGGGCATACACTACACAATTCTTCCCACTTTTCTGAATGTTTGAAAATTTTCAGAAGAAAGCACTGAAAAATTACAAAGGCCATGTGATATATGCAAAATTCCGTTTGGTGGGGGGAGTCACCTCAAAGAAATAAGCAGTTTTCACTCAGAGCAGCTCAAGTAAGAAACAACAAGACATCAATGTGACGGCCAATCAGGACAATGTAAACAGTGCACTGAGATGCATGGGCAGAGGAGACAGCAGTATTTCAACTAGAAGTACCCAAATTATAGATGTGCTTTGCGAGCCAGCTGTTTCTCACATGGGTGACCAGGTGGGGTAAATCACCAGCGAGGTCATAATGACTTAAAAACAGTTAATGATTCTCCCAAACAGTGAAGAGGCAAGCTAGTCTCAGGGGAGTCCTTTAAAGAGAATAAATTTTGTTTTATGAAAAACTCACTACATTGTCCATATTTTTTTCAGTTCACCAAGTATTCATGAAAACCTCCATGTGAACCAGGATGCAGCAACCACTGGGTATGGAGAGAGTCCTGGCCCCAAGAAGCTGAGTTCTAACCTTGACCCTGCCACTAACTAGCTGCCTGTCCTTGATTGATAAGATGCTAAGTCTCTCTGGGTCACTTTGACTAAGAACTCATGAAAAACTAAATACCCTAGTAGCATATAAGGAGGAAAATGATAAATTTTCCAGGCTCTTAGAAGAGAATGGCAGCCTTCCCACAAACAGGGAACTATAAGGCAATCCATGGGAACTCAGCATTAATACTAGTTCATTAACACTAACCTGGTTTTAAGAAAGAGCGCTAGACATGACTCTAGTCCTCTCTCTGCCATTAACCAGCCACCATGGGAACTGGGCAAGTCCCTCAGACTCTCTGGGCCAATTTGACAAAAGAAGACTCAAAGCAGAAACTAACACAGTATTGTGAAGCAATTATACTCCAATAAAGATCTATTAAAAAAATAATAAACGCTCTCATCCCATCCAACCTTCTCAGAGATGCCCTTCAAGGCTCTGCACCCCAGGGTACAGGCCAGGAATGCCTGGCCCACCACCACTGGGCTGAAATCCTACTCATCTTTAAAGCGCTTGTTCAGATGTCAGCTGCTTTGAGAAGCCTGCCAGCCCAGTTGGTCACTCCCTGTACACTCTGCAATTAACCTATATTAGCGCCTTCACCACGTTGGATGGTAATCATTTGTTTATCTGTCTTGTCTCCCAGACTGGACTCGGAGCTTCTGTGTGGTGCAATTCTGGCCTCATTGGAATTTGTACCACTCACCCAGCACTGTTCTTAGCACATGCTGGCACTCAAAGCATATGTGTAAATAAGTGCATTAATTAATCACTAAGGTCACTTCTAGCTCTAAAATGCTAGACTTGATGTTTTTAAGTGCAAAAGAAATCATGGGTGTAAACATCTTTTTATTTAGTTGTTTAATGCTGTGTGTACGGTGCTGCGGACGTCGACATGATAAAACACGGTTCCTGTCCCCCTGGTACCCCACAAATATGAAAGCTGGCAGTCACTGAGCAAGGGCAAAGCTAGAGCCTGTTCCGACTTCCCCCCTCACTTCCTTTCCTGCAGCTGCAGCTCTCTGCCTCTTTCCACGTGAGCCTTCACTCCTGCCTCAAGTTGCGACCTCTGACCCAGCTGGCAAAAGCGCAAAATTATAAGCCAACCACCCGCGACCTGCGACCCGCGACAAATCCTGCACACACACACCACACACACACCACACACACACACACACACACACACACCGCCCGTTATCTTGGTACAGCCCTACCGAACCGCCGCGCTGGAGAAACAGGAGCGGTTACTCGCGGACACCTAGCTTTCTGCGCGGACCGTAGGGCCGTCTCAGTGAGCGCAGGGTGTACCTGCACGGCTCGCTGCTCCTTCCAGAGCTTCATCTGGTCGCTAGCTGGATCCCGGCTGTCCGCCATTATGTCTGGCGCTGCAGAACGCTGCAGGGTACCTCTACTCTCGCGTCTCCAGCCCCGCGGCTAAAATTGGCTACTTCAGACTCCGCCCCTCAGCTCCGGCCCTTGTCCCGCCCCCCTTGGCGGGACCGCCTCCTGATTGGCCGCTCGAGCGCCAGGCGGGATGGGATTGGAAACCAAATAGGGGTGGGGCTGGAACTCGGAGGGGGAGAGGTTGGGGAGAAGCTGGGGAGGGTTTGGTAAAGGTGGGGAGACCCGCGGCTCAGACCCCCTAACCGCGGGATTAAGGAACCTAGGGCCGGGGCCCCGAGTACCAGGACGTGACTCTCTCCTCGGTTTATCAGCATCCTTCAGGTTGCCCTGGGACGCAGCGGTTGGTGGACTGCCAGTTTTGTTGAGGGAAACCTTAGGTCCTGCTGGGTGCGGCTTTGAACTCTGTAAATATGCTCTCAGCTCTTAAAAAAAAAGAAAAAGAAATTCTGGGTTGAGTTCATCTGTGCAAAATGAAGTTTTGTCATGTTCTAATGTTAATATTGTTTACAACTGAAGGATTGATGGAATTTGGAATAAATGCATACACTGATTCTGCATTTAAGTATGACCAGTGGTCACACTCTCAAATGTTGCATTATTTCTTCTTTGCTACAGATTATGCACAGAAAGACATGCCTTTTTAAAAAACACAGAAAAGCAAAAGTATTGGCAAGTTCTAAATGATCTTAATAGTCTAAAATACATAGGAAGAACATTCAACCTTTTAGACTCCCTTTTTGGTTCAGAAGCTCCCCATTTTTGAGTGTCTACTATGTGCTAGACATTGCTGATGGTTGCCAGACTCTATCACTTAATCTTCACAACAAAAAGACATTAAAGATCAATGAAGTCTCCCCACCATGACAGTATAAACAAGAATCAAGAGGTTGGCTTGCTCCTGATGTAGAATAATTAACTAAGTTAACTAAGATGCTCAAACCCACTATTTATTAGTAGAAATGCTGGCATAGAGTTTAGAAAATCTCTTCAGTAAGTTAATGGGGCTGATTTTTGAGGTGTTCGAGCAGTGCATTTTAATAAGTGAAATAGCAGAATATATTTTGTGATATTCCGGAAGAAAGTTGCTCAAGAGTTCAAAGATGCAAACAAGTTCTATGACTTATTCTATGAAAATATCTTCAGTTGGTGTTTTACTCATGTCAAGATGCTTAATTAGATGAAGTGTGAAAGGAGGACTTGCTTGTCCCCAGCTAGAGAGATTGTCTACAAAGTTGGAGACAATTGCCTTGGCATAATAAAGCTAGGGGAAAAAATGGGACTCCTAGACCTCAACAGAGATCTGTACTCCTACAACTTCTCATCCTGAGGCCACATCATAGATTTTTCTTCCACTCTGTGAACCTCCCACTCATAGGGCATCACACTTATTCTTCAGATCTTCCCTTCCCTCAGTTGTTTCCATCCTCGTGTGGTCAGGGATTGCCTTATTCCAGACAAGCTGTCACTCTTTTCTTTTACTTGTGGGTTCATATCACTTTTTATGTTTGAGCTTGTCTTTGAAATAATAGCATACTGTTAGGACTCTAGTTCAGTCACATTTGTATGAAAAAGGATTTTTGTGAATAGAACTGGAAATCTAACCACTGTTTATAACATTATTTGCATGAGAATAAGTCTTTCAAGTTTAAATTAAGTGAAAGGAGCTAGGGAGGGCTACCAAAACCTTTTGCCAAGCCACATTACGATTACCAGACCTATTAGAAAACCCTAAAGTAAGAAATAAAAACACAGGGCCCGTAGACAACTTCCAAGTATTCAATAATGTACATGATTTCTCCGGTGGTTCTGTGTAAATCTCATCTCCTGTACCCACTGATGCATATGTCTCCTTATTTTAAAGGCCCTTTGTTTCCTGGGCCTCAGCTGCTCAGCGGTAGGACTTTTGATTCTTTCCAGTTTTCACCATGAGTTGAATCAAATGCAATTCCCTCTCCAGATCATCGCTTAACTTATCTGCTTCTCTTGAAAAGTAGGCATTTTTTTGTTTGCCTCTCCAGATCCACTCTGCACCCTTCTCAATCCTCATCTGTACTCCAGGAATCTTGATTTTTATCATCCACTTTTCCCCATGATACCCTGCCTTCTTGTTGAGTTCAGCCAATGGTGGGCCGGCACGAGATGGGAACTTAGGAGGAGAGAGGGGCCAAAGTATTCATTACATCAGCTCCAAAGTCGGATTTACCACGAAGTTAATGAAGCTTAAATTTTAGAGTTCCTCACCTACACACGTTCCTTCCAAACTTCTGAGAGGTGTCCTCACAATGTGCTTACGTGCAATGTGTTTTCATAAAATTCGAGTGAGATATTTAACCATGATTGAATATGACCTCAGTCTCTTTTGATTCTGAATTCCCCTCCATCACACTACCTCTCTTATCAGGTGTCATTGGAGTGACTAGTTATTTTTGGCATTCTGTTAAGGAGACATTGAGCTGGAGATTCATTTAGTTGGGTTTAGTGGAATACAATTAAGTGACTTGCAGTCTCTTCCACGTATAGTTAGTTATTATTCGTAAAGTTTCACAGGCTAGAGAGTGGCAGAGTTATGTCTGACTCTGATACCAAGTATCTGTGTGGCCTTTTCTCTGTCTGGTGAGCCTCACTGAGCCTTTGATTCCTCTATCTAAAGGCACAGTAGCCCATCCTCAGCCTCTTGCCAACGTTTGACACTTTTCTCACCTCCAGCACACTTTGTTGTCTTGTCACTTGGTCTTTATCTCCCACCACTGCCCTATCTGTACTCTACACTCCACTAAGCTAAGATTCTTGACTTTGTTGAACCTTGCACTGCTCATGCTCTTCCCTTGGCCAGAAATGGTCTTCCCTAATCACACTTGCTTAGGTTCCTATTAATTTCTTGCTGGTTTGACATTAAAAAAATGATGGGGCTTCCCTGGTGGCGCAGTGGTTGGGAGTCCGCCTGCCGATGCAGGGGACACGGGTTCGTGCCCCGGTCCGGGAAGATCGCACATGCCGCGGAGCGGCTGGGCCCGTGAGCCATGGCCGCTGAGCCTGCGCGTCCGGAGCCTGTGCTCCGCAATGGGAGGGGCCACAACAGTGAGAGGCCCGCGTACCGCAAAAAAAAAAAATTTTTTTAGAGATGTGTCAGACTGTTAATGAAATATTATGCTATTTTGGGGGGATTCTGTGATGTGTATGGTACTTATCAGATTATTCAAGTTTGTAAGTTGTGATTTCTTTTACCATTGTAAATAAAGGTTGATTTTTGTGCCTAAGTATATGTTCTTTTCCTTAAAGAAGCAGTGCAAATTATATAAGCTTTGAATCCCACAAGATCGGGATCCATTCCTACCAAGCTCACTGCTGGCCTACCCTGCCAAGATTCCTTGATTTCTTGGAAGCAGCCATTTCCTACAGCTACAGGTATAATTGGTTCCAGAAACCACTCTTTTTCTTTGCCTCTTCAGACCCAAGAATTGCACAGCCTACCTGACAGTCACAGGTGCTTCACCCTTTTTGTACAGTCCCTTCATGAAAATTTCCACAATTTTCCCTTCAGAGTGTGCTATTTTTTGCAGGAATTCTGACTGATACAAATCATAAAAAGCAAAATAATGTGATGCATCTTATTTATTTATTTTTTATTGAAGTACAGTTGATTTACAATGCTGTATTAGTTTCAGGTGTATGGCAAAGTGATTCAGTTTTATATATATATATATGTTATTACAAAATATTGAGTATTGTTCCATGTGCTGTATAATAGGTCCTTGTTGGTTATCTATTTTTTATACAGTAGTGTATATATGTTAATCCCAAACTCCTAATTTATCACTCCCCCCCTTTGGTAACCATATGTTTGTTTTCTATGTCTGTGAGTCTACTTCTCATCTGTAAATAAATTCATTGGTATCATTTTTTTTTAGATTCCACATGTTAGCGATATCATATATTTGTCTTTCTCTGTCTGGCTTACTTCAACGTGATGCATTTTAAAGGACACATTCTGTAGATATTACAGCACTGTGTTGGACAATACTTGTCCAACCAGCATGGTACAGGGCAGTAGTTCTCAAACTTTTGACCTTAGAACCCATTTACACTCTTAAAAATTATTGAGGACTCCCAAGAGCTTTCTTTTGTTAATGTTAGAAATTATTGAAGCATCCAAACAGAAGAACTAAGAATATTACTAATGTTAAAATTCTTTAATTTGTAATTTGTTTATGAAAAGAAATAATAGCTGTCTTCGAGTCACTTTGGAAGTTAGCTAATGAGATGTCAGTATGGCCCACGTGAACGTTAATAGAAGCCAAGTTCCATGGTGTTGAACCTCACTTCTGAAGGCACATATCAGAAAAATAAAGAAGGAAAAAAATGACAATATATCTAACTATGACTTATTTATTGAGAAATTAATATGCATATTGGAACTCTCAATCTCAACATTGCCAAACATCATCTAAGATAGAAGGTGATTATGATGAGGCAAGCTTCCTTGGAAAATTGCAGTGGTTTCCAACTTTCCATTGGCTAGGAAATGAAAGAATCGCAAACCTCAAAGATACTTGACGTGAATATTTTGAGCTCTAAAACAGAAAATTGTGAACAAAAAAATATTATTAAATACTGAGGGCCGAAGTCCTCATATTTTTGAGAACTGAATTTAGAAACAACAATCCCTCTGCTGCTTACTGGCTGACCTGAACTAAGGGCAGGGATGGCTTTTGTAACTCTCCCCACCCTTTCTGGAACATGACCAGCCCGTTGGGCAGTCTTATTATAGAACACACAGTTAACCTGGCTCCCCGGGGGTGGAGCTGAGGCTGCACTTTGCCAGTCTGAGAGTAGTGTGTACCAACAACACAGTCCCTGCCTTTCATTAATTTTTCCTGGGGCTTGATCTTCTATCTGAACCCACAGAAAACTGCCACTGGCATGGGAGTGGTGATGGTAGTAGGTGCCAGGGAGAAGGGGGAAGAAAAAGCATCAGGATCCACTGGAGAAGCCAGTTATTTTTAAGTGGGACAACATTAATACAATAGACATCTGTTCCATTGAGAAAAGACCTTTGTTTAACGTATGGAGCTTTCAGTATAAATCACAAAATGATCTAACCTGTAGATGGTAGGCTGGACTATTGGAATCCTCATGCCTTACATCAATGGGAGCTGTCATTGCAGAATTTAGTTCCCTTTGTGGTTCCCCCAAATGTGCACTAATTATTAACTTTTAGACTTATAGCTTAAGAGCTGTAAGTAGAGCTAGCTCTGAATTGAAAATTGAATGCAGCCAGCTAGTAAGCCCTCAGTTGTTCAACATTCAAAAGGTTTTTATTTGGTATCAACCTGGGCAGCCTCTAGGGTTCAACAATTCATAAATTGGTATGATTCCTGCCCTTTGGACCCTATCATCTAGTCTTTCTCAAGCTAACAAGATCACAGGTTCAGGAATTAGTCAATCAACTGTTCCCGAAGGACAATCGACTAAGCTGGAAGGAACCAACCAACCCCTACAAATTAGCAATTTAAAAATAAGGGGTTAAAATCTAAAATGCATAAGGAACACCTACCACTCAATAGCAAACAAACAAACAAAAACAACAAAAACAAACAAACAAAAGCAAATAAGCCAATTAAAAAATGGGCAAAGACCCAAATAGACATATTTTCCAAAGAAGACCTACAAATAGCCAACAGATATAGAAAGAGCTGTTCCACATCACTAATCATCAGGGATGTGAACATCAAAACCACAATGAGGTGTCACTTTATACCTTTTAGGATGGCTATTACCAAAAAGAGAAGCAATAATAAGTGTTGGAGAGGATCTGGAGAAAAGGGAACCCCTGTACACTATTGGTGGGAATGTAAATTGGTATAGCCATTATGGAAAGCAGTATGGAGGTTCCTCAAAAATTTAAAAAGATGTTTTAAAAAAAAAAAAAATTTAAAAAGAGAACTCTCATATTATCCAGCAATCCCACTTCTAGGTATATATCCAAAGGAAATGAAATTAGTATCTCCAAGAGATGTCTGCAACCCCATGTTCATTGTAGCATTATTTACAATAGCCAAGTTATGGAAATAACCTAAATATCTGTTGACAGATGAGTAGATAAAGAAAATGTGGTGTATATATATACACACACACACACACACACACAGTGGAATATTATCAGCTCTATGTAAACACACACACACACACACACACACAAAGGGAAATCCTGCCATTTCCAACAACATGGATGAACCTGGAGGACATTATGCTAAGTGAAACAAGTCAGACACAGAAAGACAAATACTGTAGGATCTCACTGACATGTGGAATCTAAAAAGATCAAACTCATAGAACCACAGCATTGAATGGGGTTGCCAGGGGCTGAGGGGTGGAGGAGATGAGGAGATGTTGGCCAAAGGGTACAAACTTTCAGTTATAAGATGATTAAATTCTGGAGATCTAATGTGCATCATGGTGACTATAGTTAATAATACTGTATTATATACTCGAAGTTTGCTAAAAGAGTAGATCTTAAGTATTCTCATCATGCACGAAAAATGGCAACTATGTGAGGTGATGGATGTGTTAATTAACTTGATTGTGGTCATCATTTCACAACATACACATATATTAAATCATCTCCGTTTACACCCTAAGTATATACAATCTTTATTTGCCAATTATACCTCAATACGGCTGGAAAAAAAACAAATAACTGAGGTCCTCATAGATTATTATATCCATGCATCTGTAGTTCAAAACTAGTTAGAAACCAGGACTAGAACCCAGCTCTGCGGACTCCCAGACTTTTCCTCTTTGGCGATGTTTACTTTCCTTCCCACTTCCCCACACACAAAAAAGCCTAGTTTCACATTTTAGAATCCTTATACCAGTAAATATCTGAAGACACACACAGGAAATCAATGGCCATTGACTCCTGGCCATATTGCAAAAGCAATATGTTGTTTGTCTTGTATATTTGCCAACTGCTAGAGTACAGTTGTGACATAAATTTGTTTTTCATGAAACTTTCTCTATTTTTAAAACCAAAGTTCAACAGAAAGCTGATCACATGAGAAGTACGTCACATATAACTTTGGTTGATAGATGGACTTAAATGATAAATATTAAATAATGGCATTTATCTCTGCTTCAGTAAAGTCCCATCAAAGCTTACTTTTCATAAACATGTACTATTCCTTTAAGTTGGCTTTTCAGATTTCCAAAAGGATTTAGCATAACCTTTGTCATAGTGATTTTTTTTTCTTTAAGATATATTTTTAATTAAGCAAGTAATTCATGAGTACTTTATTGTGTTAAAACAATCAAACTATACAGAGGTAACTAGTTAATGAAGTCACTTACAAGTCAGTATGTAATAGTGATTTTTTAATGTAATATTGATTTTTAAAATATGCTAGACTGAGGAAAAGTTGTGAAATATATTTAGGAGTGGAAAGGCAGAATAAAGTTCCCTGTTTCTTTCTTCTTCTTTCAGGCACCCAGTGGGTTCAATGTCCTTTACCTTGGTGTACCATGTAGAGTAGTTAACAACTGTTCATAAAAAAATTGTCAAGTAGTTAATGTTCTAGTTATCACCCCAAACAATTCATTTAAAAAAGAAGACCCAGGAAAAACACTATCAATACAAAGTATTGAATGCTTATAAGGAATTTAGGCAACACCCAGAAAGTGTATTTTGCAGGGGTAGAGGGGCTGGAGGGAGGAAAGAGAGAGAAGTGGGGAGATGGGAAAGAAGTATAGAGTAAAGGGATCTACCATATGCACAGCACTGGAGTTACTTCTACAGGTTGTCAATCCAGTTGGGGAGGATACTGATAACATTCCTCAATCATGGACAAGGAGACAAAGTTTGCATTTGTCACTTTCCCAATGTCAGATGACCAGAAGTACAAAGCCTGATCTGATTTATATTCTCTTTATTATAAATCCCATGTGTTTTCTACTACCCTGGCATTGCTGCTCTATCATTGTGCCAGGCGTGGCACATACAATGCTATGTTTAATTCTCACAACAACCCCATGGGATAGATGTTGTTCCCAATTTCAAAATTAAGAAACTGCCTCAGAGAGGTTAAGTCATTTTGCCCAAGGGCCCACAGTAAAAGAGAGCATTTAATAGATAGGTGAGTGCAAAGCTATGCCCTAGTATTTCAGTGTTTCTCAAACAGACCATGAGAGTCTGTGAACCTATTTTTAGAGGCCTGAAGAGCCTCTTCAAGAACTTTTAAATTTTGTATTTTTGGGCTTCCCTGGTGGCACAGTGGTTAAGAATTCGCCGCCAATGCAGGGGACACGGGTTCGAGCCCTGGTCCGGGAGGATCCCACATGCCGCAGAGCAACTAAGCCCGTGCACCACAACTACCGAGCTGCACTCTAGAGCCCGCGAGCCACAACTACGAAGCCTGCGCGCCTAGAGCCCAACCTCCGCAACAAGAGAAGCCACCACACTGAGAAGCCCGCGCACTGCAACGAAGAGTAGCCCCTGCTCACCGCAACTAGGGAAAGCCCGCGTGCAGCAACAAAGACCCAACACAGCCAAAAATAAATAAATATTTTTTAATTGTATTTTTATTTTTAAGATAACATTTAAAATTTAATAGAAACATATTTTGTATAGCAAATGCAGGGGAGGAAAACTTTTCCCTTCTTCCTTCTATGTTCTTTGGCTGACCTAATAATTAAATTGACATAAAACAGATTAACAGGAGAAAAACAAATTTAATTTCACAAGTACAGGAATCCCCCCAAATATGTGGCTCCCCAGCAGTCTGGCAATTAAGGCTTATATGCCATCCTGAGCTAAGGAGAAGGGGGTAGGGGCCTGGCACTTGAAAGGGGAAGAAAGCAATTCACAGAAAGATGGGAAGAGCAAATGTTTGGTAGATAAATGTGTGCTGGGCCACGTAGATAGGTCTTCCTGATGAAAAAGGTTATCTCTGCTAATAGCTCTTTCTCTGGTACAAGCCTCTTATCTAAGAGATAAAAGGAGATAAGAGATAGAAATCTCTCCTGAGTCTCTTGAGCCTTGATCTCTTCAGTTTGAAATCATCCACATGCCAAAGTGACAGTTTTGGGTAGCCTGCCCTGAGCCCCATCACCAAGTAATGCAATGACATTTCAGTGCAGGCATTTATATTCACATTTATAATCATCATAACCTTTAAAGTCTTGGTAAACATGTTGAGTTGCCACTGGATTGGTGTGTCCTCATGTCCAAATGGCAACTCTCTTTCATTTGTACCTAGAGTTTATTTTTTTGCAGTTATAAGACCATATTTCTTTTCTGCAGTGATAATTCATAACTGAAAAATTATTAAACCATTATCTGATATATCAAGACTGTTGCAGCTCTGCAGTTTCTATGTAGGAGAGACTTTAATGGCTCTAGTGGGTTGGAATTAGGAGCAACAAGAGTTGTCTTGAAGCTTCATTGACAAGGGAGTGATTTTCTTTTCTCTTTTTTTAATAGATCTTTATAGGAGTATAGTTGCTTCACAATACTGTGTTAGTTTTTGTTGTACAACAGAGAAAATCAGCCATATGCATACACGTGTCCCCATATCCCCTCCCTCTTAAGCCTCCCTCCCATCCTCTCTATCCCATCCCTCTAGGTCATCGCAAAGCACCGAGCTGATCTCCCTGTGCTATGGTGCTGCTTCCCACTAGCTATCTATTTTACATTCGGTAGTGTATATATGTTGATGCTACTCTCACTTCGTCCCAGCTTTGTCCTCCCACTCCATGTCCTCAACTCCATTTTCTACGTCTACCTCTTTATTCCTGCCCTGCAACTATGTTCATCAGTACCTATTGTTTTTTTTTTTTTAGATTCCATATATATGCGTTAGCATACAGTATTTATTTTTCTCTTTCTGACTTACTTCACTCTGTATGACAGACTCTAGGTCCATCCACCTCATTACAAATAACTTACTTTCATTTCTTTCTATGGCTGAGTAATATTCCATTGTATATATGTGCCACATCTTCCTTATCCATTCATCTGTCAATGGACATTTAGGTTGGTTCCATGTTCTGGCTATTGTAAATAGTGCTGCAGTGAACATTGTGGTACATGTCTCTTTTTGAATTATGGCTTTCTCGGGGTATATGCCCAGTAGTGGGATTGCTAGGTCATATGGTTGTTCTATTTTTAGTTTTTTAAGGAACCTCCATACTGTTTTCTCTAGTGGTTGTACCAATTTACATTCCCACCAACAGTACAGGAGGGTTCCATTTTCACTACACCCTTTCCAGCATTTATTGTTTCTAGATTTTTTGATAATGGCCATTCTGACCAGCATGACATGATACCTCATTGTTGTTTTGATTTGCATTTCTTTAATAATTAGTGATATTGAGCATATTTTCATGTGCCTCTTGGCCATCTGTATGTCTTCCCTGTTGAAATGTCTATTTAGGTCTTCTGCCTATTTTTTAACTGGATTGTTTGTTTTTTTGATGTTGAGCTCCATGAGTTGTTTGTATATTTTGGAGATTAATCCCTTATCTGTTGTTTCATTTGCAAATATTTTCTCCCATTCTGAGGGTTGTCTTTTTGTCTTGTTTGTGGTTTCCTTTGAGATGCAAAAGCTTTTAAGTTTAACTGTCTCATTTTTTTATTTTGTTTTTTTTTCCATTACTCTAGGAGGTGGGTCAAAAAAATCTTGCTGTGGTTTATGTCAAAGAATGTTTTTCCTATGTTTTCCTTTAAAAGTTTTATAGTGTCTCGTCTTACATTTAAGTCTTTAATCCATTTGCAGTTTATTTTTGTTTATTGTGTTAGGTAGTGTTCTAGTTTCATTCTTTTACATGTAGCTGTCCAGTTTTCCCAGCACCACTTATTGAAGAGGCTGTCTCTTCTGCACTGTGTACTCTTGCCTCCTTTGTGGTAAATTAGGTGACCATATGTGTGTAGGTTTATCTCTGGGCATTCTATCCTGTACCATTGATCTATATTGCTGTTTTTGTGGCAGTACCATACTGTCTTGATTACTGTAGCTTTGTGGTATAGTTTAAGTCAGGGAGCTGGATTCCTCCAACTCTGTTTTTCTTTCTCAAGATTGCTTTGGCTATTCAGGGTCTTTTGTGTTTCCATATGAATTGTAAAATTTTTTGTTCTAATTCTGTGAAAAAAGCTATTGGTAGTTTGATAAGGATTGCATTGAATCTATAGATTGCTTTGGGTAGTATAGTCATTTTCACAACATAAATTCTTCCAATCCAGGAACATTGTATATTTCTCCAACAGTTTAGGTCGTTTTTGGTTTCTTTCCTCAGTGTTTTATAGTTTTCTGAGTACAAATTTTTCGCCTTCTTAGGCAGGTTTATTCCTATGTATTTTATTTTTTTTTGTTGCAGTGGTAAATGGGAGTGTTTCCTTAATTTCTCTTTCAGAGTTTTCCTCATTAGTGTATAGGAATTCAAGAGATTTCTGTGCATTAATTTTGTATCCTGTAACCTTGCCAAATCCACTGATTAGTTCTAGTAGTTTTCTGGTGGCATCTTTAGGATTTTCTATGTATAGTATCATGTCATTGGCAAACAGTGACAGTTTTACTTCTTCTTTTCAAATTTGTATTCCTTTTATTTCTTTTCCTTCTCTGATTGCTGTGGCCAGGACTTCCAAAACTATGTTGAATAAGAGTGACGGGAGTGGACATCCTTGCCTTTTTCCTGATTTTAGTGGAAGTGCTTTCAGTTTTTCACCATTGAGTATGATGCTTGCTATGGGTTTGTCATATATGGCCTTTAGTATGTTGAGGTAGGTTCTCTCTATGCCCATTTTCTGGAGAGTTTTTATCATAAATGGGTGTTGAATTTTGTCAAAAGCTTTTTCTGATTCTATTGAGATGATCATATGGTTTTTATTCCTTAATTTGTTATTGTGGTATCACATTGATTGATTTGCATATATTGAAGAATCCTTGCATCCTTGGGATAAATCCCACTTGATCATGGTGTATGATCCTTTTAGTATGCTGTTGGATTCTGTTTGCTAGTATTTTGTTGAGGATTTTTGCATCAAAAATCATCAGTGTTCATCAGTGATATTGGTCTATAATTTTCTTTTTTTGTGATATCTTTTTCTGGTTTTGGTATCAGGGAGATGGTGGCTTTGTAGAATGAGTCTGAGAGTGTTTCTCCCTCTGCAATTTTTTGGAAGAGTTTGAGAAGGATCGGTGTTAGCTCTTCTCTAAATGTTTGATAGAATTCGCCTATGAAGCCATCTGGTCCTGGACTTATGTTTTTTGGAAGATTTTTAATTGCAGCTTCAATTTCATTACTTGTGATAGGTCTGTCTATATTTTCTAATTCTTCCTGGTTCCCTCTTGGAAAATTGAACTTTTCCAAGAATTTGTCCATTTCTTCGTGGTTGTCTATTTTGTTGGCATATAGTTGTGTGTAGTAGTCTCTAATAATCCTTTGTATTTCTGCAGTGTCAGTTGTAATTTCTCCTTTTTCATTTCTAATTTTATTGATTTGCATCCTCTCCCTTTTTTTCTTGATGAGTCTGGCTAAGGGTTTATCAATTTTGTTTATCTTCTCAAAGAACCAGCATTTTTTTTTTTTTTTTTAAGAACCAGCTTTTAGTTTCATTGATATTTGCAATTGCTTTCTTCTTTTCTATTTCATTTATTTCTTTCCTTCTACTGATTTTGGATTTTCTTTGTTCTTCTTTCCCTAGTTGTTTTTTGGGTTGTATTTTTTAATTTCTTCTTTGATTTCTTCAGTGATCTCTTGGTTGTTTAGTAGCACACTGTTTAGCGTCCATGTTTTTGTGTTTTTTACAGTTTTTTTCCTGTAACTGATTTCCAATTTCACAGCGTTGTGGTCAGAAAAGATGATTGATACGATTTCAATTTTCTTAAAATTTCTGAGGCTTGATGTGTGACCCAAGATTTGATCTATCCTGGGGAATGTTCCATGTGCACATGAGAAGAAAGTGTATTCTGCCTCTTTTGTGTGGAATGTTCTATAAATATCAATTAGATCTATCTGGTCCATTGTGTCATTTAAAGCTTGTGTTTCCTTATTTATTTTCATTTTGGATGATCTGTCCATTGGTGAAAGTGGGGTGTTAAAGTTCCCTAGTATTATTGTGTTACTGTCCATTTCTCCTTTCATGGCTATTAGCATTTGTCTTATGTATTGAGGTGCTCCTATGTTGGGTGCATAAACATTTATAATTGTTATATCTTCTTCTTGGATTGATCCTTTGATCATTATGTAGTGGCCCTCCTTATCTCTTGTAACAGTCTTTATTTGAAAGTCTATTTTATCTGATACGAGTATTGCTACTCCAGCTTTCTTTGGATTTCCATTTGCATGGAATATCTTTTTCTATCCCCTCACTTTCAGTCTGTATGTGTCCCTAGGTCTGAAGTTGGTCTCTCATAGACAGCATATATATTGGTCTTGTTTTTGTATCCATTCAGCCAGTCTGTGTCTTTTGATTGGGGCATTTAATCCATTTACATTCAAGGTTATTATCAATATGTATGTTCCTATTGCCATTTTCTTAATTGTTTTTGAGTTTGTTATTGTAGGTCTTTTCCTTCTCTTGTGTTTCCTGCCTAGAGACGTTCCTTTAGCATTTGTTGTAAAGCTGGTTTTGTGGTGCTGAATTCTCTTAGCTTTTGCTTATCTGAAAAGCTTTTGACTTCTCCATCGAATCTGAATGAGATCCTTGCTGGGTAGAGTATTCTTGGTTGTAGGTTTTTCCCTTTCATCACTTTAAGTATATCCTGCCACTCCCTTCTGGCCTGCAGAGTTTCCACTGATAACCTTATGGGGATTCCTTTGTATGTTATTTTTTTGTTTTTCCCTTGCTGCTTTTAATAGTTTTTCTTTGAATTTAATTTTTGTTACTTTGATTAATATGTGTCTTGGTGTGTTTTTCCTAGGGTTTATCCTGTACAGGACTCTCTGTGCTTCCTGGACTTGATTGACTATTTCCTTTCTCATGTTAGGGAAATTTTCAACTATAATTTCTTCAAATATTTTCTCAGACCCTTTCTTTTTCTGTTCTTCTTCTGCGACCCCCATAATTTGAATGTTGGTGCGTTTAATGTTGTCCCAGAGGTCTCTGAGATTGTCTTCAATTCTCTTCACTCTTTGTTTTTTATTCGGCTCTCAGCAGTTATTTCCACCATTTTGTCTTGCAGCTCACTTATCCATTCTTTTGCCTCAGTTATTCTGTTATTGATTCCTTCTAGCCTATTTTTCATTTCAGTTATTGTGTTGTTCATCTCTGTTTGTTTGTTCTTTAGTTCTTCTAGATCTTTTAAAAATATTTCTTGTATTTTCTCAATCCACGCCTCCATTCTGCTTCTGAGATTCTAGATCATCTTTACTCTCATTACTCTGAATTCTTTTTCAGGTAGATTGCCTACTTCCTCTTCATTTTTTTGGTCTTGTAGGTTTTCACCTTGCTCCTTCATCTGCGACATATTTTTTTGCCATCTCATTTTTTTTTTTTAATGAGTGGGATTGTGTTCCTGTCTTACTGGTTGTTTGGCCTGAGGCTTCCAACACTGGAGTGTGCAAGCTATTGGGTAGAGCTGGGTCTTGATGCTGAGATGAGGCACTCCATGAAACCTCACTCCAGTGAATATTCCCTGGGGTCTAAGGTTCTCTGTTAGTTCAGTGATTCAGACTCGGAGCTCCCATGGCAGGAGCTTCGGCCCGCCCCCGTGTTTGTGAACCAAGATCCCACAAGCCACCTGGGGAGGCAAAATAAATGAATAGCAAAATAAAAAATAAAATTAGACTAGGAAACTAACAGATATGTTAGGAAAAATATAAAAATAAAAATAGATGAATCAACAACTGGAAGGTACATTAGTACCACAATAGTAAAAAAGAGGAGGAGGGAAAAGAAAAAAAACCAAAAAAAGGGCGGGGGGGTGGTCCTTGGCTGTGGAGGGCGGAGCCTAAGCAAGGGTGAGGTTTGGGCAGTAAGTGGGGCCAATGCTCAGAATCCACAGGGCTGTGGGAGTGTGGGGTGTGGGGCTTAGGCTTAAGGAACAGAAGGGGCCCAGGTGTGCCCCCCACCCCTGGTCTCAGAGGGCAGAGGACCTCACCTGGGAGCTCAGCAGGCTTCCTGGGCTCAAGTGGGCGGGGCAAACGCCCTCCTCTCCTCTCCTGCTCCTCTGGCCTGGGACGGCCCCTCCCGCCTGCCTCTCCTGATCTCCCCGGCCTCCCTCAGATGCCTCCAAGGACCCACGCAGCCTGGATGGGGCTTTGGATAGAGGGGAAGCGGCTTGGGAGCTCAGCAGGCTCCCCTGCCCGAGTGGGCCAGTGGATCGCCCTCTGCGCCTCTCCCACACTTCCCGGAGAGTCCCTCCCACCTGCGTCTCCTGATCTCCCTGGCCTCAGGGGTGCCGATCCTGTCTGGCCTCCACTTCTTCTCCCCCCTCAGTCCGCCTACGTCCTACCGGTTCACTTTGGGGTTCCTCCCGTCTCCTTGGGCATCAAAGTCCCCCACCAGCGGCCAGCAGGCGCCCTAGTTTTGGGGTGACGCTAACTCCACTCTTCCTACACTGCCATCTTGACTCCGCTTTGGGAGTGATTTTCTACAAATAAATTGAGCCCTCTACAGAGCATAGTTCTCTCCAAGAAACTCTTTTAACATGTTCATAAAATGATCATTATTCAATTACTACATAATGTTTTTCACTCTTGCACTTGTTTAAAATAAAGTGCCTTTCCTCCAGAGCCTTATGTAATTCCTTTGCTAGTAACTTTGTACCTTTCCTGATTGCTTAATTTAAATGTAAGAAACTCTAAAAATTCTTAACCATGGGACATGGATATAGCGCTGATCAGAGTTTTGCTCTCAGTAGTTAAATCAGCATTGAGTCTGGACTGCCAAATGAATTAGGAATAGTACAGATTTTAATGGCTAAAGTCACAGTTAGCTATGTAGACCTTTTGATTTCAGCACTTTAACGCACAAGTTCCTCTTGTTATCCAAATTCACTCTCCAAACTCTCTGAACACAGGAACCGAATTCATTTGGATCACAAGGAATAATTTTATAAAGAATAAAACATGCCCCCCAAAGTTCTTTGTCCTTAGACGTCTCACCCAAGGAACCAAGAAACAATACTGACTGATGTTATTCATTCCATAAGAAAACAGAGATCAACATTTCCTCCACAGGATCTTTTTGTGCCTCTTTAACATGTCTTGAAAACAAAGAATCATTTGGCTCTGAAGTGAGAAAAGAAGACATCTATACCAATGGCATTTAAAAATAGTGTATCTAGAAATGCAATTAAAATTAAGGACTATAGCAGAAAACCATATACATATATGAGATTCAAAAGTTGAGCATATCACCAGTACAAAGAGGAGGTTTTAGCAATTAGATGTATCTTTAGCGATGAATGATTGTAAGAAAAAAAAATTGCAAGCTATGAAGACATGGTTAATTTGAAGAAGTCTCTACTCAGCCTTACCTAGTGGAGGGGAAAACAATTAGTATTCAAAACCTTAACTAACTGTCCCCTCTTTTGTCTGCTAAGATTGTTGTGGGGAGGCACAATTTATATCCATGAATTATAATATGAGTGATTCTATCTCTATACCACACCCACGCACTTGCGGACAGTAACAGGAAGAGAAAACCCAGCCTAGGGTTTAGGAAAGACATCATTGAGTCCTTAGCTAAGTATTAGCACCCTGCAGCTGAGTTTGGGGGCAGTGGAGTGAGCTGCATAGTAAAGCAAAAGGGATTTTAAGTTGTTGAGGTACAGTGGTATGGGGGTCAGAAAGGAAGAGTCCTAGAAATCACCAAGGGAATTTTGAAGAACAAGAGAATCTGATTCCGTTTTGTTATGGGCTGGATAGAACTGCAGCATAATCCTCCTTGCCCCTTTCTCCAAAACTTTATACGTCTGATTCTACAAATGACTTTTTTTTCCTCGTGGACGATAACAGGAATCAAGAAAAACATGATTGAGTCACATGTCAAGGTCATTATTGAGGCAGAAAAGTAACAGCAAAAGGCAGTATTCCCTCTAAACTTGGGCCAGATGGACCTGGCCCCAGACTCCAAGCCCCAGTCTAAAGCAGTGCTATTCACACTGAAGTGGGAATGGAGTCCCCAGTGGGGCTTGTTAGGTGTTCAGGGAGGGCTGAGATTCTACAGTTCCAACAAGCTTCTAGGTAATATTGATGCTGCTGGTCTGAGGACCACGCCACCCCCTTCCCAGACCATGCTCTGATACCCTGCCCAAAGGACCCCAGCCCATGTACAGGACTTGCACTAGCTTTATCCCTGGATCCATCCTCTTAATGACAGCCCATGTTGCTGGTGTGCATGCCACTAGGACTAAGGTTTGCCCCAAGGAGTGGCTATTTGAGGGCAAGTGGACAGAACTTAGACATGCTGGGATGTCCACAGCTGCACATGAGACCTCTCGTGGTGTAAGATGGTGGAGGAGGGGGCACGGAAGAAAACAAGAGGGTGGAATGGGAGTGGAGGGGGGTGTTGATTGGCAGGGTCCAGTTCTCCCCACACTGCCAATTTCCAGGGGTAGACCAAAAGTCCAAGAATTCTAAATTTCAACTTGGTCTTCTATGTTGTTGAAGGCGTATTTATCAAGGTAGGAGGACAGTACAAAATTTCATTTTTAATAAATTCATTTATTTTATTTATTTATTTTCGGCTGTGTTGGGTCTTCGTTGCTGCACGCCGGGTTTCTCTAGTTGCAGTGAGCAGGGGCTACTCTTCATTGTGGTGCGCGGGCTTCTCATTGCAGTGGCTTCTCTTGTTGCGGAGCATGGGTTCTAGGCACGTGGGCTTCAGTATTCGTGGCTCATGGGCTCTAGAGTGCAGGCTCAGTAGTTGTGGCTCACGGGCTTAGCTGCTCCGCGGCATGTGGGATCTTCTGGACCAGGGCTCGAACCCGTGTCCCCTGCATGGGCAGGCGATTCTCAACCACTGCACCACCAGGGAAGCCCCAGAGGACAGTACAAATTTTATTTAATAGTTTGTTAAATATCTAGACAACTGTTAGGTGAGCGTCCCTTCTTACTTCTGCCCTGCCCTGGGCTTTGTAAATATTAGGGGCAGGTCCCTACAAAGGTACATGCCTCAAGCCAGAACAAGAGTTGTGTGGGAGCTGGATCCAGCCAGAGTGAAATTTCACCAGAAATGTGCAGAAATCCTGCAAGGATGTGCCTTGGGAGGCTTGAGCTAACATCTGGGTTACATTTAAGTGTTTGGAAGTTATCAAAGTATGAAAAGGCTATCCTCGATAAAAAGTTGGCCTCATCCCCAGAAAACTTACAATAACCTTCGAGAACTTGTAAACAAAGGCAAGTAATACATTAGCCAGTTTATTTCACATGTTGAAGCATGAGAGGCGACAGTGAACAATCAAGCAAATTAATCTCTAAAACATTGAAGGTATTGTATCTTTTTTAGTTTTCCAGCTAATAGAGAAATGGCAAAAGCTAGAGAGAATTACCAAATATATTTCAGTGGTTCCGTACATGAACTTTCAATGTGAAGGGTTACAATAAGATTATAAAACAACACTCACACTTCTGTGTACACAGAAGACCAGAGTGCTAATATTCTTTTCTTCACGAGGCCATAGGAAGTCCTGACCAGTCAATTCAGAAAACTTGCTTTTTTTTTTAACTTTTTAAAAAAATTTTTTAAATTTTATATTGGAGTGTAGTTGATTCACCATGTTGTGTAAGTTTCAGGTGTACAGCAAAGTTATTTAGTTATACATTTTCATACATATTCATATATAGAACGCACTTGCTTTTAATACCCTTCAGATTTTCTTTCTCATTGCCTAAATTCTGTGGCTATTAGAGACCAAGATCAGCCAGGTTGGTTAGGGGTGGCATGAAGTGTAAAGAGTGTTGGCCCAGGAATCACAGACCCCTGGAGTTTAGTCTCAACTCTAGCCTCTAACAAGCTGTGTGACCTGGGGAAGCCGTTAGACCTCTCTGTGACTCGTCTTTAACATAACTACAAGGGCTTCAGCACACACATTCTAGGGTATTGATGGATATAGTATCTATTTTCCCTCTTAAAGTACTGCTGTTGATGGTATTATTTTCTACCACTGGAAGAACCAACATATCACAAAGAACGAAAGAGGAGACATATATCAAATCTCATTTTTACTGGTGAGAATACTGAGGCTAAAGTTCAAAAAGAATCTGTATCAGTTAAGGGTCACTTAAGCAGAAACGGGGAATTTCTTGACTTGCAATTATGAAGTCTGTGGCTAGGCAAGGTTTTCAGGTGGACATCTTCCCAGGTTCAAATTCAATGAAAGGAAATTGGAGGACCACTCAGTCACTCAATCTGCATTCTAGGATCTTGTTTTAATTTCCCAAGAATCCCTTGAGGTAAGTATTATTATTTTCCTTATTAAATGAAAGTATCTATTTCGTGGAGCTGTGAATTTAAAAGAAAACCATGCATAAAAAAAGTCCTCAGCACAATCCCTGGCACAGAGTAAGAACAAGAAATGCCAGCGATTTCATATATATTTACTTATTTCGTATTTTACTATACATAATGGATTACATATATTTTATTATCTACACTAGAGGGTTTTAAATTGTGCTCTAAGGAAATAAAAAATTTCACTAACAATGAAATATTTGGCACCAATAATGAGGATTACTAAGTGAGGAGCTCATTTCTTGATTTTTTAAAATGTATTTTATATATTTGTATGTTCCATGTAAGACTTTGCTTGAAAAATGTGTTTCACTGCTAAAAATAGATTCAAAAACCTCTGACATATTCCAAGCCATTAATTTTACTGATGATAAAACGGAAGCACAGAGAGCTGAGATTCTTAAATTCTCATCTTTGAACACCTTAATACATCTGTTAGGATGTACTTGGTTGCAAATATGTAACAGAAAATCCATGTTAAGCAGTCTAAATAATAAAGGGAAACAATCAGTCACATAACTAACAGGAAGGCCCATCAAATAAGTAGGGCTTATTTCAGGGTTGATTTGATTCCACAGCTCAAGTGGTATCACCACTGTCTGCTTGTCTTATTTGCTTTTGCTTGTTGGCTTTATCTTGCACCTGGCTTCCCTCATGGATGCAAAATGGCTTCAACTGTTCCACATGTGAAGACCACCCAGGCCATTCAGAAACAGAAAGAATGTTTGCATTCCAAGTGGGAACTCTGATCTTTCACACTCATTGGACTAGTTGGGGTCATGTGACTACCTCTGAACCAATCACTATGTCCTGGGGGATTGAACATACCATTCAAGGTGCACTCTTGAAGTTGACTGGAATGCTGTTCACCTTTCTCCAAAGATGGGGCTCTCCAAAGATGGGGTATATGCTCAAACAAAAAGCTGGATACCAAGACTTCCCTGGTGGCGCAGTGGTTAAGAATCTGCCTGCCAATGCAGGGGACACGGGTTCGATCCCCGGTCCGGGAAGATCCCACATGCTGCAGAGCAGCTAAGCCTGTGCACCACAGCTGCTGAGCTCGTGTGTCACAACTACTGAAGCCTGTGCACCTAGAGCCCATGCTCTGAAACAAGAGAAGTCACTGTAATGAGAAGCCCATGCGCCACAACAAAGAGTAGCTCTCTCTCACTGCAACTAGAGAAAGCCCGTGTGCAGCAACAAAGACCCAAAGCAGCCAAAAATAAATAATTTTTTTTAAAAAAGAAAAATAAACGGTTTGACCAAAAAAAAAAAAAAAGACATGGATACCATTAGGAAGAGAGGAATAGGAAACAGGTGCTCGATAGGCAAGCAACAAAGTGCCTTTAACTGTGTGACTCTAAGTTACTTCCCTTCTCTCTCTCTCTTTTTTTTTTTTTCCTTTTTTGGGCCATGCTGCGAGAATTGTGGAATCTTAGTTTCCCGATCAGGGATGGAACCCGAGCTCTCTGCAGTGAAAGCTCGGAGTCCTAACCACTGTACCGCCAGGGAACTACCCCCTTTCTCTTATAAAATAAGGTGTTGGATTTGATCAGTGATCTCAAATGTTAATATGCATAAAAATAGCCCAAGTTACTCATGAAAAACTGTTAATTCAAAAATCCCATGCTAGGCAGTTCACAATTTTTAATAAGCACTGTAGATGACTGATGTGGGTGGTCCCCAGACCTCACATAGAGAGACACCAGATGAAATCAAGGCTACTCAAAGTGAGGGCCAAGGACGTGTGCCAGTTCATGAGCTATGACTGCTCTGGGATGAGGTAAGAAGATTGCCCCAGAAGACAAATCAACTGAACTCAGCTGTGGCACTCAGCACTCTAATTCAGCTATATTCTTTTTTTTTTTTTTTTGAGTATCTATTATGTGCCATAACAATTCCTGGTACTTATGGTGCATCAGTAAAAAAAAAAGAAAATAAAAAAAGTAAAAGAAACAAACACCCCACAACAAAAACAAAAAACTATGCTCTTGCAAAGTTTGTTCTAGTAAACCTAAACTAACCCAGTTTCCCAGCATTATAGGTACAGAGAATAACAAACAATGAGTTGGAGGCAGGAAATATAGCAGAATGATGTGGAGTCTATTTTAGTTGGAGTACAGCTTTTTTTTTTTTTTAATGTTAAGACTTTCTTGATGAAAGAAGCAGTTCACTGATAACTGGACAGCAGTAGAATTTCATTCTCCAATTATAATGGATATCAAAGCATCTCTGTAGAAGCTGACAACCAGGGAATAGAGAAGGTGTATCACACTGGGACATATAGGGATCCAATCCACGGGTGTCCACAAGGTATCAGATGCTGCAAAGTATAGCACTTCAAGCAGCAGCATGGAAAGCATGAGTGCAGGAACATTTTACATGGCCTCAGGGACCTTTCATCCTCATTATGCCACTGTTACCAAACAGACAATGTTTCAGCTTCCTTAATGTGAAGCTCTGGGATTAAGCAGCTGATTCACAAGGAACCTAAATTCAGAAATGGCCCCATGATATGCAACAGGTCAAGGTCGTACTAATCCTTGTTTTATTTAGCTTTCTTGTTGGCACACATCCTAGGTGACAAATTGTGTATACTTCCACTTGTATATTCCTCTGGGGCACATTAAATTACAAAACATTATTCATGGATAATATTTCAAAAGTTCTGTTGAAATGAGGTAAAGGGTCTTACGTCTAGAAAATTAGATTCACCAATTTCAATATCCTTATATTTTAGATTAAACATACATATTCTTTATATTAGAGAAGCAGTATAAGGAATATAAAAATCCCAGACTCTTCAGATAAATATATTTGAGTTCCAGTCCCAGCCCTGTCCCTTCAACTTTTTTTTTTTTTTTTTATAAATGTGAGTAATATTTGTACCCACTTCCTGGGGTTATTGTGAGAACTATAGGAGTAATTCATCTAAAGCACTTAGCACAATGCCTAGCACTTAATAAATTAAATTAAATTACATAAACCAAATAAAATCAGCAAATTAAGATGTAGCAGGGTACTGGTAGCAGTAAAGATCGAGGTTAGTGTAGGAGACATACTTTTATGCTAATTCTGGTAACCGTATTCCAGTTTTTCTCAGAGGAATCACCTACATCCTGCCCTCCCCCCCACACATGCTGTAGGATGAGTTGAAGCCATCCCCAGCTCCAGGACGACACAAGACTAAAGCCTAAGCAATCAGGTCATTGTATTCCACTGGCATAGTGATGGCTTTAGGGATGGGAACATGACCCAGTCATAGCCAATGCGACACAATGACAGTTTTGCTGGGAAAATTGAAAGAAAGAAGCCTAAGCTTATTCTGTTGCACTTGAAGCTTGAAGAAGGTGCCCTGTAGCTTCTGGCCATCATCTTGCCCCAGATGTGGGGGTGAGGTGGGGGTGGGGGGAGTGAATGGGGGTGAGGGGGCAGGGAAGCCAACACAGAGGAAAGCAGACACAGTGATGGGAAGAAACAGTCTTTTTTTTTTTTTTTAAGAAACAGTCTTGATGTCATAATTGGATGCCTAATTCACCTGTGCTAAAATTATGATTAAATGAGACAATAAGTTCCCTTATTGGCTTACATTATTTTTGCAGTCAAAAGAGCCTAAACTCAAATACCCAGAAATGCATATTTTAAGATATTTGTGCTGGGAAATAGATAGACAACTCATTTTCTGAGGCTAGCATATAAATAAATTAGAAGGGGGAAAAGCATAGGATCATTTCAATGGATGCAAAAAAAGGGACTTGATAAAATTCAATATCCATTAATGATTTTTTAAAAAATAATAAAGAACTCTTAAAAAACTAGGAATAGAAGAAATCTTCCTTATTCTGATAAAAGGTAGAAGGGGGGGAAAAGGCAAATAATCAACTGAGTGAATCAGTGACATCTTTCCCCTGGAGGTTGGAAACAAGACAAAGACAGTTCCTATCATAACCTCTACTTAACATTGTTGGGTATGCTGGAGGCCCTAGATGGTGCAATAAAGGAAGAAAAGAAATACAAGATACAGCAATCGAAAAAAAAGAAAGAAAATGTCATTTTCAGATTATACAATAATGGGAAAACAATCCAAAATAATCTACTTATACATTATTAGGGCAGTATGAGATTTTAGCAAGGTTGCTAGGATCCAAAGTACATACAGAAAAATCAACAGCATTTCTATACCCCTCAAAAAATTAGAAAATGAAATTTGAAAAGTGATGCTATAGACAATAGCATCAATAATATTGAGTACCTAGAAATAAGTTGTTTTTAAAAAGTGTAAGACTTCTACAGGAAAAATGATAAAGTTATACTGAGGTACATTGAAGAAGACCTGATGCAATGGGAAGTTATACCATATTCATTGACTGAAACTTTCAACAGAATTTGGGCGGTTTGTGTTGTTTTGTTTTTAGAACTTGACAAGCTGATTTTTTTAAAAATTAATTAATTTATTTTTGTCTGCGTTGGGTCTTTGTTGCTACATGCAGGCTTCCTCTAGTTGTGGCGAGTGGGGGCTACTTTTCACTGTGGTGCATGGGCTTGTCATTGTGGTGGCTTCTCCTGTTGCAGAGCATGGGCTCTAGGCATGCAAGCTTCAGTAGCTGTGGCTCGCGGGCTCTAGAGCTCAGGCTCAGTAGTTGTGGCACATGGGCTTAGTTGTTCCATGGCATGTGGTATCTTCCGGGACCAGGGCTCGAACCCATGCTCCCTACATTGGCAGGTGGATTCTTAACCACTGCACCACCAGGGAAGCCTTGACAAGCTAATTTTAAAACATATGTGATGATGCAAAGGGCCAAAAATCTCCAAGACAATCTTAAATCTTAAAAATGACAGGGGATTTGCTTCAACAGATACCAAGATATTTTGATATCAAAGCTATGATAATTAAAACAGTGTGGAATTGATACAGTAATAGACAAAGAAACCAATAGATAAGAAAAGGATATCCTAAAAAATGGACCCACATATACGTGGACCTTGATTTAGACAGAAGTGGCAGTACAGGGCATGGAAAAAGGACAGTATGTTTAATAATGATGCTGAGACACCTACCTATATATGTAGGAAAAAATGAAATTGACCTGAAAGATGCTGACCTCACTGGTATGCAGAAAAATGCAATTTAAAAATCACAAGGACGGCTTCCCTGGTGGTGCAGTGGTTGGGAGTCTGCCTGCCAGTTCCGGGGACATGGGTTCGAGCCCTGGTCCAGGAGGATCCCGCATGCCGGGGAGCAACTGGGCCCATGCACCACAACTACTGAGCCTGAACTCTGGAGCCCTCGAGCCACAACTAGTGAAGCCTACACACCGCAACTACTGGAGCCCATGCACCTAGAGCCCATGCTCTGCAACGGGAGAGGCCACAGCATTGAGACATCTGTGCGCCATGACAAGGGGTGGACCCCACTTATTGCAACTAAAAACAAAACCCACAAGCAGCAACGAAGACCCAACACAGCCAAAGATAAATAAATTTTAAAAAATCACAAGGAGATACTACTACATACTCATCAGAATGTCTGACATATAAACATCTATTATAAATACCAAGTGCTTGTGAGGGAGTGAAGTAACAGGTATTTTCCTGCACTTTGATGGGAGTGTGAATTGGTTTAATTACATTGCAAAACAGATTAGCATGATCCATTAAAGGAGGAGAAATGCACACCCTATGACCAAACCATTCAATTCCACTCCAGGAATGTGTCTATGTTCACAAGCATCCAGCAACAGTAGAATAGATGGGGTTTTTTTTTAAGTGTGACATATTCCTATAATGGAATATGATGTATCAATGACAATGAACAAACATTACCTACCTACCACACGAGTGGTGTTCAAAACAGTCAAGAAGCAAGACAACAAAAATGCATGCTGTAAAATTAGATTTTAAAGTTGAAAAGAGGCAAAACAAAACATATTGTTTAGCAGGTTTACAAAGGTGGTAAAATTATAAAGAAAAGCAAGGAAGGAATTACTATAAAAGTCAGAAGAAGCATGATGGAGAAAGGGGGGTCTGGGGATTGTCAATATTCTATTGGTTCTGTCCAGCAAGACTTCCTGGGTTGAGGGTGATTCTCTATATCTCAGCTGTCCAATACCCTAGCTATTAGTCACGTGTTGCTATTCAGCATTTGAAATGTGGCTAGTGTGACCAAGAGCTGAATTTTAATTTTATTTCATTTTAGAATTTAAATTTATTTCATTTAAAATTTAAATAGACACAAGCAGCCAGTAGTTACTCTTTTGGACAGTGAGGTATCACGTTTGCATCAAAGTTCCAATGGGAAACAGAGGGCTTACTCAAAACAAGGTAATTTGAGGAGGGCTCATTTAAAAGACAATAATTACAAAGGTGCAGGTGTAGGGGAAGCACAGGAGATCGTTTTGCAACCCAGAGCTAGTGGCATCCAGGCTGTTACCACCCCTGAGCCTGAAGGGACAAGGGGAAGGCGTGGTCTCTGGAATTGGAAGGACAGAAAATCAAGTAGATTCTGCCAAGTTAAGAGGAGTGGAAAGACCCAGCCAGCCTGAGATGACCTCACATTAGGAGTAAAACCAGAGCCATGAAATGCAACTGTGGTTTGTTTTTAAAGATGTGTGGATCAGTTAGGAATGCTTTGGCTGACAGTGAGAGACAACTGGTTAACAGTGGTTTAACAAACAGAGATTGTATTTCACACATTTAGACAAAAATCTGGACATAAGCAGCTTCTGGGGATGGTTCAATGGCTCAGTAATTTCTGGACTGGCATCTCTGCAGTTCTGGCCTTTTTCTTCCCGTCACAAATGACTGAAACAGCTCCAGGTATCATGTTGAAGGCACTTGGTGAGGGGAAAGAGGAGGTGCTGGAGGGCACAAACATTAATCTTTTGCTTTTATCAGAAAGGCAAAAGCTTTCTTTCCAAACCCCCAACAGACTACCACCTACATCTTATTGGCTAGCGCTGTGCCATTTGGCCACCCCTGGATGGAAGGAGGCTGGGAACAGGAGTATTTAGCTTTTGCAACCTTTATAGGGAAGTTGACAGGGGATAAGGGAATTGGAAACAGCTGTTAGCTCAGCCAGCTGAGCTCTTAATACCTGAAATATGTCCCCTGCAATGTCCAAAATGCCTAACACGAGAATGAGACTTCTTTGGCTGTAGGAATAATTTCTAGATGACTTCTATTTGTACGTACACGTTGCCTGGAAGGGTGACATATCATCAACATACTTGTGCCCTTTATCCTATTAGCATTACTTTGTTTCTGAAGATTTGCTAGGAGTTGCTGAGTATGCCACCAAGTGGTAAGACGCAGAAAAGTAGTCTTTAACATAGGAGAAATCTATCAGGAAAACTCTAGACACTGAGAATGGACTGTTAGTGTCAATAATCAGGTGAGGACACTAAATCTAGCAAGTGGGGCAAGTAGGGCAGGAGGCACTGAGAGAGAAAATTCACCCAATGCTCTTTGCCTAGGGTCACTCTCAAAGCCAACTCCCGCAGAGCAAGGCAGATTCCTCTCTAGTATGTGCCATTAAAGCTGACCCACTGCTCCCTCCAGGCTGCTGAGAATCAATGAGTCATGAAAAATGGACATCATGAATATGTGTTGACAGGGAGACACAGACCTAGATTTGTTTCTTAATGGTAGGGTGTGCATGAGGAGGGCAGACTGTAGAGCTGGGCTCCCAGGGACCAAAGCTGGCTCTATTAGCTCTGTGACTTAATCATAGGGTGGGACTTCCCTGGTGGCACAGTGGTTAAGAATCCGCCTGCCAATGCAGGGGACACAGGTTCGAGTCCTGGTCTGGGAAGATCCCACATCCCACATGCCACAGAGCAACTAAACCTGTGCGCCACAACTACTGAGCCTGTGCTCTAGAGCCCGTGAGCCACAACTACTGAGCCTGCATGCTGCAACTACTGAAGCCCGCGTGTCTAGAGTCCATGCTCCACAAAAAGAGAAGCCACCACAGTAAGAAGCTGCGCACCGCAACGAAGAGTAGCCCCCACTTGCTGCAACTAGAGAAAGCCCGCATGCAGCAGTGAGGACCCAATACAGTAAAAAATAAATAAACTAAATAAATTTTAAAAAATCATAGGGTGGCCATGAGGATTAAACAGTTAATACATGCAACTTACTTGAAATCATACATGGTGTATAGTAAGTGCTGTATATGAGCTGGCTTCAAAAAAAATAAAGCCTTTCTCCTCTGATCCTATTGGTATGATGCTTTAATATGTGCATGTTTTTTCTAAAGTCTTTTTTCTTATTATAAGAGTAACATAGGTTTACTCCAGAGAACTCAGAAAAGACAGACAAAAAAAAGGAACTTTTGAAATCGATAATTTCCTTCCTCCAGAGAACCCACTACTAATTATATTTGATCCATCTGTATATTTTCACTTACAAAAATTAGGTCTATTTTGCATACTGCTCTGTAATGTGACTTTTAAAAAAAATGTAATGATATATTAGGAACATTTTTCCATACCTAGAAATATATTTGTACAGTATCCAGCATCTTTTTAGTTGTCATGAGATATTCTGTTAAATGGGTATTCCATTATTATTATCCTTAACAAATCTCTGCTGTTGGGCATTGATATTGTTTATTTGGTTGATTTTTGCTGTTACAGACAGCACTGTGTTGAACATCCTGAGAGCTACTTTCTTGTGCACATCCACAGTAATTTCTTTTGGATAAATCCTCAGAAGTGAAATTGCTAGGTCAAAAGTTATGTTTATTTCTAAGGCTTTTGATGAGTATGCTTCAATTATCTCCAGAAAAAAATGCATTCAAGTATATATTCATTTCCTTACCCTTTTTTCTGGCTGCACTGCAAGGGGATCAAACCAGTGCCCCCTGCAGTGGAAGCATGGAGTCTTAAACACTGGACCTCCAGGGAAGTCCCTCATTTCCTTACCCTTGGAAGCACTATTATTACTGTTTGTTTGGTTTGCAGTTTTCCTGCAGTACTTTCTAAGATCCCCAAACTTGATGCTCTTTGATGTAGCACTCTTTGATGTGATTTCTATGAATTTTTTACCTTTAGCCTTTGTCCCCTCACCGTTTATCTTAACTTTGCGTCAAGGACTTCTGTGGTGAATTTGATTTTTGCCATGATATATTTACAGTTCTTTATGTCAAATTCTGATTTGGTTATTTGGGAGTAGAACTCCCAGATATTTTTGATCATCATCTAGGTGTGAGAACCACTGCTTTTTTTCTAATCAAAGTTTGTTTTAATATAAATAAATTCATTGACTACATTCCTAGGTTAGAGCAAGACAGATGGTGTGATTGTCATCAACATACGTTGAAACTAAAATTGAAATCTTTCAGCACTCTTCAGTGTGCTGTTTACTCAAGTATTCAACATTTACTCATCATCTATCAGATTCCTGACCTATGTGCTAGGTGTTTAATGATAAATAATAATAATCCCAGCTCTAAAGGAGCTTGGGCTGAAGGAGAGGCAGACAGGAAAACAGGTAAATCACAATGTAATGTGAAATATGCTGTTGAAACATTTTTGTTACATGTCAGGAGAGCACAAATTGCTATGTGGGGAAAACTGAACATTATATGATCTTTAGTTCATCTATTTTTTTTTTTTTTTTTTTTTTTTTTTT
>NW_020173929.1:2737620-2744915 GCF_003031525.2 Neophocaena asiaeorientalis asiaeorientalis | reverse complement strand
TCCTCCCAGACCGGGACACGAACCCGTGTCCTCTGCATCGGCAGGCGGACTCTCAACAACTGCACCACCAGGGAAGCCCTTTAGTTCATCTATTTACTTCCATCATACTTCCTAGAGCCAGGCCCTGACTGTACTTTTATTTTCCAAATGTATTGTTTTTATTGTAACAAAGTAATACATACTAATTTCAGAAAGATCAAAGAATATAGACGAGGCCCCCTCCCCAAAAAGATACTTTTAAACTGTAATTTCATCTACCTTTTTTTTTTTTTTTTTTTTGCGGCACCCCGCAGCTTGCAGGATCTTAGCTCCCTGACCAGGGATGGAACCCAGGCCCCAGCAGTGTAAGTGCCAACTCCTAACCACTGTACTGCCAGGGAATTCCCATTGCTTTAGTATTCTAAGTTGTTTTCTATTCTTTTTTAACAAAAGTAGGATCATGTTTTATAATCTATTTTTTTCTTTTAATATATGGTGAACATATTGCAAGGTAAAAGATATATTTCTACATTATTTTAAATGGTTCCATATTATTCTACTATATAGATATTCTATTATTTTAGCAATCTGCTACAGACATTTATAGTGTTTCTATCTTTTTACAATCACTAACAACACCACAATGAATTATTTTGTTGCTAAATATCTATGCTCATTCCTATTTCCTTACCACAAAATTTAAGAAGTGAAATCATGTAACATTTGAAATGCTTCACTTGTAATCAGATTTAGAGACAAATGACTACATTAGATATCTCCCAGCTCTGTTGCTTTCTGCCCTATTGAGTTTCAGTCCTAGCTGCTGTAGATTAAACGTGATCAAAGGGGCATGTACCATGGACCAGGGTTCAGTGGCTTTTACCCCTGCAGCAGGCTGGAGGCTATCACCTTCCTATAAAACATAGGATGATGATTACTTCTGAATGTAATGTTTTCTTGAAGCCTGATTGGCAGGTTGCCTAGGATAACTTGCAGACTACTTCCCAGATTGTTTGGTTTTTGTTTTGTTTTTTTCCCCAAGATATTTTTTTCTGATATCAATGTTTGTATCTCAAACTATCTAAATGCACTCTTGGCAAGGTTCTGCTTGGGCCACGTGTGGCTGTGGCTTGCCAAAATCATGGGTATATTTCCTGCTGCAAACTTGTACATGATCTTGGTCCACTCCAAGCTGACTGTCAGCATGTTAACTCTGCTCAAATAAAGAGCTGCCCATGGCTCACGGGCCCAGCCGCTCCGCGGCACGTGGGATCCTCCCAGACCGGGACACGAACCCGTGATCCCTGCATCGGCAGGCGGGCTCTCAACCACTGCGCCACCAGGGAAGCCCTGGGGCTTATATTTTTATTCAAAAAAAGTGAGAAGCAGGATAATGAGGTGGGAGATTCCTTCATTGAGAAGCAATGAGCCAGGGACTCTGTGGCAGGTGCTATGTGGGCATAAGGGTACAATGATTCCACACAGCTTGCTGGCTCTTCTGGTTTCCAGGGTGCCTGGGGCATTACTAGATGGAACACAAGACCCCAGTTATGAACTATTAGAAGCAACCGAGGAGTCAGATTACAGAGAACAAAAGACACAGTCCCCAAGATTATACCCCAAGAGTTCCACTGGGTCCCTTTAGGCCACCAGTTTCCAGACTAAGTCTGAACAAGATCCAGTTTTATTCCATCTTCAACACTCTGAAAAGGCAGATGAATTTCAACTGCACAGCATTCTGGAAAAGGCAAACCTATGGAGACGATAAAAAGATCAGTGGTTGCCAGGGGCTCAGGGAGGGGGATAAAGAATGAATAGGTGGAGAACAGAGAATTTTCAGGGCAGTGAAACTATTCTGTATGATACTGTAATGGTGGATGCCTGGCATTATACATTTGTCTAAACCTATAGAATGTACAACACCAAGAGTGAACTTTAATGTTAACTATGGACTCTGGGTGATGATGATGTGTCAGTGTAAGTCCATCAGTTGTAGCAAATGTACCACTGTGGTGAGAGACATTGATAATGAGGGAGGCTATGTATACAGAGGGGCAGAGAGTCTACAGGAAGTCTCGATACCTTCCTCTCAGTTTTGCTGTGTACCTAAAACAGCTCTAAAAAAATGTCTAAAAAGAAAAAAAAGGAGATGACAGCAAAAACAGAGTCCCTAATCAGCATTATTACATCAATCGTTCCTGAAGAATTTCAGACAGGTTGTAACAGACTCCTCTATGAATGAATGAGTCAAATGACGTTGATTCTTGCTATTAAAATGGATGTTAAGACAGTCACAATCTGAGTCATTGCTTTGCACAATTTTCACTTTAACAATAAGCAAGAATAAAGAATATTGATTCTATTTCATCTGCTCCCTATATGTACAAATTTTGTGTGAGGTTGTAAGGTAATTGGAAGAGCTACTTCACTAAATTATTTTTCAGTTGTTGACTAAGTGGGGTAACTCTTCCCAGTCACTGGCCTAAATGACATTTCTTGCTGCAAATCCTCGTTTCTTTCTAGCTAATCTATCTGATCTTGAATCTTCTTTGCTTGAGAGAGAAGGCGTGTTCTAAATGTCCTACATCAGTGGTCCCCAACCTTTCTCAGCACCAGGGACCGGTTTCATGGAAGACAATTTTTCCACGGACCAGGGCGGAGATGGTTTCGGGATGATTCAAGCTCACCCCCCTTTTTTTTTTTTTTGCAGTACACGGGCCTCTCACTGTTGCGGAGCACCGGCTCCAGACGCGCAGGCTCAGGGCCATGGCTCACAGGCCCAGCTGCTCCGTGGCAAGTAGGATCCTCCTGGACCGAGGCATGAACCCGTGTCCCCTGCATCGGCAGGTGGACTCTCAACCACTGCGCCACCAGGGAAGCCCACGTGCAACACATTTATTGCCCTTTATTTCTATTATTATTACACTGTAATATATAATGAAATAATTATACAACTCACCATAATGCAGAATCAGTGGGAGCCCTGAGCTCATTTTCACTTCCGCTCACTTGATAGGGCTTTAATATGAGTCTGCAAGCCATTGATTTATTATGGCCTCTGTGCAGTCAAGCCTCTCTGCTAATGATAATCTGTATTTGCAGCTGCTCCCCAGCACTGGCATCACCGCCTCGGCTCCTCCCCAGATCATCAGGCATTAGATTCTCATAAGGAGCACACAACCTAGACCCCTCGCATGTGCAGTTCACAGTAGGGTTCGCGGTCCTATGAGAATCTAATGCCACTGCTGATCTGACAGGAGGTGGAGCTCAGGTGGTAATGCAAGCCATGGGGAGCGGCTGTAAATACAGATGAAGCCTCGCTCACTCTCCTGCCACTCACCACCTGCTGCGCAGCCCAGTTCCTAACAGGTAACGGACCAGTACCCATCTATGGCCTGGGTGTTGGGGACCCCTGTCCTACATTGAAGTATTTTATGAATATTTACAAATCCTTTGGCATACCATCTTAACAAGCAAAATGTGTTACAAGCAGATAGAACTTTCTGGTTTCGAGCAATGTGTGTTGCATAATTCAGAGCAACTCAACTGAGTTTAATGCAACAAATATTTATTGAGTGCCTATTCTGCGTTTAAACTGTGCTCTGGGGTGTTGGGGGAAGGGTATGGAGAAAGATATAAATCAGAGTTCTTATCTTCGAGAAACAGGCAATGTAGTTGGAAAGAAAAGACACACACTCAGACTTCCGTGGTGGTGCAGCGGTTGAGAATCCGTCTGCAGGGGATATGGGTTCAATCCCTGGTCCGGGAAGATGCCACATGCCACGGAGCAACTAAGCCTGTGTGCCACAACTACTGAAGCCTATGTGACTAGAGCCCTTGCTCTGCAACAAGAGAAGCCACTGCAATGAGAAGCCCGTGCTGCAACGAAGAGTAGCCCCCGCTCGCTGCAACTAGAGAAAGCGTGCACACAGCAATGAAGACCCAAAGCAGCCAAAAATAAATACATAAATAAATTTATTTTTAACAAAAAGACACCCATGAAACAATTCAATCACATTATTGGACATACATGATAAATGTCACTCATTCATCTGTTCAGCAAAAATGTTGAATGCTTTCCATGTGCTAAGTACGAACTGGGGATACACAGTTAAACAAAATAATTTCTGCCTTCAAGGTGCTGACAGTAAAATGGAAAAACCAGACGAGTAAACAAGAGTTACACTGCTATGATGAGGGATGATTACAGCAGAAATGGGATCAAGGCGTGGGTGGGGTCTGGAAAGTTATGGAAAGCTTCATGGAGGAGATGGTTCAAGATGCCCCACTAAAAGGAACTGGAGATCTCTGGAGAAATGGCCGAGCAAGGTCTGCAGCAGGGAAAGTACGAGGTGAGCTTGGGGTGAGGACCTAAAGTTTGTTCATTAGATATCTCTAACAAAGTACATTGTTTTAAGAACAGCCATGTATGAAACAGATAAGAGCACTAAGTGGTAAAATGGGCTACACTACTAGGGACATGGAGAAGCTGGGAGTAGGAACTCTGGTCAGCCTTGGAAGATACCTAGGAATTGAGAAAGTAGCATGTAAACTGGTATAACATTTGGGGGAAATTTTAGTGATAAATGTTTTTTTTTTAAAAAAGTAAAAGCATATCCCGTGACCTGTAATCCAAGTTCTAGGAAATTTATCATATGGAAACAATTGAATAGCTAGAAAGATTTAGGTACAAGAAAGTTCATCACAGCATTGTTTGTATAGCAAGAGAAGAAATACAGAGAGACAGCAACACAGAAAAGAAGGAAAGAAAGAAAGATGGAAGGAAGGATGGGAAGAAAGAAAGACAGGAGGGAGGGAGGGAAGAAAGAAAGACAAAGAAAGGAGGGGAAGGAATGGAGGAAGGAAGAGAAAGGAAGAAAGAACAAGTTCTTCAATAAAGGCTAGCTGAAGAAAGTAAGGTACACCATGCAATGGAATGTTATTCGGTCATTTTAAAAGACTGCAGTAAAATATATTACTAATTTGGAAAGTAACACCTCAATGAAGATGTTAAAAAAAAAAAAACTCTAACTCTTAAAAAAAAAAAAAAAGACTGCAGTAAAATATATTACTAATTTGGAAAGATGTCCATGATATCTTTCCACATGATATCTTATAGACCTTACATATTACATAAACCCATTTCTGTGAAAAGAAAAAAAGTGTGTGTGTGTGTGTGTGTGTGTGCACACATGCACGCATGTGTGTAGAAAGAGATGTTTGTCTGTTAAGCTTAAGGAAAAATTCAGAACACCCAACAGTTAAGAGGCATGAGCTTGAAGGAATAAACAAAGGACTTTCATTTCCTACTTTGTATACTTTAAGTGGTGGTTTTATGCTTGTTACTTATTTTCGTTTTATTTTTCCAAATACAAATTTTAAATATAGAAAATATGTTAATATTAAAAAGTTGCTATTCTAGATTCCTAATATAAACTTTAAAAAATATATATTTATTGATTGATTTGGTTGCATTGGGTCTTAGTTGTGGCAGGTGGGCTCCTTAGTTGTGGCTCCAGGGCTTCTTAATTGTGGCTCGCCAGCTCCTTAATTGCAGCACTTGGGCTCCTTAGTTGTGGCAGGCGGGGTCCTTAGTTGTGTCATGCAGGTGGGATCTAGTTCCGTGACCAGGGGTCAAACCTGGACCTCCTGCACTGGGAGAGTGGAGTCTTATCCACTGCTCAACCAGGGAAGTCCCTTAAAAGCATCTTTCTTCTAGCTTTTCTTGGGGATGGTGATGATTTAAAAACCAAAACCCATACACAGGAAAAATAATTATTAGTTACTACCTTCAATATCCTATAGACAGCCCCTTGATAAAAGTTTGGGTGTACTGGCTTCAATTCAGAAATTAAGAAAACAGAGTAACAGTAATTGTTCATACCTATACCACGGTGATTTTCAAATCAGAGGGGAAACTAATACCTAGTGAAGTGTAACCTGAACCCCATAACTTAAGTAGAGCCCACATTTACAAGTGTCTTCTTGGTATCAGGGGCTGTATTTTGTGACCCTGAGGGATATTTCTTTAAAAAAATTATTTATTCATTTATTTTTGGCTGCATTGGATCTTTGTTGCTGTGTGCGGGCTTTCTCTAGTTGCGGCGAGCGGGGGTTACTCTTTGTTGCGGTGCATGAGCTTCTCATTGCGGTGGCTTCTCTTGTTGCAGAGCATGGGCTCTAGGTACACGGGCTTCAGTAGGTGTGGCTTGCAGGCTCTAGAGCGCAGGCTCAGTAGTTGTGGCGCACGGGCTTTGTTGCTCCGCGGCATGTGAGGTCTTCCCGGACCAGGGATCAAATCCATGTCCCCTGCATTGGCAGGCGGATTCTTAACCCACCGCGCCACCAGGGAAGTCCCTGGGGGATATTTCTTAATGTGAAACTAGCAGGACTCTTAAGATGGTCCCGTTAGCCCTGTCCCAAACCACTGAGTCAGCCCAGCAAAGACTTAGGTGAGCATTACTCAGTGTCATAATATTTGAGATTTGCTTTAAAAATACTGGAGATGGGGAAGTAGGTGACAGTGTAAACAAGGTTGACCACAAATTGATAATTATTAAAGTTGGGTAATGGGTACATGGGGGTTCATTATAAAATTCTGTCTCTTTTTTGTATGTATTTGGAATTTTCAATAATAAAAAAGGTTTTTAAAAGTGTTTAAATAAGATCGTTCAACTAGAAGTCACAAATCTTGGTTATTAATCTTGATTATTCATCCCGTGTTTGATCCTGGTTTGCCGACCAAATTGAGGCAAGAAAACTTTATGTGCTCCAGTGTTTATCTGTAATACAGGGGTCATCCCTAACACCCAGTAATCTCTTCAATTCCAAGTTGATGTCTTACTTTGATTTGGAGTGCTTTTAAAAAGGCCTAAAATAGGGAATTCCCTGGCTGTGGTTAAGACTCAGTGCTTTCACAGCTGTGGCCTGGGTTCAGTCCCTGGTTGGGGAGCTAAGATCCTGCAAGCTGAGAAGCGTAGCTGCTCAGCTTTATTTATTAAACAAAATTTATTTTATTTAATAAAATAAAATTTAATAAATAAATTTTATTTATTAAAAAATAAATAAAATAAAATAGACTAAAATAGGGTTCAATTTTTAACTCTTTGGTATTAACACATATTCCTATCATATTTGTAGCCTTAATTGTCTTCAAATGAATTCAGTATTAAAAAGTCTAAGGAGGGCTTCCCTGGTGGTGCAGTGGTTGAGAGTCCACCTGCCGATGCAGGGGACGCGGGTTCGTGCCCCGGTCCGGGAGGATCCCACATACTGCAGAGCGGCTGGGCCCGTGAGCCACGGCCGCTGAGGCTGCG
>NW_020173929.1:2730223-2737478 GCF_003031525.2 Neophocaena asiaeorientalis asiaeorientalis | reverse complement strand
TCACCGAAAAAAAAAAAAAGAAAAAAAAAAAAAAAAAAAAAAGTCTAAGGAGACCACAGTCTGAACTCTGAAAATTACTTATACCAGTCTCACCTGCAAATCAGCCATCCCTATGCTTGGGGGTGTCTACAATCATTCCTAATATGGAACATCATTTTTTCAGGGCAGACAGAGACATCTTCAAATTTTGGAAGGAATTCATCAGTAAAAATAGCTGTTTGGTCCCAGATCAATCCACTAGGGAGATTTAAAACTTAAAAAAATAAATAAATAAAAATCCAGCTCATGTTTTTTTTGGCTGTGCCGGGTCTTAGTTGCAGCATGTGGGATCTTTAGTTGTGCATGCATGCAGGATCTAGTTCCCTGACCAGGATCAAACCTGGGCCCCCTGCATTGGGAGAGAGGAGGGTTACCCACTGGACAACCAGGGAAGTCCCCCAGCTCATGATTAAAGAATTAGACTTCTTAGGTGCAAGTTTTTAGCAAAATGAACAAGAGCGCCAACTGCTGGGAACATGTGAACTTCTGAGCGTGAATACTGAAGAGCTGGTTTCCTCAGCCTCACCCATTTGAATCACCTGAGAGCCACTGGTTAAAATGGAAGGTTTATAGGCTCTAAGCCTGCTGTATTAGAATCCATGCAGGTGGGGCTCAAAGATTTATATTTTATACAAGTCTTCATGAACTTTGAAGTTTAAGAGACAAATGCCTTAGTTCCCAAACTTGCCTGATAAGAATCATCTGGGAATGCTTGCTTAAAATACTTTTACCTGGATCACACTCCAGGCTTATGGAATCAGGACATCCACGAAAGGTCTTGATAAGAATCATCTGGGGTGGGGGGGAATGAGCGCAATAGGTGAGGGAGATTAAGAGGTACAAACATCCAATTAAAAATAAATGAGTCGGGGACTTCCCTGGTGGCCCAGTGGTTGAGAGTCCACCTGCCGATGCAGGGGACACGGGTTCGTGCCCCGGTCCGGGAAGATCCCACATGCCGCGGAGCAACAAAGCCCGTACACCACAACTACTGAGCCTGCGCTCTAGAGCCCACAAGCCAAAACTACTGAGCCCACGTGCTTAGAGCCTGTGCTCCGCAACAAGAAAAGCCACCAGAATGGGAAGTGGTCCCTGCTCACCGCAACTAGAGAAAGCCCACATGCAGTGGCAAAACCCAATGCACCCAAACCTGAATAAATAAAATAAATACATTTTTTAAAATAAATAAATAAAAATAAATGAGTCACAGGGACGAAATATACAGCATGGGGAATATAGTCAATATTGTAATATCTTTGTATGGTAACAGATGGCAACTAGACTTATCGTGGTGATCATTTTGTAATGTATAGAAATATTGAATCACTAGGTTGTACACTCAGGACTAATGTTGTGTTGTTGTAGGTCAATTATACTTCAATTCAAATACATGCATACATACATACATACCTACATAACGGGGAGTGGGAATCATCTGGGAATACTTGCTAAAAATACTTTTACCTGAATCACATTCCAGGCTTACTGAATCAGGACCTCCAGGAAAGGGGACTGGGACTTTAAATTCGTAATAAGAATGCCAGATGAATCTTAAAAGTTGAATGTTTAGTAAATATTGCAGAGTTAAATGTCATATTTAACTCTAGGTATTTTCCATGCCAAGATAGAAGAGCACAATTGCAGTTAATTTATAACTGGTGTATAGGACATCCAGATGTGGGGATTTGGCAATAGTCCCTGGGTTTTCTGTCTTGTAGTTTTAATTCAGCTCTGCAGCTTTAAGTTCTAGCTCATATCCCTTAAAATGCCAACCCCAGGCTCTTGAAGGCTTCATCTCTAATAATAGCTATCAAATCTATGACACCAACTGCCTAACAGGCAGAACTCCCTCTTGGAGAGACTCCTTCCTCCCCATCTTGTTTGCTTTGTGAAACTTTTTACTCGTGCCTGCACCCCTATGCACTCCACCTCCTTCTCTCCTGTGGACCAATGCCCTAGGTTTATGTTTACCTTTGGAATCATATTTGTGTCCAACAGAATCACCAAAATCCAGCTTTGGGCAGGGGTCAGATGGTGAACCTTGCCCTGTTCTGGGATTTATCTGAATTCCTTCCAAGGGTCCTGCCCTACCACTGCTGCCTGAGGAGACACATAAACAACAGAGTTGTCTTTTCTGCTTCAGGTTAAATTAAAAATCCCAATCACTTTACAATAGGTCTGCTGGGGATGGGGAGAGTTCTCTGCCCAGTTAAGTCTGAGATATACTAGGTCAAAAAAATATAAACAGAGTCTTAAATAAAAATATTGCATCATGAATATAGTAGAGGAAGAAACAGTGCAAAATTTCCCAAATTTAACTATTGAATCCTTTATTTTTTATTTATTTAATTTTATTTTTTACAAGTGGAACTTTTTATTTGGAAAGTTTTGGCACTATCATGTACAGGAATGCAAAAAATTTTTAATTGAAGTATCATTGACTTACAATGTTGTGTTAGTTTCGGGTGTACAGCAAAGTAATTCAGATATATATATATATATGTATATAGATAGATAGATGTACTCTTTTTCAGATTCCTTTCCTTTATAGTTTATTACAAAATACTGAGTATAATTCCCTGTGCTATACAGTAGGTCTTTGTTGGTTACCTATTTTATATATAGTAGTGTGTATATGCTAATTCCAAATGCCTAATTTATCCCTCCCCCACTTTCTCTTCTGGTAATCATAAGTTTGTTTTCTATGTCTGTGGGTCTATTTCTGTTTTGTCTGTATGTCTCTTTAGTTTTGAGGTCCAGAAAACAATACCTGTGTCAGGAATGGGCTACCTTAGGTTACATGGAACAGAAGGATTACCTCACAGTTTCCACACCATTGGTGCTTTTTCAATAGCTGAGTGTTCTGCTTGAAATTCAGCTACAAAGCTGTTCTGCTAACCACGGCACACTCGTCTCTCTACCAGCACCTTTGTCAGCTCTCCTGGCATTCCACACAGCATTCCCTTCCTTGCAATTGTACCATTCCTCCTCTAGATGCATCAGTCTGTGTGGTGAGTCAATGACCTGGCAATGGCCCTTAGTGGTTTTTGAAAAGCTCCACAAAGCATGTTTTGCAGAAGTTAGTCTCATATGCCCATTTCTACACATTGGCCATGCTTTTATTTATGGCAGGGAACTTGTCTAATGCACCTCTACTGTACCTAGCCCAGTTCTAGACCCAGTAGGTATTCAATAAATGTTGCTGAAAGCATGTACCAAACATGATCCATAAACTAAATTAAAACTTGGTCACTCTCCAAAGTCAAGGTCATAATCTACCTTTCTCATAAGAGAGTTCTGTCTGTACTTAAATAGTTGGGATTATTAACCCCTTCTCTTTCGAGATAAATTCTACAGTATTTTGTTCTCTAACCCTCACATTGTTTTTGATTTTGTAAAACACTGTATAACAAATATGAGACCTTGCCCAAGATAAAGTTTTTACATTTTATTTCAAGCTCCTGCCTTACATAACTTTTGCACAGGCAATTCCAGATCTGGTTTTTAATTTCTCACTCCACTGGGAATTCTCCCAATATTTGCTATGGTTTCATCATGTTCATATTAACTTGTCCAGCCACATGACAGTTGTTTTTCTTCAAAGATTATGTTTGGGCCAGGCCTGAGTTGAGAAAGTGGGTCTGCTTTCTCTTCTTGTAATCTAATTTGCATTCCTAAGGTTAAACACATTACTACCAGATTGCCTTAATTAACCACATACGTATATGTAAGAAGCCATGTCAGGACTTCCCTGGTTGCACAGTGGTTGGGAATCTGCCTGCCAATGCAGGGGACACGGGTTCCAGCCCTGGTCTGGGAAGATCCCACATGCTGCGGAGCAACTAAGCCCATGTGCCACAACTACTGAGCCTGCTCTCTAGAGCCCGCAAGCCACAGCTACTGAGCCCCCGTGCCACAACTACTGAAGCCCACATGCCTAGAGCCTGTGCTCTGCAACAAGAGAAGCCACCACAGTGAGAAGCCTGCACATCACAACGAAGAGTAGCCCCTGCTTGCCGCAACTAGAGAAAGCCTGCACGCAGAAAAAAAACCCAACGCGGCCAAAAATAAATAAATAAATTCATAAAAAAAGAAACAGAAGAAGCCATGTCCATTCTTTCCTTGATCCAAAGTTTTGTACTTCATCCGGCTTGCCAACTTCCCAAAAGATTAACTGAAATCAGTTGGTTCATGTTTAAAACGGTTCAGTGTATCTTGTCTTCTATCTCTCTCTCTCTTCCTCTCTTTCTTTCTCCCCCATCACACAAAACACAAACACACACTCTGGGTTTATTTTGTACCTCCAGTCCTCAAGCAGACTATAGAACTCTTTGGGGAATATATCAAAGGCAAGAGATCTACAGTCTTAATTGTCTTTCATAACTTTCTAGCCCCTTTACCAGATGTTTCCATAAAGATTTTTCTTTCTTTTTTTGTTTTTGGTACACCAGCCTCTCACTGTTGTGGCCTCTCCCATTGTAGAGCAGAGGCTCCAGACACGCAGGCTCAGCAGCCATGGCTCACGGGCCCAGCCGCTCCGTGGCAGGGATCTTCCCGGACTGGGGCATGAACCCGTGTCCCCTGCATCGGCAAGCGGACTCTCAACCACTGCGCCACCAGGGAAGCCCTTTCTTTCTTTTTTTTAATGGTGAAAATGAAAAGATACATTTCAGTATGTCTCTAAAAGATAAGAACATTTAATAAACATAACCACACTACCATTACCACATCAAAAAACTAACAATGATTTCATAATAGCAAATATTCCAATAGTTTCATAAGGTCAAATATTTTATTGATTAAAAAAAAAAACCTACAAATTCCAAATAAATTCCACACATTGTGATTGGCTGATATGTCTTCTAAGTCTTTTTCAGTGTATAGGTTTCCTCTCCATCTCTTTCTTTCCATGTAATTTACTAACGGAACTCAGTTGTTTGTGCAGTAGTGTTTCCAGCCGCTGAATTTTGCTGAACAAATCCTTTCGGTGCAATTTAACATTCACAGCATTCTGAAATTTGGCTGTAGGCATGTTTGATTATTTTTACACTTCAAGTCATCAAGTAACTTGAATACATTAAGCTAAATTCCATCTGCTCTTTTCCCCCAAGAAATATTCTAGATAGTTTCCTAGATAACCTTTCCATTCAGTAAGTCCCCTGTCCTAAATTTCCAGTTGTCATTTTCGTTACTTTTTAAGGATGCACACAACAAAATGAAAAGAAAAACAAAAGAAACCCAAACAAAAAAAACTTTGCCGAATTTTTTTCCTGTAAACATCCATTAGAGGGCGACATTTGCCTTAGTATATTTCCCCTAATAAATATTAAATTGCATCCGATTTTCGCATTTTTGACAAGTTGAACCTCCTTACCTACTTCGACTTCTCATCTCTTGTTCTATAAGATGTAATCACACCTTGTGTCCTCTCTTGATTTGGTCCCTGCGGACTTGGGTCGTTCGTATGAGTACGTCCATCCTTGACGCCGTTCCCAGCCCTCACCATGAGGCGGCGGTATTGCATAAATAAAGATGCGCAGGAAGGCAAAATTAAGCCAAACTGCCAAAGAAAAAGGAGTTTCACAGGGAAAGGGCCGTTAATTTAAGAAGGAAAGAGACAAACCAGACATTTCTAGTTCGTATCCAACTCACGGCTCAAGGTCAGCACCGTGTGAGACACAGCACAAAGGAGCTATTCAAGAGCGCGGGAGGAGGCTGACTTGGGGGAAACGCGTACACAATCTCCTCCTTGATTTTGCGGTTCCACTGGAGGAGGCATATGCACATTCGTGCACGTGTGTGTGAATAGTTACAGGACAGCAGCGGGACGGAGTGGGACCGCGCATGGATCTGCTGGAACCAATCGAACTTTGACCGCCTCTGAACGCGCGCCTGAGACAGGTTTACAAGGGTGCTGCTTGGAGGTCAGCTCTCATTTTACCCGGGAAGGAAAGCGAGTCCTGAGGGGGGCAGATAACTCGCCCAAGGGCACACCGTTAGGAAGAGGTGCATTCAGCCAGGTGTTCCGAGCGCAGGCCAGTGCTAGGGACGTTTCTCACCTTCGCACACCCATTACACACGTGTGTAACAACCCCCCACCCCCCCGTACACATACACACAATCGGACACTGGCTCCTCGGACAGGAAGGATCCAACACAGCAAGAGATATTGTACAGTTGTAACAGCGAAGACACGGACACTTGAGAATCTGATCAGTTAGAGCCCTCTCCCCGAGTAATACTCAGACTATACTGCATGTGTAATATTGCAAGTGGCGGGGTGGGGGGGACGGGGGCGGAATCGCAGGCCTCCTGGAGCCCGTCCATTTATCAGATGCCAGATTAGGGAGAGATTGTTCTGATTGGAGCTTAGAGAGCACCGTAAAGAAAACCAGACGGATCGGGGAAGAGAAGCAAACAGGGGCGTCCTTCCTCCCTCCCCAACTTCACTGGAGTTTCGCCTGGAAGAAGGGAGGGCCTTGGCACAAAGTCTTAGTAGAGAGGTGGAGCGACTGGCTTGGGTCCCCTCCCCCATGCCGCTGTGCCCTCCCCCAGCCCCACCTCCCTTGCTCCCTACCCACACTCGACTCGCTGGCGTCGGTGTTCGGTAGCAGAGGGCTCGAAAGGGAGCTGCGAACGCCCAAAGCCTGGACGACGGGAAGGGGCAACGCACAGTGGCTTTTCCTTCACATTTTTCTTTAAGTCGTCAGCTCCCGAGCCTAACGTTTCGATCCCTCCTTTCCCAGTCTCTGCTCCCCACCTCGTAGCTCACTCACTCGCCTTCTCTTCCCCCTCCTCCGCCGTCCTCCAGTCAGCTCTACCAGACCCTCGGCCTCCAGCCCCGCCTCCGCCGCCGAGGGGTTTACCCGCGGCGGAGTGAAATCTGCATAGTGACCGCCTCTGTGGGAGATCATTGGTGCAGCCCCTGCCCATCGCGGCCGATGATTGGTGGGCTGCCCCGCGTTATTTGCATGCCGGTGGCGGCAGAGTACCTAGCCGGTGCGGGCGGCAGGCGCCGCGCAGAAGTTTGCCGAGTGCTTCTTCGCCGGTCGGTTCTGTACTCGCACAGCTCTCGGAGCCGCCTCCTTCTGCTGCCGCCGCCCTGTTCTCTCGGGATTCCTTCTCCGCGGAAGATAGACGCTTTGCTTCAGGGAAGTCGAAGTGGGCTAGGGGGAGTGCCGAGGAGGAGCGGCGGGGGGCCTTTCCAGTGAAGGCT
>NW_020173929.1:2648016-2730192 GCF_003031525.2 Neophocaena asiaeorientalis asiaeorientalis | reverse complement strand
GGCGGGCGGGCAATGCGGCCGCCGAGGCCCGCGGCGCCGAGAGGAAAGAGGGCGCCCCGGAGAGCCTAGAGCTTGTTTCTGCCCACTGGGGGAAGGACGCATGGAGTTGTGAGCACCCCTCGCTCGGCGAGGCCTCCCCGGGCAGGCTCCCCATGGCCGGGACGTACAGCTCCACCTTGAAGACTCTGGAGGACTTGACCTTGGACTCCGGGTATGGGGCCGGGGACTCGTGCCGCTCGCTCAGCCTCTCGTCCTCCAAGTCCAACTCGCAGGCGATCAACTCTTCGGCGCAGCAACACCGCGGGGCGGCCTGGTGGTGCTACTCCGGCTCCATAAACAGCCGCCACAACAGCTGGGACACGGTGAACACGGTGCTGCCCGAGGACCCCGAAGTGGCCGACCTCTTCTCGCGCTGCCCGCGCCTCCCCGAGCTGGAGGAGTTCCCCTGGACCGAGGGAGACGTGGCCCGGGTGCTTCGCAAAGGTGCTGGCGGCCGGCGGCAGCCCCTGTTCTCCGCCGAGGCGGTTAGGCGCCTGGCGGGGCTGCTCCGCCGAGCGCTCATCCGTGTGGCCCGCGAGGCGCAGCGCCTGAGCGTGCTGCACGCCAAGTGCACCCGATTCGAGGTGCAGAGCGCCGTGCGCCTGGTGCACAGCTGGGCGCTGGCCGAGAGCTGCTCGCTGGCCGCCGTCAAGGCGCTCTCCCTGTACAGCATGAGCGCGGGCGACGGGCTGCGCCGGGGCAAGTCGGCGCGCTGCGGCCTCACCTTTTCGGTTGGCCGCTTTTTCCGCTGGATGGTGGACACCCGCATCTCCGTGCGCATCCACGAGTACGCGGCCATCTCGCTCACCGCCTGCATGGAGAATCTGGTGGAGGAGATCCGGGCCAGGGTGCTGGCCAGCCAGAGCCCCGACGGCGGAGGGGCGGGAGGCGGGGAGGTGTCCGCTGAGGCCCTGGAGATGGTCATCAACAATGACGCCGAGCTCTGGGGCGTCCTGCAGCCCTATGAGCATCTCATCTGCGGCAAGAACGCCAATGGTAAGCACGCGGGCCCCCGACCCATGGACGGGGTGGGGGAGAAGTCGGACATGGGTTACCCAGGGGGTGAATTTCCTAGGACGAAGGAAATTCAAGACCTGAGAGAAAGCTTTCGGTCTACGGGTGGAGTTCATTAAAGGGTCTTTCCCGAGATTGTTCTTTCAGCGACTGACTTTTGGAGGGTAAAGTCGTGGTTGATCTACTTTCTGTTCTGCGTCGTGTTGTCGCTACTGGGGGCTGTTCACTGATTGAATCTCTTGACCAAGCCATCCCTGAACCTCTCTTGGTGCGAAGCTTACTGCCCCGTCGCTCTCTGCCTTGCTTGATGGATCTATAGTTGGCATCTTTCCCCAGAGCTGGGCAGATCGACTGTGGTTCTGTCCCGGTTCTCTCCAGTCCAGTAGCAGTAGCCAGAGGGCCCAAACTCTTAAGATCTGAGCCTTGGGTAAGCGGGATGGGAGGAAGGAAGCAGGAAGCCCAGGACCTTGGTGCTGCCACCTTGGGCTTTGCTGGATTGAAGCATGCCTTTCAGGCCCTCTCCTGGAAGGTGGAGTGGTACTGGTGGGTTCTTAACTCTGTGTGCGCAGAGCGATGGAACCTGGTGACTCCTGAATCCCATTCCCAGAAAGGGAACCACATCCTAGCTCCCAGGGCCTGACTTTCAAAGCTGTCACCAACCAAGTGAGCAGTTGATTAAAACTCCTGTGTTGTATTATATTAAATGCACAACCTTATGGACTTTCCCAGAAGAAACCAAGACCCAGTCAGTAAACCACACTATTGGGAAGAGGAGTGGGGGGATGGGCAATGGCATGGTGTCAAGTCCGGGAAAGAAACCATTAGGTAGTTGCATTTCTCTGAAGGATGACATAGCTTCAGTGCAGAAGGTGGTAGGGAAGCGCCTGACCTTTTCCCTTGAAAGGTTAACGGTGTGACATACATTCAGCAGTAAACTGCCTACCAGACTCCAACTTCAGGAGTCAGCAAACCATCAGTTATTTGGAATGGTACTTTGGCTAGACATCCTTGCAATCTGATTGGAAGGCCATTTTGGGGGCAACATTCAGTGGCAAGTAAGTTGTCAGTGGAAGAGGCCATGTGGGTGTAGGAATGCCATAAAGGGAGTCATATTTAAATGTGGTTTAACGTAATCATAATAGCTAAAATTTTAAATTAGCACTTAACAATGTGTCAGTCACTGTTCTTAGCACTTTATATGTTAACTTGAGTAATCTGTAGGTACCTATAGTATTATCCCCATTATACAGATGGGGAAACCGAGGTACCCGTCAGTTAAATAATTAACCGAAGATTACACAGATATTAAGTGACAAGGTGGAATTTGAACCCAGGTAGGCTCCAGAGTTCAAGCTTTTAGCCACTAGAGGAGAAGAAGCAGCTTTGTTTTCACTGGTCCAGTTTTCAAGGAGAGTACCTGACATCCTAAGGCCTCATTTTGAAGACAGTCTGTATCTACCAGTGTGGCTGACTTTGACTTTCAAGGGTTTTGTTTTTAATTCTAGCACTGACAAAAGGAGAGGGCTGGAATGGAAGGAAGAGCATACGCCTTTTAATTTTCCTCCTCTTAGGTCAGAGTTGAGGTCAGTCCAGGATCTCAGCTGATATTGTCACAGCTGATAATTGTGTTTACCCTCCAGGTTTGTGGCATCATCAGGAGGAACACAGCCCCAGGAGAGGAAGTGGAGGGCTGGGGGATTTCCATGTGGCTGTCATAGCCCAGGGGGGAAGCGTTCTGAGCTTTTGGCTGAGGGGAGGCCCAGACTGAACTCAGAGAAGTGAAGACTCCTGAGGGAAAAAACAAAGGCCTATGACCCTGTGAACCAGACTAGAATGAAGGAGGATAATGGGTGACAGAGAAACAAAGCAAAACCAAAACATGCCCTTCATGCAGAACTGGTGCCCCTCAGGTGGAGGAATTTCTCAGTTTTTCTAACTGTAAACTGAGGCAATTAAGAGCAGCTGCCTCTCCAGGGTCCTCTGAAAATGTAGAGTCATGAGAAATTGCTAGAACACAGGTGTCTTCCACTAAAGGGCTATCCCAAAGGGCCCTAGATTTCTTATCTAAGGTCATCACTCCTTGGGATTTTCTTCACAGGATGGGGTTTTGACCCTATAATTTTACCTCTTCCCTCCCATCCTCCACCCCAAACAATTCTTCTTAAGCCATGCAAGACAGCAGGACTCTATGTGACAGGCAGCACATCTCCGGGATGTTCCGAGCAAACGTGTCCCTCCATACATTCCTTGGTCTCCAGGGAGCTCTCCTGCAAGACAGGTGACCATTCGCTTCCCCTGAGTTACATGGATGCTCATTTTTTATACATGAAAACCTGAGGGTGGCCCCAGTAAACAATAACCAGGCTGATTTATTCTCTTTAGACAAAGTGAAATGAATGTTTAGTAGAGGCACAATGAATTACTTATTCCTCAAAGCTGACTTCAGAAGGAAGCATAAACTGCTTAGGAAAGAAATGGAGAGATCCTAAACCTTCGTTGTACTAAAATAAGCCAAGGCCAGCAAGGTTACCATCTATACAGCTGAAGTCTAAGTAGGAAATGGCTACGCATGGGAGGGAGTGTGCTGGTTCGAAGTCTTGTCCTGCTGGTCTTCCCTTTATAGTATATATTTATTGTTATGCCTGCTAGTTATACAGCATGGGCACATGCATTTGAGTCAGCTATATAGGGCTCTTAAACTTTTAATGTCTTCCAACCAGGAATTTAAGACCCCTAATCCATCTAATCCCATCCATTACTCAGAGTGCTGGGCAAATATGGTTTCGCTCAGCCCAAGATGGATGATAAAATTTCTATGGTGTTTATAAAACATGATCTCAGCTTCGTAGAGCAGCAGGAGTTATATACTGCTTGCTCATTTGGTATCTGTGTCCCTGTTTCCAGGGCAATGTCATTAAGTGATGATATCTTCCTTGTGGGAGGTAGAGAAACCACTTTAATAGGGCAATATTTATAAACATGGATCTGGTAGAAAATAGAAACTTCTCTCATCTACTTTCTCTCTCTCTCTCTCTCTCTCTCTCCTCTCTCTCTCTCTCTCTCTCTCTCTCTCTCTCATCGTTGTACATCAGTTTGATGCTGAGCATCACCTCGGGATTTCTTCTTGGCCATTTTTCTTACTAAGCTTTCATGAATGTCCATGGCATTAGAGAAAATCCCCTTCCATTTGGAGACTCTAGGTTAAATGATAGGATTTTGGTGAGAATATTCCTGCTCCAAAGCAGTAACCAGGATGTACATGAAGGTAGCTCTATCATAACGGTAAGGAGCAAAAACTTTGGAATCACAGTGAGGATTTGAAGCGCACCTCTGCTGTTTATATGAGTGACCTGGGGCATATTTCTTTTTTTTTTTTTTAATTTATTTATTTTGTTTGCATTGGGTCTTCGTTGCTGTGTGCGGGCCCTCTCCAGTTGCGGCGAGTGGGGGCTACTCTTCGTTGGGGTGTGCATGCTTCTCATTGCGGTGGCTTCTCTTGTGGCTGAGCACCGGCTCTAGGCATGTGGACTCGGTAGTTGTGGCTCGCGGGCCCTAGAGCACAGGCTCAGTAGTTCTGGCACACGGGCTTAGTTGCTCCGCAGCATGTGGGATCTTCCCGGACCAGGGCTCAAACCCATGTCCCCTGTATTAGCAGGTGGACTCCAAACCACTGTGCCACCAGGGAAGTCCTGTGGGGCATATTTCTTAACCATTCTAAGCCTCAATTTTGTTATCTGTAAAATGGGGGTTAATAACAGCACCTAATTCTTAAGGTTGATGAGGATTAGGTGAAAGCATAGAATTAAAGATTGTAGCACATAGTAAATGCTTAATAAATAGTTGCAGTTCATTCAACAAATATTTATTGAGCACTGACCCTGCCTGCACCACAGTTAAAAGTGCTGTGGATTAAGTTGGGGGACAGAGAGGTTCCTCCTCTCATGAAGTTTACAAACAAATGGAGGAGACAAGGAGAAAATGAACAAATAGGGATTTACTTTTAGCAGTAAGTGTTGCTAACAACAACAGAAAACAGTAATAGGATAGTGTGACTGGGGCTAATTTAAGTGACAGCCAAGGGGGGCCTCTCTGAAATTTCATAAGTAGTAGGTAATATATCAATATTGCTGATGTCTAAGGATCACTCAGCAAAGAAAAAAAAAAAGTGACAGAGGACCTTTCTGAATTATTCAGTTATTTATCAGCTGAGGTAGAGTCCCAACAATCTCATTTGCAGCCGAGAAATGAAAGGGCTGCATCTACAGCAGGGCTGAAAACTCTTCTAGTTGTAGGATTCATTTAACAGGGAGATTATAGGATGGATTTCCATTGAGATAATCAACTCCAGGAGCCAGGGTTAATTGAGCCGCTAGTTGCTGTTTAATCAGTTTCCACACCTGGGTAGTCTGGGCTGAGGTGGCAGCTTCCCTCCTCTTTGACTGTTTTATTGAAGCCCAGAGAGCTGGTAAAACTGAAACAAAACAAGCTTTGGAAATGCAAACTTTTTTTTTTTCCTTGAATGCCTGAGAAATGCAAGCCAGCCTTAAGTAGTTAGAACTAGGCGGGGATGTTCTATTTCCTCCAGGAGGTTTTACCTGCCTCCGTGTGGGCTGAAGGGCCACCTCTCTGTGAATTTCCACAGCACTCAGGGCAGATTCTTGAACTGTTTCCTGTTTGTGTCTCTCCCATCACACTGTGGACTCACAGGCATCACTGTCTCCCCTGTGCCTCGCATGGGGTCTGGCACACAGTAGGGGCTCCGTGAATGGCAGTCAGGCAAATGATTGATCCCACAATACAAAATGTTCAATTCCAGAAACTTCATTCGAAATCCTTCAACCCCCTCAGAAGAACTTTCCCCTGTTTCTACCATGGCAGAGAATTTCAAGTTCTTGATGAATAGAGGCAGCATTTTGGAGTGTACCCAAACCACAGGGACATCATTCAAACTTTTGATCCCCTAATTTTGAGCAGGGTTCCCAAGATCACCTGTGATAAGTAAAGGTAAATGGGAGGGATTTCAGGTTGGGGGGGCTTCCTTCAGTGTGCACTGCCCATAGTGGGCGTTTCACAGCAGACGTCTGATGGGCAACAGATAGATCCACAGGAAGATTGAGTTGAAAGACAGAGGCACTCAGTTCCCCTAAGAATAGCAATACCAATCCCGCCTTGCCTGCAGAGCTGCCCTAGAGGGCAATTTGTTGATGACTATTGCTCTGAAGAGGGTGCATCTGTGTTGCACCCCATCTACCTCCAATCTGAGGAAGGCACTAAGGCAATCAACTACCGAGACATTCCTGGGTCGCACGGACAACACCTAAGGTTCTAAAATAAGCCAGATTGTAAAGCAATTATACTCCAATAAAGATAAAGTAATAAAATAAGCCAAAGACCCTGGGCTGCGAATCCTCAGGTTGGTCCTTATCCCATTTCCCCATCACTACCTGTCCTTCCCCAAGTAGTGTAGTGGGTGAATGCTTTGGCCTCTGTTTCCACACTTCTACAGCTGTAATAATAGGCGTAACCTTTGCACAGGTCCTTAAACCTTTTTATCTAGGATCTCGCCCGGTGCCCATAAAAATCCATCGATGGGATGTTCTTTCACAGCAGGGTCTCTGGGAGCCCAGGATTCACAGCTTGGTAATGGCCGGGCCGGGACCAAGCCCCATATTGCTCAAGCCCTAGGCCTGTGCTTTTTGTGTGAAGAATCAGGGAAACAAAGGTAATGAGGACCAGGGCAGTATTTTTCCCCTGCCAGTGGAGGCGAGGGTCAGACTCACAGCAGCACCTGCTATACATCTTGCTTGTTAATGTCTGCTGCATCCGGGCTCTTTACATCCATTAGGCCAGAGAATCTTCACAACCAAGCTGAAGACCAGGCATCAAGGCCCAGGGTGGGTCTTCCTCTGAAGGATGCTGTGATAGGCTGTTTAAATGCTGCTTGCTGACGGTCCCAGAGTGTGTCCTGCAGGTGCCATCGATTTTAAGGAGCCTTTATTGCTGCTCCTGAGGGGCGGGGAACTCTGCCGCCCAGGGAGGGCCTTACAAGTGTCAGCTGCTGGGTGATCAATAAGCTCAGTTGAATGGCAAAGCTGCCACCTGCACCGTGATTGTCTTCTAACGGCGGGGAGAGCTGGCCTGGAGAAGTAGGACACGCAGGAGGAGAGAACCCAAAGGGAGCCCGTGTTTAGGCCACTGGCCTCAGGGCACTCAACTCACTTGCTCTGGAGTTGGCGGAAAAGCCTTTATGAAGGGGCCTTTGATTTCCTCAGAGTCCACTACGGTTTCGGCTGAAATCTCAGTGCCAGGAGCACAGGGAGAGAAGGAATCTGCATAGCGAGCACTGAGATGCCCTGGCTTTGAAGTCTGAGTTGGGCCCCAAGTTGCCTTGCTTCTTACGAAGGCCTGGAGCAAGTTGCTTCGAGTCTCCAACTATAAGGTGAGGGGCCGGCTCTTATACACGGGTGGTTGTGCCTGCAGGCATACTCATTGCTCCCAGGATGTCAGAGCTGCCTCTGGGTTGAGCGCTGAGAACATAGCACAGGGTAGGGCTGCCCGGGTGTCATTCCTGGCGCCCTCCCTTTTGAGTTGTGTGATCCTGGGCAAGGTCAGTGCTGTGCCTTAGTTTCTTCCTCTGTAACAGGATTTCTCAGCCTGTCACTGGGGCACTTTGGACTGGATAACTTTTGTTGCAGGGCTGTCCTATGCCCTGTAGGATGCTTAGAAGCATCCCAGCCTCCACCCGCTAAATGCCAGTAACACCCTCCCTCCCCCACCTCCAGCTGCCAGTGGTGACCATCAAAAATGTCTCCAGACATTGACAGATGTCCCTTGAGGGGCAAAATCACCCCTGGTTGAGAAACACTGCTCTGTAATAGAACTGAAAAGAGTACCCAACTTGTAGGATGTTTGTGGGATTTACTAAAAGTCTCTGTAAGGGACTTTGCACTGAGCCTGGCACATAAAATATTAATTCTAATCACTGCTACAGTTTTGCAAACTTGTGTTGGTTTGCGGCCAGTCACGTTCACTTTTGCCGAAGTGGGCATTTCTAGTGCAGGGGAGGATCGGGACCCAAATCCCAGAGTGATGAGTGTTAGTCACAAGGCTTTCCTTGGTGACTAATAGGTAGGAGGAAGTTACGGGATCTGGAAAAAGCACCTTTGCACCTTGTTCAGTTATGGCTCTGTTGCCCTCAAGATGAAGCAGGCTAGCATTGGGCATTGACATCTGACCCTCCCTCCAAGCTCAAGGCTGACCCCGCCAGGATGATAGTGATGGTGCAAACTCAACGCTCCAGGCCCTGCAAATTCATTCTGCTATGGGACCCTGCCCATCGCCGCTGCCAAGTTCTGAGCCACAGGACAGCAGGTGTTTTGTGTTTTGCTGGCCTGTCATGTAAACATACTTTGTGATCTTCTTGCTTGTTTTAAAAAAGGCCTAAATGGTTTTGCAGCTTTGGCAGTAGGCTTGGAGCAGCTTGCCGAATTGGGAGGAGAAGCTTCAGAAACACAGCCCAAGTAAGCCTGAGGAATGCCATGCCGGCCTCGTTAATCGACTACTTGCTGAGCGCCAGCTACATCCAAGGCCATGGAGGAGGACTGGAATTATCTTGCCTGTCAAGAAGTTTAGAATCTAGTAGGGAAAGCAGAGCATGTCCATGGATTCTTCCAAGGAAGTTTGGGGTCCCTGCATTCAAATGAGAGGGACGATGCTGAAGCCTCATCTTTCTCACTGCCCATTTAGGGGTGCTTTTCATGAGCTATTTCACTTAATCCTCCCAAGGCCCTCTGTAAGGTAGATATACTGTCTACCCCTTAGATAGGGACCTTGAAGTTCTGGTGACTGGAGAGCTCAAAGGGGAGAGGTGAGCCCTGGCTGGGTGTGAGGGAGGGAGTTGGGGCTGCTTTGTGGAGGGTGTGGCATGTGGGCCAGGGGCACTTGGGCAGGTGGAGCTGGGACAGAGAAGGGAAGGTGGTGCAGAGAGCATGCAGGCTTGCAGGCAGAGGGAGTGGTGTGAGCAAAGACATGGAAGCCAGAGTGTGTGTGTTGGAAAATGGCAAGTGACCCTGTTTGGCTGGAAAGGTTCAGATGCATGATGAGGAGAAGGGCAGATAACACAGTAAAGAGGAAAACTTTCCCACATCTTTTATCCAGATGTTAAGAAGCCTGCCAGAGTGCAGGAAGAGAGTTTTCCAAAACTCATTTTTATAATTCAGAAATGGAGTGTGTCTGCTCCCCAGCGCATCTTAACCACAGCCCCAGACCTCCCATTACCCCTCTTGTTGATTGAAAGATTGACCTCAAAAATGCCCCTGGCCTCTGTCCTAGCAATACAAGTAACGAAAGAAGACTTTACCCGAGCAAACCTGGGCTGAGAGGGCCTGAAGAGCAAGACTGCCATCACCCCTGCTTCTCCCATGCAATTTGGCTTCTGACTCGGTGTTTCTTGCAGGGCTCTGCACATAGCATTTCAGGCCAAAGCAATCCCAGTATGGAATGAAGGTCGAGGCTGGCACACCTGTTAAATGAGGCTGTTGGACTGACTCTTGCCAAGGCAGGATTCTCAAACACAGAGGCAGAGAGGGACAGAAAACAGGATAAGAGGGTCTCAGAACTTTGGTTATGAGTCTGGCTTGATATCTTCAGTTTACAGTTTATCGTTTTGGAAAATAACAGCTCAATTCTCAAAGAGGTTTAGTCACCTTCTAATTCTTGCTAAAGTTGTTTCCAGAGCATTGATAATAAAGATTTCAATCATCATGTTAAATGTTTGACATTGTGGAACCACCTTATAGCTCAGTGCCATCTGGAATGGACTCCCTAGGGTCCAGCTGAATTCCACTGGCAGTAATAAAATGTGATAGGTCATCAATGGCTTAGCCGATAACTCAGGTATTAGACCTTTTCCTGACCCCAGTGTTATAAAGGAATTTGTCGCTTGGAAAAGAGAAATCTCATGAACATTTTACAAAAGTACATATATAGTTATTTATGGTTAATGGTTTGGGACCCATCATTCGCTTTCTAAAAGTGAGCTGGGTGGGGGTTTGGGAGGGGGGTGGTCAGGCCCATGATGGAAAAATCACACAGGAAAGCTGAACTTGGAAGTATCAGAGATAAAAGTTTAGGAGTGGGGAGAGATTAAAGGGGAACACAAAGAGGGTGAAACAGGTCTTGCAGTGCATGAAAATCATCCCTAAAATTGAGGCCAAGTTTTGTTGAAATTTTAAAACTTTTTTTTTTAGTCTGTACCTTTTAAGATGTGAAAAGCAGTATTTGCTGTGAGGAGAGCTGTTCATAAACACAAGCCGAGGTTCACGGACCAAGCAAGTATATGTGCACAAGTGTCTGGGACAGTCCAGTTCAGAGAGTGAAGGATGTGGATCCAGAAGATTCTGGGCTGGAGCTTGGCCTCTCCATGACCTGGAGTGAATCACTCCCTCTTCTTGGCTGTTTGTTACTTTATCTGTGGTGTGAAGAGGTTGGACTAGATTCTCCAATGGCCCTTCTGTCTCCGATAATGTTTCCAGACCCCACATGGACACTGTGAAATCACTTTCCTAAGGTCGAGCCCTGTAATTATTATCCTTGGGAAAGAAGCAGCCCAGGATGGAGCTGGCCGCGCTCTTGGAAGACGGTCCAGGTAGTGGGACTAAATGCCATCCTTTTTATATTGGGATTCACTATGATTACTCTACTTAGAGTTTTTTCTTCCCCCACTTGTCTCAGAAGGATGAGTTCTGTCTACTCTTGGCCAGCCCACCCCACCAGCACTCAGCAGCTGTGTCCAGGTCCTGGCAGGCCTGCTTGGTGGTGAGATTGGCCCCGAGGTGACTTCATGCAGCCGGTGTTTGCAGCCCGCCTATCTGACCTCGGATATTTATAGCAGGGAGCAGCTAGAAAAAAAAAAAAATTAAATATGCTATACCCTTCTTTATACTATGTGGGACAGACAGACATTGTGAGGAATTTAGAAGGCAGGGCAGTATAATCCAGCAAGATATTTTTAAATGCTCTTTGTTGCAGTTGGCAGGGCCGATTCTTCAAAGGCAGGGAAAGTGAGAGTAAGTGAAAATGACAGGCTGCCAGGAATTCCAAGGCTGAGACGGGGAGCTCAGCACCCCAAGGGGTACGGGTTCTGAACCCCGATTTATTTCAGTCACAGGGTTTGAGCAGGGCTTGGGGCGGTCCCCGCCAGAGCTGGGTGAGTGGGGCAGCTTGTCCCTCTTCCCCACCAGCCCGTCCACTCTACAAACCCCCAAGTTGAAGATTATAAAATGTTCAGGAGAAAGCAGAACACGTGGCCAAAAAAGAGTGGCTTCTGTGGAAACCAGAGGCCTGGTGCTGCTTCTTTAACTCATCTCAGCAGCTGGGTAAATCACGTTGTATGTGGGGACACCATTTGGAAGCCAGTTGCTTGCAGCTGTTTTTCTGGATGTAATCTTTCCAGGAGGAGCAGGGCAGGCCAGGACTATGCTGAGACCCAATTCAGTAGCAGGTGAGAGGGCCTCTGGGGTAGAGCTGCCTCTGCAAAGGCATTACAGGGACCCGCACCTGTCCAGTGGATGCTTGTAAAGTATCCTGGTTTTCTACCATGTTGGTCTTGGAGGAGACAGACGGTGGTTACAGTGGGAGGATCTGGGATTAGGATCCAGGGAGAGGCTAAAAGTTTTGACTACCTCTGCTTTTTTATTCAGCATATATTTGTTGAGGACTTACTGTGCATGGTGATAGAACAGATGAATATGAGAGACACAAAGGAGGGGAGGGTGTAGGCCCAGTGGATCATGAGGAAGGGTAAGACCTGCTGGAGGAGTCACAGTGAGGCCAGCCAGGCTGGGGAAGACAGCTCTGGACAGAGGGAGCAAGTGCACATTGGGTCCAAGGAGGCTGGCGGGGCAAGTGAGGGGGAGCAGGGCGCGTAGTAGGAGATGCAATTGGAGAGGGAAGGGAGGGGTGGGTAGTCAAGTAGGACCTTGTAGGCCACTGTGTGGCACCTCGGCTTTCAATTCTGAGTCTGCTGGGAGTCATTGGAGGGGCCTAGGCCCAGGAATGATGTGATCGGATTTGCATTTTAACAAGATCACCCTCTCTGCCCTGTTGGAAATGAACAGTAGTCTCAAGCATGGAAGGAAGCAGCACGACTGCTCGGGACGCCTTTGCAGTAATCCAGGTGGGAGAGGATGGTGGCTTGGGTGTCAGTTGAAGAGGTTATGGATGTACTTTGAAGTTCAAGCCAACGGGACTTGCCAACAGCTTAGATGTGAGGGATGAGAGAGGAATCCATGTGACAACGAGGTTTATGGTCTGAGCAACTGAAAGGAGGGATTGGCCATTGATTGAAAGGGGAGCAGCTATGTATGGAAGAAGGAGGGCTGAGCCAACGATCTGAGTGTGGTTTTGGTTGCTTGTCTCAAACTTTATTAGAGAGAGATTGAGCAGGAGGGTGGCCTCCAGATCTTCTTAACTGGGAGGAAAGGCCTCCCTCCTTAATCACATGATGGATTGAAACATTGCCCTCCTTTGCCTTTCCCAATGGTAGGTGCCACACAGCAGGGCTGGATAGGGCCTCAGGCAGTGGAGATTTAATTTTCAGTCTTATAATTCTTCGGTTGATGGCCTTAAGAGCCCCCCTAAATTTTGCCTTCTAGCTTCTTCATAGACAACCAGCAGCCTTTAATGAAGATCATCAAATCCACAGTTTCCCGTCATTAGCGTGGGGTCTGTTTAATTAGTTCCAGTTGTTCTGTGGATTGCTGAGACTTCGTGCATGTGTCCTTCAGGTCTGGGAAAGCGAGTCTCCATTTCCGGACAGCTTTGGATTCCTGGAAGTCAAGTCTGGGTCAGAAATTTAGCCAGAAAGAGAACCGTCTTGGGTGCTTTGAGAGGGCACAGAGGCCTGGAGGAGTCTCAGAAAGGCATTGGGAGGCTCCAAGTGCCTGTGAAATAGTTTGGCCTCTGCTCCTCAGGTAGCACAGGTGGCTAAGAGATGGATTTTGAGAGTCGCCCCTCCTGACTGAGGTCTCTGAACCTCAGTTTTCCTCTTCTGTTTAATGGGTATACCATGGTTCCGAACATAGAGTTGTTTCAGGGGCTCTGAACCCTGGATTCACATTAGGATCACCTGGAGAGCTTAAAAAAATTAAAAAAAAAAGCGTGTGTGTGTCTTAAGTCCCCACCTCCAGAAATTCTGATATAAATTATCTGGAGTAGGGCGCAGACCATGTGGGTAGAGTTCTTGGGAGAATCTGGTGCTCATTGAGCACTGAGACATTAGCTGTTATTCATGGTAAAAGAATCATTGTTCTGGAGCATTCATGTCTGCCCTACCCAGGATGGCGACTTTCCTTCACTTCATAGCCATGCTTGCTCCTCTGGTGGGATTACCAAAGAACAACCAAGAGAAGCTTGAACTGTTAGATTTGCATGAAAAGAGCAAAGTTAGATCTAGAATGGCAGTGGCACCATGTAATAATGTTACTTATCCCGCTGCTAAATGAGGGATATTAATTGCATCTTAAAGAGGAGGAAACCAAGGCTCAGAGAGGTTCAGTCACTTGCTCAAGGTCATACAGCTAATGAGAGGTGGAGATTATAATTAAACCCAGGCAACCTTACTCTGGATTCTCCACTCAACCACATCCTGTTCCCTTCCTACCCAGAGAAGCCAGCTGTGATCCCCAGTACATACCTGCCATGTGTTGAGCCTTTACAAAGTTCCAGCCCTATGCTATGTGCTTCATGTGTATAATATCGAGTAATCTCTATAATTACCCAATGAGGTATGTATTCTTCTTAATCTCATTTGACAACTGAAGAGACTGAGGCTCAGAGAGGTCAAGGTAGCATAGCTGGTAAATGACACGGCGGATTCAAACCAAGGTCTGTTGGGCACCATTCCTCACTTGCCATGCTGCCTCTGTCCTCCCCTACTTCTGTCCTCGGCAGTTGCCTGGGTGGGGATGAAACACATGCAGTGATTTCCTGAGCAAAGAAATGAATGGGTTGGTCCAAGAGGGTGAGAGGAAAAGCCTCCCTCGCAGCTTCTGAACAACCGAGCCATTTAGGTGCCTTAAAATAGTAACATTTCTCAGAGGGGTGGCCATCCTAACAGGCCTGAGGGCTGTGGTGTAGGTATTTGTTTCTTTGCTAGTTTAAAGCTATACTCTGCGAAGCACGTTGCTTCTGTTCTATTGCTGTGAATGAAATAACCTCTGAGAGATTGTGTGGGTTGCTTAAAATAGTTTCAGAGAAAGAGCGTTTGGAAGCTGTTAGCTTCTTGAGTCTATTCCCTCCTGATTTATGACACCTTAGAGAATGCCGGGCTTCTTCTTGTTTACCTTCTGGTTTTTTCTTTCCACCATATTTCAGCCCTTGTGTCATCATAAGCCGAAGGAATTTGTCACCTGAAAAAGTGACAGCCTTTCCTAAGTAAGTTAATCAAGGACTTTCTACGCATTTCATTTCTTTTCTTTTAAAAGGAAAAAGAAACGAGGCGAGGCCATTTGTTTTGGAATCTGTCATTTCTCTCTTCCAGCTGCAGAGGTTCCAAAATCATAGCGATGGTGTTTGCTCTGGGCCAGGAATAATTTATTTTATTCCTTCACACTAAGGCCTGCCCTAGGAAGCAGCGTTTTCTTACAGCCTTCCTGGAGTGGGAGCCCAAGACACGTGACATACTGTGAGTGAGGGAAACTGCTCTATTCAACACGGCAGACACTAGCCTTGTGAGGCTATTGAAATTTAATAAACATTCAATAAGGTTAAAACATCAGTTTCTGGGTTGCACATGTGACGTTTCTAGTGCTCACTCATCGTGGGAGGCTGGTGGCTACCAGATTGGACAAGGCAGATATGGACCATCTCCATCATTGCAGACAGTTCCATGGGACACTTGGCCACTAGAGTGAGTCATCGGTTGGTCACTTGGGGCCAGCTTTCTGGGTTTTCAGAGGTCTCAAAATTATAACCATTCTCTAGCCTCTCTGAAGCCCTCTGTGCAGAAACGAGAAGATTCATGGATGTGGAGATTAAGGCCATTGATTTGTGTGGCTCTAACCTCTGGACCCTTGACACGAGGTCAGGTTTTATGATTTCCAAGCTGCATGGCCTGGAGCAAATCAGCCTCTTAAGTTGTCCCTTATCAGTGAGATGGTGATCTAAAAGTAAATGGTGATCTAAAATCCCTCACAGGGATTTTGTGAGGGTTAAACAAAATGACAAAATATGTATAAAACACTTAGCAGGGCTCCCCTGGTGGCGCAGTGGTTGAGAGTCCGCCTGCCAATGCGGGGGACGTGGGTTTGTGCCCCGGTCCGGGAAGATCCCACATGCCGCGGAGCGGCTGGGCCGGTGAGCCATGGCTGCTGAGCCTGCACGTCCGGAGCCTGTGCTCCGCAACGGGAGAGGGCACAACAGTGAGAGGCCCGTGTACTGCAAAAACAAACAAACAAACAAAAAAAAACACTTAGCAGAATGCTTGACACATAGTAACAACTTACATGTGTTACAGAGTTTTTCATGGGTTTTCTCATCTGAGCCAGGCAGTAATCCTCCGGAGGTAGATATTGTTGCCATTTTCAAGACAATGAAACAGGCTTGGGGGAAAGCTATTGCTACTGTCTCTGCTGCTGCTCCTACTAAGGGCAGTAGGACTTGAGCTTGAGTTCTGCTATTTTCCACCAAGGCTCTTCTTTCCTCCTGGGCTGGTTGGATGACCCCTTGTCATAAAGTCAGAGGATGTTTGTTTGAACTAGAAGCTCTTCTGAGCTCACTTTCATTCAGGAACTGCCTATTCCTCCCACCATTTGAGGGGAACTCTTTTCAGAGGTGTTTTGCCTAAAGCCAGCCTGCCACGTCCACTTGGAGAGCGGCCACCAGGAGAGCTCCTGCCAGAATCTGTGGCTCCTTGGAACTTGAAATTTACCCAAGAGATTAAGGTTTTTAGTGCTTCACATGCCCTGTGGTCCTTTTGCATCCTTTGCTGTGAGGACTGAGCCTAAGAGAACTCTCAGTGGAATCCTGGCAGAGGATGGCTTTAAAAGGAGTATCCCTTGCGAAGAGTAGGACCAAAGAGGCCTCGCTGATGTGATGGGTAGAGGGGCCTGAGAGGATGTTTGCTCACAACTGGGGCTTGGATTCAAACCCTGACTCCGCTACTCACTTGCCCAGATCATACAGCTAGTTATTTAACCTTTCTGTGCCTCAATTTTCCCATCTGTAAAATGGGGACAATATGAGAGCTTACCGGGTATGGTGGTTGTGAGGATTAAGTGCAAAATAAAGCCCTTAGCCTAGTGCCTGGCACATGGCAACCACCAGGAGCATGCCAGTTGCTTCCAGGCAATGGCATTTGGTGCACTTTCACTTTTAGGTGCTGTTTGCATTTTCTACTTGAGGATGTACAATGTTAGCTGTCTAGTCAGAAGTGGTCTTTAAGTGAACGTTAACTCTTTAAGTGAATGTCTAAGTTACATTTGTATATCATGGGCCTCCACTTGGTCTTATTTTTCTTTTTTCCTTTCCTTCCTTCCTTCTTTCTCTCTTGACGATGGTGGGGGTGAAAAGCGTGACTGTGCAGTTGTTATTTCAGTACCTCACCTGGTAACCACCAGCCTGCTTCCCTCCTGCTGGCTTGGGCTGTGCAACCAGCACCACCAGTCAAACAGTATAATCAGACAGAGTCGGATTATTTCTATAGGATTAATTTGTGGTATGAAATGCCCAGGTAGTTATGCAATTGCCACTCATTTGCCCACATCTAGAATGTGCTAAATCTGCCACTTGTAATGAAATCCAAATGGCTTGGAAGCATGTGTAGGGAATTTTGAGTAATTTTCATCACAATTGTTACAAGAGATGGGTTTAAATCCGGGGGATCCAAATGCTACTTAGCAATGGTGATGTCCCTGCTTTCCTTCTGTTCATGGTTCTACTGAAGGAGGCACGACCCTCAATGAGATGCTTCCAAGAAAAGAAGGACAAGGGCCAGGATATTACATCATCGTGTTGACATTTGTGTAGCGTGGGCCCCGCCATGGGCCCTCCCAGGCTGACCAAATGCTTGTCCCTTGTGAGGCTTCCCTGGCACTGACAGATCACGCGTGGTTAAAGGGTAACTTGGACTCCTCTTGGCAAATAGTTGCCTTGTTAGTTACTGTGCTGTGGTCTCTTCCATTAGCACTGGGGCCCCTCAAACCTCTAAAGAACCCTGTGCGTGGGTGTGTGTGTGTGCGTGCATGTGTGTACGTGTAGCACGAGTCCACACATCTCCCCCTCCTTCCTAAAATACAGGAACCCCTTAAATCAGTCATTTCCAGTCCTGGCTCATTGCTGAAACACTTTAAAAAATCATACTCCGGGATCTACCTTGGATGTATTAAGTAAGCACCTCTAAAAGGGGGGCCAGAATGTCTGTTTTTAAAATGCTCCTCAGGTGATTCACATTTGTGAATCCCATCCTCTATCACTTGGATTTGGGTTTTGCCTTCGGGGCTCCTTTGAGGGTGCGCACTGGGCAAAGGTCCCCTTAGAGGTGGCATGTGAGGCTGGTCTGTGAAGTTCTCCTCTGTGAGCGGTGGGACTGCCTAGGGTCACTGCAGGAGGAGGTGAGGATGAGTGTTGCCTTGGAGAAGATAAAGGTAGCCAGCCTCTGCTGGATACTATCTTGTTTAATCCTCTCAACCAAACTATGAGGTAGTGGAGATGAGAACACAGGCTGATACTTATTGAGTGCAGACTATGAGATAGGACAAGATTCTAAGTGATTTGCATGGATTATCTTATGGCATCCCCACAACAGCCTAGGAGGTGTATGTACTATTATTTATTCCCACTTTACAGATAAGGAAACTGAGGCCTGGAGACAGTTTAAATGACTTGTCCAAGGTCACACACAGCATGGGACAGAACTGGGATTTGAGGTTAGTGTGATCAGACTTCAAAGCCTATGACTTACATTTCTGGAAGCTGGTGAGTTTTAATCATGTGAAATCCTTAGGTTATTGCGAGTACACCAAATAAGAACCTTGTAAGTAGAATGTCAGAGTTTTTCCAGAAGGATCCTCTGTGCCCTTTCTTTAAGACACTGTCCTTTGGCATTTCCAGCCGTGGTTTTCAGAGCCTGGTCATTTCCCCACAAGGCCCAGGCCCCTGACCGAGACCAGCAGCCAGCCAGTTTTGCTGCTCTTTGTTGAGGATGGCTGTATTTTCTTTTTCTTTTTTTTTTTTTTTTTTTTTTTGCCGTACGCAGGCCTCTCACTGCTGTGGCGTCTCCCGTTGTGGAGCACAGGCTCCGGACGCGCAGGCTCAGCGGCCATGGCTCACGGGCCCAGCCGTTGCGCGGCACGTGGGATCTTCCCGGACCGGGGCACGAACCCGTGTCCCCTGCATCGGCAGACGGACTCCAACCGCTGTACCACCAGGGAAGCCCAAGGACGGCTGTATTTTCCTCTGCTGTTCCTCCTTCTCACTCGCTTCCTTCTTCTCTACTCAGCCCTTGCACGCAGCTCTTCTGGGACAGAGGCCTCGGGTCAGGGCCTTCCTCAATAAATAAATAGATCAGGTTGTGGGAGTGCCATACTTACCACCCAGATGCAAACTCAGCACAGGCCTCCTCTGAGCCAGCACCCGTCCTTGTCACTCGTATTCAGATGGTTGTCCTCCTCTGTAGACTGAGAGGCGTACAGCTTTGTGATTGAGGGTTTGGATGTGCAGCCGGACTGTCTGGGTTCAACTCCTGGAGCCACTGCTCCCTTGACAAATTGCTTCACATCTCTGTGCCTCAGTTTACTTGTCTGTAAAATGGAAATAATACCACCTACCTCATATGGTAGTTGTAGCGATTAAAGGAATTTATCTTCTAAAATGCCTGAAACAGTGCCTGGCATATAAGTGTTCACTATGTTAGCCATTATGATGATGATGACTATTTGGGGTGGGAGGTCTTTGGTGACCCTTCCCATAGTGTGATGGGGGAGCCCACTCGTACGTGAACACGTCTTGAGTGTTATAGTGGAAAGATTAAGGGCTTTGGAGACAAACCTGGGTTTAATCCCAGATAAGCTGATTTTTTTTTTTTTTAATGTGAAGCCCCTCTCCCTGTTTGTTCTATTTTATTTAACGTATGAAGTAGGGATGGCAGTAGCTGCCTTGTGCTGTTGTAAAGGTGAAATGCAAAAATGTAAATGAAACTTCAGCTGGCAGTGAATGGATAGGAGGAAAAATAGGAGCTGAATGAACCTTAGCAACATAATACACGAAAATAAAAATCAGTCTCAGAAGATTAGATACAACATGGTACAATTTTTACAAAGTTAAATTTTTAAAATGTACTGAAACACTTCATCACAGCCACAGTAAATACCGTGTAAAGGCGAAAGTGAAGGTTGGTAAACGCGGGTGATGGGACGATGGTCACGTTGTGTCGGAAGAAGGAAAGGGACGAACTGAGGTGTGCGGGGCGGAGATGGTTTGCGAGGCTCTAGCTTTTGTTTTGGAGGTGAGTTCACATTATTATACCTAACCCAAAATGGTCATGAACCAAGGATTATGAGACACTCAATTTGTGTGCCTGAGGCTACAAAATTAGTGGATTCTCAATAGGGGGCCATAGGCCACCATTAATACCTCCTGAGATTGCCTGTCATCTGTCAAAATACCCTGAAAACCACGCTTTTCCACCTCCAGCCACAGCGGCTTCCACATGAGAACACAGAACAGTGGGGATATTTAAGCTGCCTTATTTCTTAGGTTTATGCAGGTCTTGGGCATGAGCTCCTGTGTGTGTCTAAAGTAGCTGGACAAAGACAGGGTTGTTTCTGCCCTTGCTGTGCTAGATATAGAGGCTTTCACTGGAATCACTTGAGCACTCACGGCCAGGATTTTTGCTTTCCGAGGGAAGGAGATGTTTGGGCTGGACCTGATGGTATTTGCCTTGGTGTGAGCTGAGACCTCTCTGCTTCCATTGCCACCACCAAACATCATGACCTTTGCCGGTGGCTCTTCTGTACCTGATGCTCCTACCCTTAAGGGAAAGGGGAAGGAAGTTGGGGGGCAGCTCATGAGACACCCCAGAGGTGTGCTTGTAGGTCCCTGGCCTCTGGGCATAAATGATCCTCATGTCTTACCCCTCTCCTCTGAATCTGAGAAAGTAGAGGAGATAAGAGCATAGGTTTTGGAGGTAAGGAAACCTGGTTTCAATTTTGGGATCTTCACTGTGTGATTTGAGGTAGAAGAATTATTTGTTTTCCTAATTTTAAATTAAGGTACGTGAAGGGCAGAACCTGAAGTGTACAACTTGATGAAATCTTCGCCAGGCATATACCTGTGTGACCCATCCGGGTCAAGACCAAGATTTAAAACGCTCCCGCCCCAGGAGATGCCTCATGGCCCTTCCCTGTCAGTTTCCATTCCCTTCCCCAAGTAACCATTATTCTGACTTTTGTCACCATCCATGAGTTTTACCTGTTGTTGAACTTCTGGGGGGTGGGTACCTTATCAAACCTTTCTGAGCCCCAGCTCAGTTTCTTTATTTTTAAAAGTGAAATTGTAGTTCTTGTGTTATAGCTTTGAATTGAGAGAATCAAATGAAGCAACACGTGTAGAGCCAATAGTAGAACATTTGTAAAACAGTCAACAGTCAGGTGGAGGGACTTCCCTGGTGGTCCAGTGGCTAAGACTCCGCACTCCTGACACAGGGGGCCCGGGTTCAATCCCTGGTCAGGGAACTAGATCCCACGTGCCGCAACTAAGAGTTCTCATGCCTCAACTAAAGATTCTGCATGCTGCAACTAAGACCAAACGCAGCCAAATAAATATTAAAAAAAAAATGTCAGGTGGAGCTGGTGATTGTTGGTTATTGCGTGGTTGACTTAAGTGTTCATCTGTCCCTTACCCAGGGACGCAGGCCCTTCCCTCGGTGCTCACTGCAATTCCCATGCTTCTGGTGCCCTCTGCACCCATCCACGCCCTGGGACCCCCCGAACACACTTCTGAGATTGTGCCCTCTGTGGCTTTCAGGGTTTCATACTGAAACCAGTTCTTCTCGCTTAATAAGGCAGAGGAAATGGGCAGGAAAGCGGAGTTCTGCTGCTTCTGCCTCTTTCAAAGAGGGTCTGTTTGCTCTATTAGCAAAATCAACAGAGGCGTTGCTGGTAAGGGCTGAGCTGGACGGACTTCCCTGAGTCCCCGGATGCTGGCTTGCCCAAGTGCCCGGAGTCGGTCATCGGTGAGGTTTCAGGAACAAGATGGGGAGCTACCTCTTCCCCCTCATCCTTAAAAAAACAAAAACAAAAAACCCCAAACAATCTACCCCTGTGATTGCCTGAAATTCTACAAGTAAGATTTAATTCCTTAGGTCAAGGCTGGGGGGCATGGAGGGAAGCACAGGTGTCCTGGTCTGGGGGGTGGGGGGCATGCTTTAATGAGGTATGATTCCATTTGATCTTAACCTGAATGGTTTTATTGTGTCATTTCCTGGGGGGAGGTCTTTATGTAAGAGGAGGGTTAAAACTGTGCCATCGGTGGTGGGCAGTGACGACACAAGAGGCAAAGAGAGGTTACAAAGGCTAATTCCCTGTATTTGTGGCGTGGTCTAGGTCAGTCTGCCCACAGGACCCTCTACACACATTTACAGAACACCTAAGCCACGTCAAGTGTTGTGTCAGAAGACGGGTGAAAAGTTACAGTCCCTGCCCTTCAGGGAGCAGCTTCTAGTTGGGGAGCAAAAATTAAAGAGGCAATTGTTACGCAGTCTGTTATGTGCTGTACTTGGAGGACCCCAGCCCCTAAACCAGACTGGGGGCACAGGGTTGCTGCAGTGCTAGAGATGGTGTCATTTGGGTTGAGATCTGAACGATAAATAGAAGTCAGCCCTCAGACATCTAAAACTCGTGACCCACATCAGTGTATCCTTGGGGCTCTTAGGAAATACATTTTCAAGGATAACTTCTGCCCACCTGATAAATTTGATTTTATTTTTACTAAACTGTTTGACTCTTTTGCTAGTAGCAAAACTGTTGATTTTTTTTTTCCCCCCAGCAACCTTGTAGCCCCTCTGTCCTGTAAAATGGAATTTTGAATCCATGGGTCTTCTGATTCTGCAAAAGATTTTCATTTTCCTGCGAGGTGGGTGAGAGAGGCTGGGTGGGGAGATCCATTTATAAACTGAAGACTTTATTAGTAAGATTTTATGAGTAAGAGAGTAACCCTGCCACAAAACCAGAAGAGAGCTGTGTTTGTTATGGAAGAAGATACCCACTTGGCATCCCTCAAGTGGCCAGTCCTTGCGAATGGGGCCAGCACGCCAAATTTCTCCAGTTACCATGGGACCCAGACTTAGACAGGAAATCATGGCAGGATGGGAAAGAGTCCAAAATACACACGGCGGGTATACAGGCTGCAGTTAGAAAAGAGAGCCAGAGAACAATCAATCTATTTTCCTGAACGAGTACTGCAAAATCAAATGGGGCTGTTTTTCCAAGACTCCTTACATTTTATGGACCTGATTTTCAAGCTTTAATTTTTTCCACATTAAGCAATACTTGGGTTCTTTGAAGTGACCCTTCTGTCTGCTCGTGGTGAGCACTTCTTAGGCTTGTTTTGTGTGGTTTTTAAAGCTCCCAAACTGAAAAAGAACCAGTGTCCTTTTGGTCTGGGGGTGGGGGGGCTTTTTCTCCAACACCTGGAAGGAATATCTTTTTGGTTTTACCACGGCTGTCTCTTTTCTGCGAGCAGCCCACTGGAAACCCAGCCCTCACTCGTTTTATGGGATGTGCCAGTGGAAAATAGGAGGGGTCCGCCGTAAGGCAGCACTCCCCGCGGCTGGGCTTCTTGGCAATCAGTGCTGCCAAGTCCAGCAACTGAAGTTTCTCATTCATAAAGAAGCACATTTTCATCCTGCCCGTGAAGTCGTTCAAAGCAATTGAAAAATCAGGAAGGGGATCTTGTACTTTTGCAGATGGAGCTCTGGAAAAGTTCAGAATGGGCCAGAGTGTTCGTAGCTTGGGCACAGTTCCAGGCCTCCAGAGGAACAATTAACAGGTCGCTATTGATCGCATTTTCCGTGAACTGCGCTGATTATTTCTTCGGGAGTGTGCTACACTGTTGACAAAATGACAGTTACAGTATGGAGTCTGCAGCCTCATGCCACGCTGACAACTCTCTCTCTCCCTCTCTCCCCCTCTTTGCCAGGTCGCGTATAATTTATCAGTTGAGTTCAGTTCATGGAGTTTATTGCCTTTATCCCACACTGTGACATAACCCACGAGCAGTTTAGGAGTGAGGAGAGGTGATGATGATAATCCCTAATATGGTTTTTATGGTTTTTACAAAGTACTTTCACGTTCTTTCACATTTGGTCTCACCGCTATTAACATTTATTGAGTCTTTACTATATACCAGGTACATTGCTAAACACTTCACAAACTTTATCTTATTTAATCCTTAGAATGACCCTGTGTGATAATACTATTTCCCTTTTACAGATAAGGAAGCATCTTACCTGAGATCACCTAGTTAGTTGAGGGTGGACTAGGGATTTGAACCCCAGTCTTCCTGACTCAAAGACCATGTTGTTAAGTACCGTGCTGCACTGGCTCCCGTTCTCCTGGTGTTAGAGGCAGGTGGCTTCATTCTCCTATGGAAAAGGCTAAGGGTTTGTTTGAGGTCACAGAGCCAAAAGCAACACAGCAAGGACCAGAAGTGAGGTTTCCCGAGGGACCAGTGCTTTGTCATTACCCAAGACCTGTTACCCTGAACAGTGTTACCCAAGTGAGGCCATCAGCATTTCCAAGTCAGCTCCCACTTGGTCAGAAACGGCCAGTCCTGTGATCATTCTTCAGGGCAGGCAGATGGGAAGGAATTCTGAGATAATCCAGTGCATTAATAATAATAATATAGTAATAATATTAATAATTCTGGGGTAATCCAGTGCATGATTCCCACATTCGAAGTAATTTAACTGATGCTAAGAAGCCATAAATTTGCTACTTATAAGTGCGCTTCCATCTAAAGTTTCTACGTCAGGACTCTGCATGTTGCAGACACGTTTCAAACCAACTAAAGCAAAAGGACATTTATTGGCTTTTCTTTTAAGTAAATTCATTTATTATTTATCTTTATTTTTGGCTGCGTTGGGTCTTTGTTGCTGTGTGCGGGCTTTCTCTGGTTGTGGCGAGCAGGGCTACTCCTTGTTGAGGTGAGTGGGCTTCTCATTGCGGTGGCTTCTCTTGTTGCGGAGCACAGGCTCTAGGCGTGCGGGCTTCAGTAGTTGTGGCTTGTAGGCTCTGGAGCGCAGGCTCAGTAGTTGTGGCACGTGAGCTCTAGAGCACAGGCTCGGTAGTTGTGGCGCATGGGCTTAGTTGCTCCATGGCATGTGGGATCTTCCTGGACCAGGGCTCGAACCTGTGTCCCCTGCATTGGCAGCCGGATTCTTAACCACTGTGCCACCAACGAAGCCCCTATTGGCTTTTTTAAAAGTCCTAATGGTAAGGTTGGCTACAGGGGTGTGTTGATGCAGGGGTTCAGTGGTGTCTTTGGGACCCTGTCTCCTCTTGCTTGCTGGCTTCTCTGGATTCTGCCCCTGGGTTGGCTCCATTATCCAGCAGCTTTTCTCTTGTGATTATAAACTGCCTGCAGCAGCTTCAGCTTTAAGGCCTAATAGCAAAGGGGACTAGGCAGCTTCCCTGACAGCTCAAACAAAACTCCTGCATGAGTCTCATTGGCTCTAATTGGCCTGACTTAGGTCACGTGCCCACCGTTGAACCAATCACTGTAGTCCTGTGGCCATATGCTGCTCCCATGCTGGGAGCCCTCCTGGTCTGAGAACCATAAGTGGGCTATAGAGGAGGGAAGAGTGGATGTTGTGGAAATGAGACACTGGGAGACCTGGGGGTGAAGTAGCGGGGAGATGGGCTGGGAGATCCGGAGGGAAAAGTAGAATGGAAAAACCAGTCTTGTAGAGAAAGACATCTGCACATTAGGCTGGGAAGGGTAAATTTTTTATTTGAAGTGAGTTTCAACAGACCATTAATGAGAACAGGAAGCTCACAAGTATCTTTTTGTTGCAGATATTAGAGAAATTATTATTTATTATATCCACTGACTTCAGTGTATATTTGTTCTAGTGTAACCTTTCCTCTCTGGAAGAAAAGCACTTCTTTTTTTTTTTTTTTTTGCGGTACGCGGGCCTTTCACCATTGTGGCCTCTCCCATTGCGGAGCACAGGCTCCGGACGCGCAGGCTCAGCGGCCATGGCTCACGAGCCCAGCCACTCCGCGACTTGTGGGATCCTCCCGGACCGGGGCACAAACCCGCGTCCCCTGCATCAGCAGGCGGACTCTCAACCACTGTGCCACCAGGGAAACCCCCGAAAAGCACTTCTTAAATATTCAGATTATAGGTTTGAGGGAGAGAGCCATTTAAGTCCTGAATAGCTGGTGACTGGGCTTCTTTCTGTCTTAATGCTATCTTAAATCATGCCAGATGAATTGAAGTGCCACGTCTCTTCTTCAGTCTGTCTCCAATTTGATGCCACCTTGATGTGCTTCAAGTTTTAGTGAGAACGTTCGGTCTGAGCTGCATGTTGTCAAGTATTACAGACAAGTTCATCTCACAGATCCTTGTTTTTAATTGGCTGCAGATGCAAATGGAAGGTGTGATAATATTAGAGACCACATGTTTTCAGAATCCTGGGTGGCTTGGTGGCTAATTTGCTTTCCATTTCAGAACTAAACCAGACAAGGAGGGGGTGTTATTAAATATTCCTTTTGAAGTACCTACAGCTAACTAGGTCCAGATAGTGGGAATGTTTAGCCAACGAGGGTTCCTTGAATGCCTGCACTGTGGCCGGCATCTTGTAGGCATCATGAAGGACACAGAAGGAGTGGTTTCTGTCCTGGAGGAATGAATGATCCTATTGCAGTTGTAACAGGAACTGTGTATTCAGCAGTTACTCTGGGCAGGCACAGCGCTAAGGATTTTGCATATGTCATTTCTTTCAATCCGCACAACACCAATAGGAGGGCAGATGCTAAGTCCTTGGTTTGCAGAGGAAGCAACATAGGCTTGGAGAGAGGTTAAGCAACCAGCCCCAAGTCACACAGCAAGTGAGCGGCAAAGCCAGGCTCATACCCAGCTCTCTCCGGCTGCAAAACTCAAGTCCCTCACCCCAGTGCTGTGGATGGAGACTGTCATTGCAGGATTTCTCACAGTCAAAAGAATGAGTTCTCCCTTGATAGCAGGTTTCATCACTCGTGAGACTGCAGGCCTGGGAAGAAAGAAGATTGCCTCACGGCTGAGGCCAGTGCCTTTCCAGAAGGAGGAGACTGGGCGGGCCTTCTGCCAGCCTGTCTGACCCACGTGACTCTTCCATCTGTCTGACTTCTGACTCTGAGCTGCTGGTCCAGCCTGTCTGCATCCTGGACAGTAGGACCAGTCTTAGCGTGAACCAAATCTTTTTTTCTGGAATTGGGTGGAATCAGAGCTGTCCAGAGCTTTGGAGTTCCCCGTAATCTCTCTGTTTTCACACACTGGACTGGATGACACATTTGAGATCGCAGGCAGCATGGGGATTGGAGGTGTTAAACAGGCTGCAAGGAGTCGGGTCTGGCAGGCCAGACGGCAGACCGAACATATCCTATCTGTGCCACACGCCGCCGGGGGCTTGTTTAAACCAACCCTGCCAAGGTCATGGAGGCAGAAAACGTAATCCAGAAACCCTTTCTCCTGGGCAGGATAAGTTGGATTTTGAAGGATTTTTCCCCCCTATCTAATTTCTCTTGGGAGAAATATATCTGGGAGGGGGCAGGAGTAGAAGCAAGGGAATTTTTTTGCCCCCAATGGTTATCCATACGGATGTAGAGCCCCCTGAACAGTGTGACGCTTCAGAGTTGAGAATTTACCGCTAGGAATGAGGGTATAATCCTCGGGATGGGATGGCTTTTTCAACAAGGTCACTGACTCCTGTCACTTTAGGGGTTGCTTTCCCTCTAAAGCTAATTGAGGTTGGAAGGGAATTGGGGGTGAGTGAAGATAAGCAAATGTGCCTGAAGCCCGGGAGGGAGAGCCAATGTCTTTTCTGCTCCTGGGCCCTCAGGGAGCTGGGAGTGGACAGGAGAGTAGAGCCTCCGATGGGGAGAAAAGGGCCTTCTGCAGGGCTCCCATCTCGTTCTACTAGAAACTTCATCTTCTCTGATGCTTTATATAAAAGCTAGTGTTGGTAATGTCCCTCTTTGTCTCTAATAATTGTCTTTGCTCTGTAGTCAACTTCATCTGATACTAATTATAGCTACTCCGGTTTCCTCTTGATACATGTTCACCTAATGTATTTTTCCATACATTTAATTTTACTGGTTTATGTAGTACACCAAGTGAGTTTCTGGTAAACAGCACAGAGCTGCATTTTGGTTTTTTATCTACTCTCAATCTCTTTCTTAATTGGTTAAGACCGGATACTATAAAACTCTTAGAGGAAAACATAGGAAGCACAGTCTTTGACAAAAATCACAGCAAGATCTTTTTTTTTTGTTGGTGCGTGGGCCTCTCACTGCTGTGGCCTCTTCCGTTGCAGAGCACAGGCTCCGGATGCGCAGGCTCAGCGGCCACGGCTCACGGGCCCAGCCGCTCCGCGGCATGTGGGATCTTCCCGGACCGGGGCACGAACCTGTATCCCCTGCATTGGCAGGCGGACTCTCAACCACTGCGCCACCAGGGAAGCCCCACTTAGGCTCTTTATGTTTAATGTAACTATTGATATATTTGGATCTAGTTTCTACCATTTTTTGTTCTGTTTTTCCTCTTTTGACTATATCTTATTGTGTAGGTTTTTTTTTTTTTAAGTAGGTGCTCTTAGGTTTAACACGTATGTTTTCACAATCAACTTGGAATTAATATTTTCCTACTTCAAGTGCAATGTGGAATGCTCATCACCATATGGGTCGTTCCATATAAAATCTAGTTTTGGAGGAAACCCATCCTAACCCAGTGTAGAGAGAGGAGGCGGACCTAGAAGAAATGAAGTTTGTTTTTATCTCCATTCATTCATTCACTTAGTAACATTTATCCAGCTGGCAGTAGAATCTTCTCCCTTCTGGGTTAGGTAACCTAGTGTCTAGCTGGCCTAGTATTTAGTATTAATAATAGCATTGATGAAAAATTACTTAGTTGATCTAAGAAAGAAATGGGAAATTTTTTTTTGTAATTTATTTATTTAATTTATTTATTTTTGGCTGTGCTGGGTCTTCGTTGCTGCGTGCGGGCTTTTTCTAGTTGCGGTGAGAGGGGGCTACTCTTCGTTGCAGTGCGTGGGCTTCTCACTGTGGTGGCTGCTCTCATTGTGGAGCAAGGGCTCTAGGAGCGTGGGCTTCAGTAGTTGTGGCATGCGGGCTCAGTAGTTGTGGCTCACGGGCTCTAGAGCACAGGCTCAGTAGTTGTGGTGCACAGGCACGGAGTAGTTGCTCCGTGGCATGTGGGATCTTCCCAGACCAGGGCTCGAACCCGTGTCCCCTGGATTGGCAGGCAGATTCTCAACCACTGCGCCACCAGGGAAGCCCAGAAATGGAAAATTTTATTCGAGCCAAAATGAGGATTATAACCCTGGAGCAGCCTTTCAGAAAGCTCCGAGAACTGTTCTGCCCATTAGAAGTCAAAGCAGTTATATAAGTTTTTGAGACAGGGGACTGTACATTAAATGACATATTATTGACAGTTTACACAGTCCAGATCTACACTACAAAGAGTAGTGGGTCGTGGCCCCTTACAAGATTAAGCAGGAAGTTTATCTCCTAAGGAGTGGTGATCCTGGATGAGATTAAGAGGGAAGGTTATCTTCTAAGGAGGTCTGGTTAATGCAGACTCACAATACACGCTAAAGGGGACGAAGGAGGTCCAAGTGGGCAGAGAAAAATTTTAAGTTTTTCTCGTCTTGCCATAAAATATGAATTTTATTTCATCAATAGTAATAGCTAGCTTTGAGCACTTACTGTGAGTCACCCACTGTTCTAAATAAGTTCTTAACAGGCATTACGTTGCTGTCCCTATAATTATTTGCATCTTATAAACGAGGAAGCTAGGGCATCGAGAGTTGCCCAGTTACGGCAGACTAGCCAGTAAACAGCAGACTTTGGACCATTGATTTTATCCTATTATCAGAAGGCCTCGATGGGGGAAGAACACACTGGAAAGTATACAAGCGCCTAGTCTTTCTTGAGGATCTTATACTCCCCACCATCTTCAGATCTTCTGCTAGAGCCCACTGATGGTCCACTTCAGAGGCTCCTTTGTTTCCAAACTGATTCTCTTCCCCATCTTTCTGTAAACTATGCCGGGGGTTATGCACATAATACCAAAGCTCTGGGAATGGACCTTGAATCTGAGGTTAGAACTGAAAGGGACTCTAAATGTGGCCTAACCAGTGCACTTTTCAGATATGGGATCTGAGGTGGTGAAGCAGGCTGCCCGCGGGCGCACCAGTAGAGGCAGAGCCTGGGCTGGACGTGGGCCTCCTGACTCCTGCTTTTGGTTTTTATGCCTCCATGTACTTTCTTGGCAGGAGGGTGTGGGAAGCTGAAGAGTAGCGGAGCTGGAAATTCTGATCTGTAACTGACAGGGACAGCCAGCGGTCCCCACGGGGAGCCCTTCCTTGTATGCCAAGCCTCAGAAGACTTTGGCAGCCGGGCTGTGCTATTTAATAACCTTCTGGAGGCTGATCCAGTGGTATGGCAGTATTGCTCACCAAGGCCGAGGTTTATTTGGAGCCTTAGGTTTTGCATTTCCTGAAGAGGCAGGAATGGACCCCAGAAAGAACTACTGGAGGGGCAACTCTGTCACACTGGCACCTGCTTTTTAATAGCAAGACCTAGCGTGCGAGTGGCAAGTAGATATCACATCATGGACCAAACCTAATCAAACGATGAACACTGCCTGGAGCCCTGTGATGAATACAGGCTCGGTGGAAAGAATCTGGGGATCTATTGGTGATGCCTGTCATGGGCCCAGGAACGGGCTGGAAGCACGTCTGTCAGGTGTGTGTCACCTTGGGTGTAGGGCTTACATAAGCCTTGGATTTTGATTGTAGCACAATATTACCTGCCCTTATAGGATTATTGTGAGGATTAAATAAGAGTATATATAAATTGCTCATTAAATGGTAATCATTCTGCTTAGCATTTGGAAGGGCTTAAGAAAATTCAGTTTATTCTTTCAAATATTTGAGTACCTTCTGTATGCCTGGTGCTGATTTGGCACCGGGGAAAGATTATACAAGATATATTAGGTCACTCTTCTCATGAAGATTGTTCTACGTGGAAGAAATAGACAATAACTGATAAATAGACAAGTGGGGTAGCTTCAAGTAGTGGTAAGAGTGTTGAACCACAACAACAACAAAATCAGACTAAGGTAGAGAAGGACTGCAGGACAGGTGAAGTCAGAAGGTGGCCTGTGGACAGAGGCCTGAATGTGAGAAGGAGCCAGTACAGTCACCCCACTGATACCAGAATCCGAGATGCTCAAGTCCTTTATATATAGTGGTGCAGTATTTGCATATAACCTGTGCACATCTTCCAGTGTACTTTAAATCTTCTCTAAATGACTGTAATACCTAATACAGTGTAAATGCTATGTAAATAGTTGCCAGTGTGGCAAATTCAAGTTTTGCTTTGGGAACTTTCTGGAATTTTAATTTTTTTTTTTTTAATATTTTTGATCCATGGATACTGAGGGCTGACTAATGCAAAGATCTGGGCAAACATTCCAGGAAGATGGAAGAAAAGGTGGAAAGGGTCTTGACGTGGAACAGCTTGAAGGCTTGGTAAGCTTTCAGCAGGCAAGGTCATTACTTTTGAAATACTTTTTTTTTTTTTTTTTTTTTTTTTTAAATTATTTTTTTTTTTTTTTTTTTTTTTTTGCTGTATGTGAGCCTCTCACTGTTGTGGCCTCTCCCGTTGTGGAGCACAGGCTCCAGACATGCAGGCTCAGCGGCCATGGCTCACGGGCCCAGCCGCTCCACGGCATGTGGGATCTTCCCAGACCGGGGCACGAACCCGTGTCCCCTGCATCGGCAGGTGGACTCTCAACCACTGCGCCATCAGGGAAGCCCTGAAATACTTTTAAAATTTTTATTATGAATAATTTTCGAACATTAAAAAGAGTAGAGACTTGGGTAATGAACAACTGTATATCCATCGCTCAGATTCAACAGTTATCACCATTTTGATGCTTTCTTCATTGATGCCTCTCTTTCTTTGTCTGAAATAGGTTAAAGCAAATCCCAGACATCGTGATATTTTATCCCTAAATACTTCAGTATGCATCCTTTAAAAAAAATCAAGATTTGTTTATATGCTAATGTAACTTCTCACATTTAATTGTCACAGTGCCATTGTCTTAATAATAGTAATTCTTTCATATAACCTAGGACCTAATTCATATTTACCTGCTTGCCTCAGAAATATCTTTTATGAGTTAGTTAGTTTGAATCAGATTCCGAAGACGGTCTACACATTGTAAATTGTTGTTAACCCAGATGTGTTTTCATCATGAGCACTGGGAGAAAGGTATTTAACATCAGACCTGCACTAGTGGAATGGTTTTTGCATGTCTTACTGGCTCAATATGTGGTTTAAATTGTAAGGAGCCCCAGAGGACAGTGAACTACTGTAGATGTTGTTGGATTATCTCCCAAACTGACATCAGAACCCTGTGCTCCATCCTCTGTTCTTGCTAACAGAGCTGTGGCTCTGCTTAGGCATCAGAAGACATGTGCGTTATGAGTCTGGGCTTTTCCTCTGGCCCAGATGTGAGTCCTGAATTTTTTTTTCTTTTTCTTTTTTTGGCTGCGTTGGGTCTTCGTTGCTGCAGGCAGGCTTCCTCTAGTGCGGTGAGCCGGGGGCTGCTCTTTGTTGCGGTGCGCGGGCTTCTCATTGCAGTGGCTTCTCTTGTTGCGGAACACGGGCTCTAGGTGCACGGGCTTCAGTAGTTGCAACGCATGGGCTCAGTAGTTGCGGCTCGCGGGCTCTAGGGTGCGCGGGCTTCAGTAGTTGTGGCGCACAGGCTTAGCTGCTCTGCGGCATGTGGGATCTTCCCGGACCAGGGATCGAACCCATGTTCCCTGCATTGGAAGCCAGACTCTTAACCAGTGTGCCACCAGGGAAGTCCGGTCCTGACTATTTTGACAGATGTGGTTCTGGTACCCTTGACAGTGACTGATTGAGGAATGGGCCAGTGTCCCAGCTCAGGCCATTGAGGGAAGTTTGCTTGGTGGGGATTCTGGGAGGGCTTTCCTCTCTTACAGGGATGACCCAAATTTGGGGTCATCTTTTCAGACTTTTGGATGTTGCATGGGGGTGTCTGGAGCTGTGGCAGGAGCCATCTAATGACTGTGCAGGGAACATTGGGTAGAACCCACCATCCTGATACAGACCGAGGGTAAAAAGGAAATAGCATGAGTCCTTGATGACAATGTTGAGTCACAGAACTAACCGTCCTGAAGCCACTCGACCAGAGATGTCTTTCTATGAGATAAAAATGCCACTTTTTGAGATCAGAAGCATCCCATTCACAGGCGTCTTTCTAGGAAAAGAAATATCATCCCTAATAAGTTTGAATTTTCTTTGGATCAGAATAGGGGAACTGACCTTCACACTCTATCCTTATCCTCCTGCTTAAACCTCTTTATTTTTGTGTTTTTTTTTTCAAATTGGTTAGTGTTTCTCCTTTTCCTTTCAACTCCTGGCACACTGCCCTCTCTGATTTGTCCAGAAACATTTATGAAGGTTTGACTTCTGTGGAATGGGAAGTATGTACCTTCTCTACTTGCAAAGACTTAACCCAAGGTAAAACATCTTTAAACAGTGCAAAGTAAAACTTTACGGAAGGTTTTAGCACACATTGCTGCAAGAAAGATAAAAACTGTGTTGGAGGCCTTCCCTGGTGGCGCAGTGGTTGAGAGTCCGCCTGCCGATGCAGGGGACACGGGTTTGTGCCCCGGTCCAGGAGGATCCCACATGCCGCGGAGCGGCTGGGCCCATGAGCCATGGCCGCTGAGCCTGTGCGTCCGGAGCCTGTGCTCCGCAACGGGAGAGGCCACAGCAGCGAGAGGCCCGCGTACCGCAAAAAGAAACAAAAAAACAAAACTGTGCTGGAGATTGGTTAAGCTTGCGTGTGCTGCTTGCTGATGGAGTGAGGTGTCCTCAGGAGAGGGCAGGCAGTGAGCAGGGCTTGCCCAGAGGAAATAAAGTTAGAATTTGGCAATCTCTAATGTGGACACATGGTGCTTGTGGAATAAGTACTTAGTGAAGGTAAGGTGTGTGAACGGGAAAGGCTGTCAACTCAGTCTACCAAAAATGACCCCTTGGGTTTCTAAGTTGTACTCTGCTTTGGAGAAAAGATTCTGCTGTAATGAGACATGTCTATTCAGGTGACCTGTTGTCATAAGTCTCTGCACCCATGGGGAGTTGAAATGGCCCATGGCCTTTCCAGTTGGGGAATCATCAAGGGACAGTTTATTTCTCATCATCTGCTAGAACTGCTTCAGTCACTGAGTACATTTCTAGGACCCTGTCTTCTGACACAGCTTATCCAGGAAATGTAAGATATCTAAATGTTAGCCCAAGTTTAACATCCTTAAGAAGGAAAATCTGGGCTTCCCTGGTGACGCAGTGGTTAAGAATCCACCTGCCAGTGCAGGGGACACAGGTTCAAGCCTTGGTCTGGGAAGATCCCACATGCTGTGGAGCAATTAAGCCTGTGCGCCACAACTGCTGAGCCTGCGCTCTAGAGCTGACAAGCCACAGCTACTGAGCCCATGCGCCTAGAGCCCGTGCTCCACAACGAGAGAAGCCACCACAATGAAAAGTCCATGCACTGCAATGAAGAGTAGCCCCCACTCACCGCAACTAAAGGAAGCCCGCACGCAGCAACGAAGATCCAGCGCAGCCAAAAATAAATAAATAAATTTGTTGAAAGAAAGGAAGGAAGGAAGGAAGGAAAGAAAAAAGAAAGAAAGAAAGAAAGGAAGGAAGGAAGAAAGGAAGAAAATCTGCTCCTTCAAATGAAAACATCAGTGCCTTCCAAAGCTAGAGCTAATTCCTGTTTGGGTCACCTATGCACATACATAGGGGAGACTGACATAGAATCAGGTCCAGCTCTGCTGGTAAAGATCTCAGGGGATAAGCTGTGTGTTAAGGATAAAAATAAAATTAAGTAACGTGTTAAAGGATTACTATGTTCCAAGTACTGGGCTAAATGCGTTATACCTATTAACTCATTGTAATGTACTTGCTCTCTAAGAAGGCATGGTGTCTCATTTTCCAGATGACAGAACTGAGGCTCACAGAGGTTAAATAACTTATCACAAGGTGATGAGTGATGGTGAGGGGTTCATGCCCAGGTCTGGTTAACTCCAGAGCCCACCTTGTTAACCACTTCCCAAAGATGGCAGCATGGCAATTACTTGGTGTGTGTTGGCTGTTCCTTTCTTGCCCACAGCTCATCTTTGGCTTGGAGCTGTCTCGAATTTAGGTTTTCCCTGCCCCGCCTCCTAGACACTGACCAGCCCAGGCATCAGCTGGTCCTGATTGGACCTGCTCCTCGATAACAAAGTGGGAAGAAAGCTCAAATGAGCCTTGCTGAGGACTCTGTGACCTTCTCCACTTGGCTGTGGAATGACATCCTGAAGTCAGCAGGACTGTGGGAAAGAAGGCTGGAACCAAGGCTTCACTGCACTGCCTTTTCCCCTGCCATGTGCTCCTGGAGCTTGGGGTGGTCTCTACTCCAGTGCTGATCTGTTATTCTGCAAGGCTGACAAGATGTCCCCAGCTGCAGGAGCCTTTGCTGTCACTCTTGCTAAGGCACTGCTGATGTCTGGCTCTGGAATGTGAGCCTGGGAAAGAGGTGCCTTTGCCAGTAGAGCTGACGCAGGCTAGTAACTGGGGCAGTTCTTTGAGAGACGTGCCAGCTTCTTTCCTTAGCCATGAGATGATACTTCTTGGTATTCCTTTATCAGAGCATCTTGTTTCTCTAAACAGTGGGTTTTATGGATTACTTGGGAAGACCTGAGAGCAACATGTTGTATCCTTATCACATTATGGGTCACCTCTCAACTCAGAACACTGAGTTCTGAATCCTCGGCTGGCACCAAATGGAAAATAGCCCCTTGGGCTCTTAGACTCTGTATTTACTTGGTGACTCACAATCTGGTAAAACCACCTTCTTTCGGACTGCCCAGAGATCTAAGTTAGATTTTGATGACTGCTCTGTTGTGTTGTTAGTGGCTGAGACTCAGCATCACATCCTGGCTCTGCCACCAGCTGGCTGAGTGACCTCCGCCAGTCCTTTGACCCCTCAGAGCCTGTGTTTCCTTATCGGAGACGTGTTAGGGTGTGACTTCTCTAGGTGGTCTTTGGTTGCCTTTAAAATCAGTGATTCTATTTTTTTTTTTTTTTTTTTTTTAATGGTACGTGGGCCTCTCACTGTTGTGGCCTCTTCCGTTGCGGAGCACAGGCTCCGGACGCGCAGGCTCAGCGGCCATGGCTCACAGGCCCAGCCGCTCCATGGCATGTGGGATCTTCCCGGACCGGGGCACGAACCCGCGTCCCCTGCATCGGCAGGCGGACTCTCAACCACTGCGCCACCAGGGAAGCCCCAGTGATTCTATTTTAAATCTTGTCGATGAGCAGTTCTTACTGTTCCTGGCTGCATTTGTTCTCCCAGTCAACCCCTCCTCATCAAGCTGCCTGTGGGCCATGTGCTGTCCTGGGAAGTAAGAACACAGTTGGCAGGAGAGGACACACGTCCCAGCTCCCTTGCCCACAGGAAGATTGTAGTCTCCAGGGTAGATGGACCTGTAAGCAGCGCACTAGTGACTGTGATGACCGTGTGAGCCAAGGGCAGCAGAAACAGAGGGTCGCCAAAGCTAGGATGCGTCAAGCCCATCTAGAGTAGGAACAAAGCTCATGGGTGACATGTTTAACCTGCCCAAGAAAGGTCATGCTTTCATGAAACACCTGAAAATCCACTCTGCAGTACCGAGGGTTCTTCCATACATTTCTGATTGGAATTGCTCTAGCTCGGTTGATTCTGCAATTGCCTGCTAGTGGCGGAGAATCAAACAGCCCTTTACGCCTCTCCTGCCCTAAGCACCTCCTTCATGGGAATTCTGGAGTTAATGTTGTTCGGGCCCAAGTGTTCTGCCCAGATCTTTCTATCCCTTGTGTCTTTCTGGGCTTCCTCCAAGGAGGTCATTAGTGTGTAGAGAGTGGGAACTGTATCACAAACTGCTCACCTATCGCTGGGCCCACTGCTTCCGTAGGTACGCAGAGGTCCTTAGTGTACCTGTCATACAGTCAAGTAGGCAAGCCCAGCGCACCTCTATTCTTGGAAACTTCTTGTGTATGGTTTTTATTGTTATAGTTTTGTCACATTCGAGTATACACTGTATTTAAAAACTATATATATATATGTATCTGTATCTATACAGAATATCTATATTCTGAAGCTCACAGATTATCTGTGAAGTTGGGTTTTAGCAGCACCAGTAGAAATAGGAACTTAGCCTTGCTGTTTTCACCCCTTGACCTGGTGTGTTTGTAGTTGGTGAAATATTTGTGGCAAACACACATTTGGCCTTGGTCACTGACTTAAGCCTGTGGGTTTTAGGGGAGCAAACGAGCAGACTGTAGGAGTTAATCCAAAGAGTCTCTTTGCTTCCCAAAAAGGATAAAAGGGAGCACTTCGCAGCTTTTCAAATACCCAAGTGACAGGTTGCTCCTGTGATGGGCAGAGTCTGGGGCTGACCACAGAACACAGCCTCGTGTTCGATGCCCTTGGCTGAGAGCTGACTTCACGCCCTGCCCCAGGGAACATCCTTCGGAGGCTGGAACAGTCGTTTTCATCCTGCTGGGTCGGTAAAGCAGAGTGACATCAACGTTTGTAGCCCTGTTCTAACAAATATGGCTGCTTGGTCCCAAAGTTGGTTCTGGTCACTTCAAGTGTAGGACAAAGTAAGATTTTTTTTTCTTCCCTTTAAACTTGAATTCCACATGTTTAATTAGCAGCTGGATGTTGGTTAGAAATTACTGCGTAAGCTGGTCTGGGACAAATTATCGTATGCCACTGCAGGTCCCTTCTCTGTAAAGAGACTGACCCGCATGGGTGTCTGGGATTCTGTCTGTGTGTCAGAAGCACTGAGATCCTGCCATGAAAGATGGCCTGAACCATGAAGGATAGCTGCTCTTGTCGTTTCTAATTTGAAAAGGGAAATTGAAGTTGAGGACACCTGTGCCCTTAAGAACTGAATTCATGGTGAAGAAAAGCCTCAGGGCCACGGCCAGCTAGGGAGCCCTCGCCTCTGCTGCATCTGCAGAGGCTGTGGGAGAGCTGTCTGTAGGGAAAGGGAGGAGGACAGAGCAGAGGGGGCTGGATGGGGGAGAAAGGGGTGAATGGGAACCCAGAACTCGTCTCTGGAATCAACCTAATTGTTTCCATTCCACCTCGTGAATAAATTGGAGCTGTATTCCCCAAAGCGTTTTGGAGTTTATTTCAGAATTTCCTCCCGGAGATGGGTTTTTGAACCTCAGTGAGCCAAATCCCAGACCTCTTGGAGCCTGGGGTCAGGAAGGCCCTAGACACAGGTGATTTTAGATACTCACTTCTCTCCATCACCAGACACCAGTCAGCCTGAGCTGGGTGTGTTTATTCAGCAAAATCCAGGAACCTCAGGCCACTGGTTTTAATCAAGATACTCGCTCTGTGGTAACTGGGGCTCCTCAACCAAGGATCTGGTCCCAGTTAGGTTTCTAAATGCCAGGCAAGCTTGTTTCTACAGATAGAGTGTCTGCCACTCACGTGGCCTCCTGCAAACACAGACTGTCCAAGTGCAGGCCTCCTTTTAATGTGGAATTTTGAAGCCTGCTGGCAGGGAATTTTCCAGTCTTTGCTTTTTGAAAGGAGGGTAAGATAATACGTGGCGGCCTTTCTGGAGAAGTAGTTTGGAGAGATGGGCTGGAACTTGGCAGAATGAACTTTGGGACCATGACAGGGCTGCTTAGGCCTTGTAAACTCGGTGTCGCCCTCAGCTTCTCAGCGCCAGCCCCGAGAGGCAGGGCCAGCCACAGGGGCATACAGCCTTTGGGGTCTTATGCGGCCTGCATTCCGAGGGGCCCCATGCTTAGCTCAGTGACCTGTCGTTGCTGTCTGAATTCATAATAATTTTTGAATGAGGTTCACACATTGAGGGTGAATATCTGGGCTGAAGGCTGGGCTCTGCCACTCACCAGCCGGGAGTCTTGGGGCGAAGGAGACACTGACCTCTTGGCCTCAGTGCCCTCCTTTCAAATGAGAAACACCTGGCATCTCTCCCCTAGAGCTGCTGGGCAGAGAAGAAAAGATTATGCCCTGCAGCACTTAGCAGGGTGTGTGGCACTTAGTAGGCCCTTGAAAACACATATCTGGCTTACCTTTCTAGTCATTCCATTCTTCATGCAACAAATACTATTGAATATACATGCTGTGGCCTAAATGGTGAGCCTCTCAGCCCCAATTCATATGTTGAAGCCCTAACCCTCTATGCGACTGTATCCGGAGATACGGTCTTGAGGAGGTCATTAAGGTTAAAATGAGGTCCTGAAATTAGGGCCCTTATCCAATAGGATTGGTGGCCTTATAAGAGGGAGAGAGAGAGAATATGAGAGACAGAGAGAGAGAGAGATAATGAGAGACAGATACAGAGAGAGAATGAGACAGAGGATGAGAGATCTGCCATGGAAGGACACAGCAAGAAGGCAGTTATCTGCAAGCCAGGAAGAGAGCCCTCGTCAGAAACCAAACCCTGCTTGACCTTGATATTGGACTTTCCAGCCTCCAGAACCGAGAGGAAACAAGTTTCTGTTGTTTAAGTCACTTGGTGTGTGGTATTCTGTTATAGCAACCCCAGCTGACTAATACAACACACTGTGTGCCAGGTACTGGATCAGAATTGGGAGTATAGATGCTTCCTTAAAGAAAGCATACATGGTCCCTGCCTTCACTGAGGTTGAAGTATAAGCTCAGACCCACACCTCCTTCCCTGAACAGATTGCATAAGTCTCTGTTCTGTCTCAATTTATCCAAGAAGAACAGCTTTGAAGTCTGGTGGGACCAGCTGGTCCATGGGACCTCAGGGCATGCGGAACAGCTGTTAATCCAGCCTTCACTGGCCCTCTAGGGTGCCCTTGCTGAGTTTGGGATGCTAGATATCAAAGAATTAAACAAAGCCACATGCATGGGAATATCCCAGGCAGTATTTTCCGTCATCACTCTGTCACTGCATCAGCCCCTCCCCTTTGCTGTTGTAAATTTGGGGTCCTCTCTCTGTTTCCAAGTGTGTTTAGTCATTCCCCGCACTGCAGGCCATGCCCCTTACCCCATCACTGTGTGGCAACTGGTCATGCCCTCGTGATCCACCCCCAGCTTGGAGGAGAACTTCCGTAGGTGGTGCTGGGGGAAGCCCCTCTCCAAAGGCGGCAGGGGTCGAGGTTTTTACATCGTGAATCTATGAATTCTTGCTGCTTGTCCCAGGGGTAGTAATAGTAGTAATGATAGCTAGCAGTACTTGATGAATGTTAAAAAAGCACAGGCACTGTTCTGAGAGCTTTAACACGTATTAACTCATTTTGCCATAGCGTTGCGAAGTCCTACTGTTAACCCTCTTTCACAGAGGAAGAAACTGAGGCAGGTGAGTCCTCACACTGGCATCACTCCCACTTATATGGGATGGCTGATATCATCGTGTGTGTGCGTGTGCGCGCGCGTGTGGTACCAGCTCCTCCTATCTCTCTGGGTGTTTGAGAGGACGTCCCCACACATCCACAAGTCAGATGCTCCTGGTTACATCGACAAGCTTGTTTAAGGCGGATGGAAGGGCCTTGACTTAACCAGGAAGCGCTGGCCCCATTGGGGCAGGAGATGAGTCTGACAGTGACGCAGGCTGCCGCTCAGGTGCTGGCTTGCCTTCTGAGCCAGGTGGCTTGCAAGGAGCTACCAGACACTTGAAAGAATGTGGTCAGACCACATCCTACCCAGGAGACAGCTGGAGTGCACAGGAGCCATTCAGTAGGATAGTCTGTCTTTGAGCCAGACCTCTGCCAGAGCGCCTGTGAAGAGCAAGTGTCTGGTCATCTTCTCACTCCCCTTCCCTGCCGGCCGCTTGCTGTCCAGATGCTGACCTCACTCCACAGAAGGCTTCAGAACCTCCTGAGCAAGAAATTGCCCATGGGCTCCTGTATACATTGCCCCAGTGACAAGGAGCTAATATTAATGCTTTCAGTCCCTGGTCCATTTCCAAATCAAGGATATAGATTTAATTTTAATGTGTGTATCTCACTAAGAAACATTTGTTTTTTTAAGAACATGGGCTTTGGGAGTCCCTGGTGGCGCGGTGGTTAAGAATCCGCCTGCCAGTGCTGGGGACACGGGTTTGAGCCCTGGTCCGGGAAGGTCCCACATGCCGCAGAGTAACTAAGCCCGTGTGCCACAACTACTGAGCCTGCGCTCTAGAGCCCACGAGCCACAACTACTGAGCCCGCGTGCCACATCTACTGAAGCCCATGCGCCTAGAGACCGTGCTCTGCAACAAGAGAAGCCACCGCAATGAGAAGTCTGTGCGCCACGACGAAGAGTAGCCCCCACTCGCTGCAACTAGGGAAAGCCCACGCACCGCAACAAAGACCCAACGCAGCCAAAAATAAATAAATAAATAAATTTATAAAATAAAGAACATGGGCTTTATTTTTTTTTTTAAATTTAGTTTTTGGCTGCGTTGGGTCTTCGTTGCAACGTGTGGGCTTCTCATTGCGGTGGCTTCTCTTGTTGCAAAGCAGGGGCTCTAGGAGCGTAGGCTTCAGTGGTTGCAGCACGAGGGCTTCAATAGTTGTGGTGCGCAGGCTCTAGGGTACACGGGCTTAGTTGCTCCACGGCATGTGGTATCTACCTGGACTAGGGATCGAACCTGTGTCCCCTGCACTGGCAGGCAGATTCTTAACCACTGCACCACCAGGAAAGTCCCAAGAACATGGGTTTTAGAATCACTTAGGCTTGCGTTTGAAGCCGAACTCTGCCCCTTACTTGCTCTGTAATCTAACACAACTTCTCTCTCTGAGGCTGTTTCCTCCCATAAACTGGAACTAATAGAAGCTATGAGACAGGACTGCTGAGGGGACTGAGTGTTATAATGCATGAAACACACCTCCATAGTTCATGGCGATCGGTAAGTGCTCAGTGAACATTAGTTGCTGCTGCTGCAAAGCACGGTCTGAGATGAAGGGGAATATTCTTGAGGCTTCTTTTTCTAGATCAGTTGAGAGAGAAAATTAAAAAAAATGAGAACTCTGAGGACTGCATACCATCTGGGAACAGGGAACGTCTTAGAGTGGTCTTTTTTTTTTTTTTTTTTTCCTTGCGGTACACGGGCCTCTCACTGCTGTGGCCTCTCCCGTTGCGGAGCACAGGCTCCGGACGCACAGGCTCAGCGGCCATGGCTCACGGGCCCAGCCGCTCCGCGGCATGTGGGATCTTCCCAGACCGGGGCACTAACCTGTGTCCCCTGCATCGGCAGGCGGACTCTCAACCACTGCGCCACCAGGGAAGCCTATAGTGGTCTTTTTGATCTAGAAATAATAAAGTACTGAACACTCTACTGGGAACAAAAGCCAGAGACTAGGTTCTGATGCAGCAGATGTTTGCCCAGCCCTGTACAGTGTCTGTAGCTCACAGCCTGTCTTCCTCAAGGCAAACCGCTAAGGGTAGTTACCACCCCCAGTTAGAGTTGAGAACGCTTTGCCCCATTTTGCAGTTTTGACCCAGAAGCTTCTGACCCCAGGGCTAGTGTTTCTCACCTCAGAGACCCTCTGGTAATGGGTGGACAGTATGGATTCTCCTGGGATTCCAGTGTTGAACCAAATGGGTGCGTTTGGGGCCCATCTGGATGTGTTCAGTCCATTTGAAGATGCCTTTGCAGGCAGAACCACCTCTAGAGTCACTTTCTCTGAATGAACTGACAGAAATCCTGCCTCAGCAGAAGGTAGGAGTTGATTCCTCCCTTCTTTACGCTTCCTCTCAAATGGGAAATGGCATAATTACCCTGAGGCAGAACGCTAGTAACTAGGGTTATGTTTAAATAATTGCCTCTCATTGAAAATGGACACCTTATTTAAAAAAACATTTTTTTTTTAAATTTTAAAAATAGCCCTGGAGAGCAACCTCAGCTACTGTCCCTGAGAGAAATGTTCTCTTGCTTTCTCAATTAAACTTATCAGTAGCAGCTCCAGAATTTCTACTTAGGTGATGTTCTCAGCCTTAATTTGGTTTTAGGGCGTGATTGCGGGATTGGTGTGAAGTTTGGGTGCGTGGGGGTCTAAGGTTTTCTTTTACGGTAAATCAGTTTGGGTTGGTTTGGAGCTAAGGGGAACCATGAGGACTGAGGCCTTGTCCAGACCACTCTCGGACTTGCATGATTAAACATCACCTTTGGTAATTTTAGACCTCCTGGCGGCAGATAAATTTAGAAGCTCTTGCAGTGTGCTGGTCTGGGTCTGTAGCCTGGAAGTGCTGTGTTCCTGTCTAGCCTCACCTCACCGGTGGCAGCTCTCAGAGGCCCGAGGCAGCCCTTCCGGGGCCTGACAAACCAGGGTGTGCGTGAGGCCTGCCAGGATCCCCTGGAATGAGGTCCAGTGCAAGCTGGACAGGCAGAGACATAGGAAGCAGTACTTCTCACAAGACAGAGGGGTGAGATTGGGGTTGAGGACCAGCTTTGGGACATGCCCAGAATGGGGTATCTGTGAGATATCCAAATCTAGTTGTAAATAACAAGTTGGATCTGAAGATAAAGCCTTGAAGATTGTCAGCATTTAGATGAGCCACATTTAAAGGTACTACTTCTGGAGTGCGTCGTGGCTCTCAGCCCTCTCTATGCCTTATCTCATTTCACTGGCAAGCATGGGACACACGCTGTGCTTATCCCTCTTTTAGGAAGGAGAGTTGAGGCCCAGTGCAGTGGAGGGAGGTGCCTCTCAAACCACATGGTGAATTAGTCTCCGGGTCAGGCTCACAGTCTTCCACGGTCAGGGGCAGTTCAGATTTTGTGAGATCTAAAGTTTATCCAGTTAAGAAAAAAAATCCAAACTTACAAAAGCAAAGGGAGGCATAAAAGGAGATATTTATTTAGAATGAGAAAAAGAGTCCAACACATTTTCAAAAGCTGATGCATGTCACAAAATCCAGAAAAATCATTTTATTAACTGTCTGGCGTACCTTGACAATACTTTTCCCCGCATTTTTTAGCTTTGCTCACCTTTTCCGATGACAATGATTCTATACTATTTTCTATGGAAATAATTCAGTCTTTTCATTAGAAGAGATAATCAAAAGTTTTTGTTTTTCTTTTATCACTGAGAGTTGAGAAAACTTTATTTTGACCTTGTAACTCATTATTGGTGATGTCCAGTATTTCATAGGGTTGTTGTCAGATTTGGGGACATGGCAATCACATTTCTGTCGTTTAAAGAGCAGTGAGATTTGGAAGGGTTTTTTATGGGCTAGCTTGGTTCCCTGCCTTCTAAGCTAAATTTCTTCCATTCCCCATGCACCTCTGGTGCAAGCACCGTAGCACACATTCATGTCTTGATATGACCTGTACCCTCGTGTCAGGACACATTTGACAGTAGGAGCACTTCTGGGTGTCGTGGGTGCACTGGGATGGTTAGTGATATAGTAACTGTACTCAGAAATGACTGCTTACAGTCAGCTGGGGTTAGTGGTTGGTATCTCCAACTCAGCTTCCCTTCAACCGACTCCCAGAAATGCCCTCCGGATGCCTGGGCACATGTAAAGGAGTGTCCGTTGGAGTGGGGAGAGACAGCGGTCCTAACTGATGTGGTTAATCTTATGTTGGTCAAATTTTATGAAAACTCATGTTCACCTGAACGCATGGTTGGACCCCCCCCCCCCCCCCCCCCCCAAGGTTCTGGAAGGGACCTCTACTAGTGGGGGCTGCCAGAAGGTGAAGTTTCCTTAGCTTTGTGATAACTCTGCCTCAGCTTGAAATCTCCACCCATCAGACCATAGGGGCGCAAGTCATCCAGGATAGCTGCACATTCGTGTCCTGTAAGTGCCCACACTTTGTCATTACAGTAAAACTTCTTAACTGTTTAGGGCTGGAGTATTTTTTTAAGGCTCATTTTATTTTATTTTATTTTTTAATTTTTTGCCTGCGCTGCATGTGGGATCCTAGTTCCCTGACTAAGGATCGAACCCACACCCCCTGCATTGGAAGCGTAGTCTTAACCACTGGACCACCAGGGAAGTCCCAGTGCTGGAGTATTTTTAAAGCATGTCACGTAGTTTTGTTTTCTTAAACAGTGAGCAGAGCAGATGTGAATGTGTTCTTGATGACTCAAGGTTGTCATATGAGTATTTGTACAGCACTGTGCTTGCTGTAAGGGAATGATTCACCAGGAACCCCAAGATGTGACCGGGAGTTGATCCCAATACTGAATAGCCCCACACTTAGTCTTGTTTTACATTTTTACACCTGCTTTCTCTTTTTGTACATTTTTCAGCCCTTCTAAAGCTGTTAGCTATCATTTCTTGCTGCTTTGAACAAGCTGTGGTCTGAGAAACAAAATCAGCCAGCTTCCTTTCAATTAATAGACTCTTCTGAGAATCTGTCATGTGTCGGGTGGTGAGGGTCTGGGAAGTGTACATTACTAATAATGGTTAGTATAACGAGCATTCGTTGAGTGCCTGCTCTACGTCAGGTGTTCTAATCTCATCACACGTGTCCACTCAGGTAGTCCTCACAATCATCTACGAGGTGGGTGCTGTCCTTATCCCCATCTTGCAGGAGAGGAGGCTGAGGCACAGAGAAGTAAAGCAGTTGCAGTCCAAGGTTACAGAGCAAGAGGTGAAGGGCTCGGATTCAGTCCCCGGTAGTCTGGCTCCAGAGCCACAGTCTTAACCACTGTGCCCCAGGGCTTCTCAGTGTGTAACCTCTTGTCTCACAACACCCTCAAAGTATATGTTTTAGACTGTATTTTAAGCATAAGGAAATCAAAACTCAGAGAAGTAAAGTAACTTGCCCAAAGACACCGATTCCAAAACACCCACCTTTTTTATTCCACCACGTCGTAACTCTTAGAGATTTGTCGACTATGGGGCCAGACTCATAACCATTGATAATGTAAAAATCAGACCCAGAGAGCATGATCTGTGTCCCCAAGGAAATTGCACTCTCCAACGTATGGGAAAGGAAAGAATTGTGGCGTGAGTCTGAAGAGCTTTCCTGTGAGAGCCATGAATGGGGTTCATGGCATTTCTGTTGATGGCATAGACTCTTACATCATTTCCTGATCACAGCTGAGTGCTGGATGGTGGAGATTGCTGAAGGGCTAGCTTTTGGGTACGTGGGGTGTTGAGTTATCCAGGAGTTTCGGGATGTAGTGGTTATGCAGGTTATGCACACAAGGAGACCAGGGGAGACCTAAGGGTTAGTCATTTCTTGGTCCTGACCTCATGAGTATTTTAGAGAAGTGACCTAGTTGTTCTGGACTTCTCCTGTTGGTGACCCAGTGACAGTTACACTTTTGAAGCCCGGGCAAGCATTGGATGCTGTTGAACAATTCTGGCAGCACCAGGAGGAAGTCTGGATGATTCGGGATGTCACCGTAAGGGTTCTTGGGGTACCAGGCTCTGAGTAAGTGAATCATTCAGGGACGCCTGCAGGAAAGTCAGCCTTGAGTCGTGCTTGAAGTTTTGTTCTGCTTTTTCCTTTTTTAAGTCCCTTCTCGTCCTCTCATGCTGTTAGCTTGTTAGCTGTCCTTCCTTGCTGTGGCTGGAAATCTAAGCAAGCAAGCTTTCATTCAGCCGTCAGGCACTTTTGAGTGCTTCCTGTGTGTTGAGCTCATCCAAATTCTCATGTAGCAGAAGTTTCTAAATATTATAAAGTAATATTTGTTTATAAAAAGGAAAAGACGACAACTAAAGAAAACAGCTCACCTTCCGGTCTTTCTTTCCCCCAAGCAGAAGTACTTTTTAGCTGCATGGCAAAAGGCATGAACACAAGCAAATAATGGAATGTCTTTTTAAAAACAACCTCCCACATGTGTAATGGGATCCAGGCACTTTGAGCTTATCCCCCTGTGGGGTCTACAGTGTTGAATAATGAGAAAATTAGTTTAGAATCATGCAAATATTTAATCATCGTATGAAAGTTATTTTACTCACGGCATTGTTGTACTTAGTGAGCTCTGGTACATTTTAGAGTTATTTTTCCCTCTAACAATTTAATTGAATCCAAGTTGTGTCACTTTATTTAAATGAGGTTTTACTGACTCTTAGAAGTCAATGTAATTATATAGTTATATTCCAAGTACATATATTTACCTTATAACATTAATATATTATTAATTATAATTGTATCAGAAGTAAATATAATGTAAAAATAAATATTAGATAATATTATTGTGTCAATACGCATTTTCTTGAGAATGGCAGTCTTAGATAGAAGAATGTCTCTCATCTTAGGCGATACGTGCTGAATTACCAATAGAGGAAGCTGCAGTACCTGCACCTTTCAAATGTTTCAGCAAAAAAGAAAAAATAAATGTGGCAACATGTTAGCAACTGGTGAATCTAGGTGAAGGGTATGTGCTTTTCATTGTACTATCCTTTCCATTTCTTTGTAAGTTTGAACATTTTCAAAGTGAAAAGTTGGAAGGGGAAAAAAGTACAATTCCAGTCCTTTGGTCCTGTCCTTTAACTGTCTCTGAAGTCAGAAATCATCATGAATGAAATGTACTGAGATAGCAGGTCTTTATTATAAACCTCCTATTCCTTTACTTCACTTATTTCCAGTCAAGCCTCAAAGCCACCAGTAGAATATTCATTTATATGACGTGCAAGATTATTTTTGGCCAGGAAGGCAAAAAAAAAAAAAATCTCAGCTGCGCTGGTCACTCAGTTTTTCAGTTTGCAGGAAAAGAGGTGCATGCGGTGTTATTGCCTTCATGGTGATGCCTTCGTGAGTATCAAATGTTTCAAACTGCAAGGTTTTATTTTTTAGAGAGAAAACAGCCATGTGTGAGAGAGAACGTGTGCACGAGCCAGCAGCTTGTCCGGTAAGGGCTTCCCCACTCACAAATCTTGGGAAAACGCCGCCAAGAATTAACGGATGGGCCCCAGAGGCCTCGCGGCTGTGTCGCTGAGTTTAGTGTGGAGGTTCAGCTTAACATTTTGATTTTCAACCTGCAGATGCAGGACCCCTCCCAGATCACCTGCACCTATGTGGGGTCTTCATTTAGAGTGCATGTTTTCTTGAGCCCGAGATGTGTGCTCTGACGAGGCTGCTCTGCACTTATGTGTCATCCCAGACTCTGCTCCGAGGAGCCCTAACCTTACTCAGGGGTGAGCCTCTGATGTCGGTGCACACAGCAGAAACTGCACGTGGCCAACATTTCTGCCGAAAATTTCTTTAGTGGCCCGTAATGTACACCGTGAGAGGCACCCGGGAACTGAGCCAGCAGGGAGCACAGGTTCATGGTCCTGTCCACATTCACTCTGGGGCCTTCACCCTTTGAGGGGAGGGCAGCGCAAACGCCATTTGGCAGGGGCACTGCGGCCATGTGGTTGGTTAAGAACCCTCTGCACTTGGATTGCCTGGGTTCGAATCCTGGCCCTACCATATCCTAGCTGTGTGTCCATGGACAAGTTACTTGACCTCTGTGTCTATTTTTTTAAATCTGTGAAATGGGAATCATGCCTACCTCATAGGTTATTAGGAAGATTAACTGAATTCATTTATAAGAAGTGCTCACAACAGTGTTGGCACATAATTAGTTTCATGCAACTATTTATTACTAGTGTTTTTTCTTTCACGTGTGTATATTTGTGTTGTTCGTGTATGTTAAATGCATGTAAAGTACAACTCCACTGTCAAGATAGAGTGTGCATTAGCGTTGGCAGTTTAAGGAGAAAACTTTTTTTTTTTTTTAAGAAGAAAACATTTGATCTCTTCCTCCTCTAGACAGGAAGCTTCCACGCTGTGCCACCCGTGTCTTCCTTGCAGCTGATTCTGATGGCCTTAGATGTGAGGAGGCTGTTTCTGATCCTCTTGTCATGGTGTAAAGTAACACGTGCTTGACTGGTTGATAAAAATGGTAGATGGAGTTAGAAAGGAAACCTTTGTAAGCAATTAGCGGTTGATGGTTGGCTGACTGTGGTTGGGTGCCACTCCGAGGAAGTGCTCAGCACAGGAAGTGACCTCTGTACCTCTTCCTGTGGCTCTCCCTCTTGACCAGTGAAGTGAGTTGACCGCTGTCATCTTCCTAAATACCACACATCCAATAGGATTGTGGGGAGGGGGTGATGCTAACTATGTGGTCTCTCTATCTGGTTCCCACCTGAGAAAGTATCCTGAGGCCTCTGCCTTAAATCAAGGGACGGGAATGTTGGGAATGAAACCCATCAGGAATAAATCTGCCAGAGGCAGGAAATTGAATTGGAGGTGTCTTATCAGGTGCCAATCTTAACCCTCCCGGAGAAGCACCAACCCAAGATACAGATCTACAGATAAAGTTCCTTTTACGACTGGAGACTTGACAGCTCCAGACCGCTGGGTAGCTTAGAACCCCCTGGTGAATCTATAACGCCTCTGGGTAATAAACCAAACTGCCAGGAATGTCCCAGCTCTCCTTCTGATGGGGGCTTTGGGTACCAGAGTTCAAGAGGTCCTGTTTCTGAGGGCTGGAGGCTCCTTAGCATTAGCGGGTCACAGAGAGCATCTTGCTTTGCTTGCTGCCCCCAGGTTTTCACAAGGACACAAACACCGGCACAAGCTGGTGACAGAAATAGCGGGCAGACCAGTAGTTGATTTCAGGCCTTGGTAACACTTCTGGCTGTTGCTTGAGCCCCTCTGGGGCCTGGGGAACCAGCAGACCTTCTCTTGCCAGAGACTTTTATGCAGGAATGCCTGCTGTCAAGTTTCCCCAGTAGAATGTCCCTTGATAGGTTTGAATCTATCTGGTCATGGGTTTCAGATAGGAAGGTAAGAGTTTAATTTTAGTAAAGAAGCCAGGGAGAGATTAAAATCCTATCTATCATCTGAGAATGGTTAAATTAATCATAGCACTTGGATATGGTAAAATTTATCCAGCCATCAAAGAATACTTTTTTTTTAAACAAAATTGCATGTGTTTATTTATATAACTTGGAATGCACAGGCGTCACACAAGAAACACTGCTTTTTTTGTATTTTGGTTATTGTGGTAAAATGTACATAACATAAAATTTACCATTCTAAACTTTTTCAGGTGTACAGTTTGGTGGCATTAGTACACTCACAATGATGTATAGCCACTACCACCTCCATTAAAGAATACATTTTTGGTGAATTCCCTGGCGGTCCAGTGGTTAGGACTCTGTGCTTTCACTGCTGGGGCCCGGGTTCAATCCCTGGTTGGGGAACTAAGATCCTGCAAGCCTCGAGGTGCTGGGAGGGAGAGAAAATGAATACATTTTTGAAGGAAATGTAATGGCATAGAAAAATGCTCCTCAGATGTCCAGGCATGGGTGGCAAGAGGGCAGAGACAGGACACTATATATATGCCATGGTCCAGTTCTAGAATAACATACTTAAATGTCATACGTGTGAAAATAGGCCAGAGTCTTACTAGTGATTATCTCAGGGTGGTGGAAACACACATGATTTTCATTTCTTCCCTATACTTTCTACTTTTTGCCAAATTTTATGCCCTGAGCATAAAAACATGTTGAAATGTTTTCCAATGTTAAGTGTTCTGTAGTGAGGAGAAACGGAAGGGTTCTGAATCCTCAGAAGTGGCTCCCTCTTTGGATTGTTAGAAGAGGGTGATGCTGAAACAGATGTGTTTAGCACATAGCAAAGCTCACAGGCCTTTCTTGCTTCTCTCCCTTTCAGCTTTGAGGCTAGGCCTTCATGCTCTGCTGGTGGTTGTGATGTACCAATTTACTCGAGCTTGTTGTTTATGCTAGGTTTTTTTGGGGGGTGGGGGGGGTTGGATTTTTTTGAAGGGTAGTTGTTGTACAATATTATATAAGTTACAGGTGTACAACGTAATGATTCACAATTTTTATATTTTATACTCCATTTATAGTTATTATAAAGTATTGGCTATATTCCCTGTGTTGTAAAATATATCCTCATAGCTTATTTTATTCTAGCTTTTTGATGAGCAGGAAAAGTACACATTCATTGACTTAGATTTAAAAAAAAAGAATTGATGTGGTCAAGGTGATCGTTAGAAGATTCAGTTCCGATCCGCAGACCCTTTATTTGTAATCCCATTATCTGAAAAACTCTGAAAACACAATTTTTGTCTTCAGTTTATTTGATGGCATGATGGGGTGTGGGGGGGTGTCCTTTGAACAGCAATAACTGTGGGAAAGGAGGAGTTAGAGGGAGGAAGCTCCCTCTAACTCTGATGTTCTTTTTGCCCACAAGTGACCCAGGTGAGCCAAGATGCTGTCAGAGGCCTTCAAGTCTGTGAGTTGCTTTTCTGTAACAGCTCTGGGGGCTGCAAGGCTAACGAGCTATAGAAATACACTGCAATTGGACACAAAGACGTGAGACCACAGAAACGTAGATAAAGTTTCTTCACCCTCTCTCCTTCCCTCCTACCCCCTCATTATTGACAAAGACTGGACACAATCATCTCTACCGCTGGGATAGAATGGATTCTCCCCTCCTCCCTTCGCAACTGGGATGGCTGGATGTTTAAGTAAAGTTAACCCAACTGGAAAAGAGTTTATGATTCACGTTCATTTCATGAGAAAGGAACACACAGAAAGGCAGAGCAAAGGAAGGGAAACAGAAGGGTAGAAGCACTTACAGTCCTTAAACTGGTTGTTGCAACTTAAAACCTCTTCTCGTTGGTTACCTTTGTTGAGTACCCAGAGTTTGAGCCCATGCCCACCCCTAATCTTCTTTTGAAAGAAAGGATGAAAACGCTATGAGGAGATGTATGAGCTCTGATTATGCCCAATTACATTTGGCAAGCCCAAGACAAAAATTAATGGGACCAGATCATTCTTCTGCGTGAGATGCCGTATTGCCCAGCCGAACGATTTTAGCTCTTGCCCTGCCGTAGATCGTCAAACAAATTAATGGCATGCTAATGGGTGCCTTTCAGCCTTCTCGTTTATATTAATGAGTTCCACTCCATCCGATAACCAGTGATTTATAGCACTGGAACTTGGAGCGTGGCTATAAAGATCGTCTTTTGTCACTCTTTCTGGGGTGGGGCAGTCAGCCTAACAAGCTAAATGGTAGGGTTTTGTAATTGAATTCTAAAATGTGAAACGCCTGATGTGAGAACATTTCATTCTGATCATGGCTTGGGAAATTGAAAGGCCTTCAGTGTGTCTCCCACCACCCAAAGCTGAATGCAGTCTGATTTGGGTTTCCGCGACTTGAGAAACAAGAGTGTGACATGATTCTTAATGTAGGGGTATTCATGCTGAGTTAGCATGGCAGTTAGATTCAGCAGGCTCTATAATAGCTCCTCTAAAAGAAAACAATATATGTTTGAGAGTCATACAGGAAGCCCCTTCCTTACCTTGGAGGTGCTTGCATCCCTCACCTTCAACCTCCGCCCCTCCCTGCCCGCCCCTCGTGACTAAGAGGCAGAGAGCGCTGACTGGGTGCCAGACACTGTACCAGCTACTCTATCCTTGTCTCATTTAATCTTCCCAGTGGTTCTATGAGGTAGGTAGTAATATTATTCCCATTTTACAGAGACAGAGCTGGAACACGGAGGAGTTAATTAGCTGACCCCAGCTCTTAGAGCTGGTCAGTGGTGGAGCCGGGATGCCAACCTTGGCCACACTCCGCTTCTCTCTTCCTCTGCATGTAAGAGCAATGCAGAGTGGGAGCCCCAGATGAGCAGTCTCTCGGCATGAGGGCCCGAAGTAGCTGCTGTCAGTTTGAGCCTGGGAAAAATGCCGGTTGCAAATGGAACGGCCCACCTTCCTCGGGCTCAGGCAGGGTTCCTTTGCTGGCCGAAAACTCCCATCAGGAGTGGCGGGCTGGCAGGGCCCTGGTGGAGCCAAAGCCTCGTTGGGCTTTGCCGACAACCGCCTTCATTGTTTTCCGTGAGGACTACGCTGTCACGACTTCCCAAACAAACATGCAATCCTTCTCAACCAGGGAGCCCAATACCTTCAGAGGTTTTGGTTTAAACATCACAGGACCGTCTTGCTTAAATTTTTTTTTTTTTTAACATCAGTTTGGGTTCATTTTCTCTGGTCCATGGCCACCGTGTATAGCCATGTCCTAGAAACAATCCGAAGACAGCTTCTTTTTCATAAGCAATAGTCTGGAAAGTTAATTGATGTGCCATTCCTGCCTCCCAGTCCAAACCCTTGCCCAAGCCATTCTCTTTACCTGCTTTGATTTAGATTCTTCTAATTCTTCCTATTTTACAATCACCAGCCATTCCAGAGAAACATCTGCTAAAAAGATCCATCCCCTGTAGTGGGAATTAAGTACATATTTTAACTTCAGACAATTTTACTTAATGTTTTTTACATTGCATGGAGCAGAGGATTAATGCAAATGTCCCTGAGAAGCTCCTGTGAAACCTTAAGCTGTGTCTTCAATCACTCAGACCATTCAAGGACCAGAATTTGAAAGAGGGTGAAGAAGCACCAAGAATAAAATTAGAACAGGGATCTTTATTAACTTAAACACTTATGCAGGCCCAGTTGTATGTAAGAAACTCTAAACTCTTTTGCTTTGTTGTACCCAAGCCGAATGCTGTTTTTTATGGGAAGACGAGAAAGTAAAATGGCTTTTTAAAGTAATTGGTTTGAAAGAGAAAAGAAATGAGATTTTCCTCCCAAGTTTTTTATTGTTGTTGTTTTGGTTTTGTTTTTTTTTTTTTCCTGTAATCTTTTGTATTTTAAAGGTAGACATTAAGATGTGAGTTTTATGCCAAGGGTATGCCATGAGTGATTGAGCCTGGTCAATCATGTTGCAGTGAAATGTGGGTATATGTTTTGTGATGTATGTCGGAGTGGTTGGTAGCCAAGAGTCCTGGGTTCTGGTTCCGTTTCTTACACACCATGTGTGATCTTGGGTAAGTCACTTAGCCTCTCTGAGGCTGAGTGAGATAATAAAAATAGGATAAATTGTCTGTTTCCACCCAGCTTGAAAATTCTCCAGTGTGCTTTTGTTTTCATATTAAGATCTTCTACTCTACAGCACGTTAGAAAAAGTTAACCAGAATTTGGCTGGCATTTCTTTCACTACTTAAAAAATATGTAGTTGAAAAGACTGGAGAGAAGGGCTTCCCTGGTGGTGCAGTGGTTGAGAGTCCGCCTGCCGATGCAGGGGACACGGGTTCGTGCCCCGGTCTGGGAAGATCCCACATGCCTCAGAGCGGCTGGGCCCGTGAGCCACGACCGCTGAGCCTGCGCATCCGGAGCCTGTGCTCCGCAGCAGGAGAGGCCACAACAGTGAGAGGCCCGCTTACCGCAAAAACAAAAACGAAAACAAAAACAAAAACAAAAACAAACAAACAAAAGACTGGGGAGAGTCAAAGGCCTCAGAGAGGCAGGGACCTTTAAGGAAAAGCAAATTCATTCCTAAATTCACAGGGCATCTACTGTGTGCGAGGTACTAGGCTAACAAGTGAGGATATAAAATGAACATGTACATAAACGGCCAAAGCTAAATCTATCTTCCTTAGTGAAATACTTTTAAAAGGTGGGTTTTTTGTTTTGTCTTTTTGGCATGGTAAGCTGTATACACGTAGCTAAATTGTACATATGAATAAAAGCCTAACACTGAAAGTCTTCTTCACTCATTATGAATGGTAAATTTTTCAAGGTCTTTGAGCAAGTTATCCAGAAGTCCAGGGCTTTTTTTTTTTCCTTTCCCCCCAACATTTCCTTCTCCATCTTGCTATAATTGAAATCTGCCTGAATCTGGAGGACATTACCGTCCCTACAGCCTTCTGAAGCGGTGGCTGTTTACTTCTCCCACACCCTACGTACACAGGATTTTGATACAGGTCCGAACTCTCCCTTCCTCCTTACTGTCATTTGCAGACCATTTCCCCCTATTTTCTTCTGGAAAAGAAAAAAAAAATACCCAGTTCCTTTGAAGCATACAGAATTTCAGGTTGTGTCGCCTGCTGTCCCTCCCTATTGCAGTCCTCTGCACATCTTCAGAGCCCCATCAGCACCTGCTTCCTGGGTGGTGTTGGCCCCTGCCTCACCGCCTCTCTCTCCTGCATAACCCCTGCCTCATTCTGGGCAGCATCAACATCCGCAGAGGACACTGGTCTCACTTCCAGTGGTCTTGTCCTTTATCTGACTTCAGCCACCTGCTCCCAGGGTCAGACTCTGGGCCTTGTTATGACCAATAATAACTGCATCATCTCTGAAATCATCTTTTTAAGCTTCCTTCTCTCTGACCACTGCCTCCTGTCTTTCCAGCTTAATTCCATTGGTCCTAACACTCAAGTAGTTCCTCCATTCCAGGGGGACCTCCAACCCATTGACTCCACTGTCCCTGAATACCCTTCATCCTTTTCTTCCCTCCTTACTCACCTTAGATTTCATGGCCCATCATTGTAATCACTGCCTTGCCTTTCACTCTATCTTACACTCTCTGGAAAATTCTGACCTTGGTTGACCCCAAGTCTGCCTTCTCCATGCCGTCACTCAAGCAGCTCAGTGTGGCTGAGAAGGACATGCTCACAACCACGCTGATTGGATTCACATTAAATTTATGGCCACATACCTCAACTGAGCCTTCTGCTTTGCTTGGCACACCTTCTACATTCCATAGTCAGTTCACTCTTTTCTTCCCCACACCTCTTCTCTCTGAAACCTTAAACACCTACTCTCTCCTTCACGTTCAACTGCTGACTTTGTTATATACATCACTGAGAAAATAGAGGCTATCAGAAGGGAACCTCCTTATATTTCCTTGGCCAAATTGAATGATCTCCTTGCATCTGAATTCCCACACTCTGCCACCCCTCCAGTGGTTGACCTGTCTCTCCTCCTGTTTAGGGCCAACCTTCTTCTTGTGCATCCCACCCACTCTAGCCTACGGAAGAGCTTTGCTTCTGTAGTTCTCCCATCTCTGCTGGATCATTCTATCAGCAGACAAATATACCATCTTAGGGAAGTACCATCTTAAATTTTTTTTCACTGATCCCGAGCTCAGTGTCGCCTCCCATTTCTGTGTTCCAGTGTATAGTGAAACCTCCAGAAAGCATTGTCTATAGTTAGTGTTGTCAGTTTCTCACTTCTCGACCCATCAGCGATCAAGGTTTCATCTGTAGCACCCCGATGAAGTTGCTCTCGTTAAGGTACAGCAACTTCTGCCTTGTCAGACACTGGTCCATTCTTGGTCCTCATCTTACTGGATCTCTCAGAAACATCTTTTTTTTTCTTTTAACTTTTTTTTCTTTTAAAGCGTCTAATTTCTTTTCTTCGTTTGTTTGTTTCTTTGTTTTGACTGTGCCACGCAGCTTGTGGGATCTTAGTTCCCCACCCAGGTCCCCTGCAGTGGAAGCGCCACTGGAACGCCAGGGAATTCCCTCTTTTAGCTTTTATTTTGACAAAACTTCACATGTAGAGAAAGTTGCAAGAATAGAACAAAAAGATCCCCATATATCCTTCATCGAGATCTCCAACTGTTAATTAACGTTTTACCACGTTTGCCGTATCCTTACGTCCACCCGTCCCTCGCTGTGCGTGTGTTTGCACGCACACGCGCAGATTCCTTCCCCCACCTTTTGAGGGGGTCTCAGCAGCATTTGACACAGCTGGTCGCTCGTTCCTTCCTGGAACAGTTCCTTCACTTGGCCTCTGGGGCCCAGTGCTCCTGCCTCGCAGTCCCTTTTGTGAGTTCTTCCTCCTCCTGAGGGCTGAGGGAGCTGCCTGGCGCCCAGCCCTGAGGCCTCTTCATCTGTGCTAATCCACTGGGTAGTCTCATTTGGTTCTGAGACCTCACTTTATACCTCCAGCCTGGACTAGCCCCCCGCCCACCCACACTCCTCGTGCTTCTCAGTCTGCATCAAACGCCCCATGCCCGAAGCTGGGGTCCTGATTCACCTTCCCAGACCCTGCTTCTTGCCCAGGGCCTCCCAGCATCAGCAAATGGCACAGTCTGGTCGCGCTGCCAAAAACCCAGCAGCCATCCCCCATTCTTCTCTCTCACATCCCACACCCAGTCCATTAGCCAGCCTGTTGGCTCTGCCTTCAAAGCATCCTCTCTTTCCACTGATCTCTCTCTAATTTAAGCCATGTCTTCTCCCTCCTCCCCTGCATCCTTCTAACCTGTCTCCCTGCCCCGACTCCTGCTCCCTGAAAACCACGGCGTACCACGGCCCTCCCCTGCCCAAAGGCTGCTCATCACACTCGGAATAAAATCCAAAGTCCTCCAGCGGCCTACATGCCCTTGCCTTCCTGGGTGACCCCTTTGTTACCACCCCTCAGGGCTTGGTACATGCTCTTACCTTCGCCCAGGTGGCCCCGTCCCAGGCTCCCTCACTTGGTGCAAGTCTCGGCTCCCCTGCCACCTCCTGAAGGAGGCCTTCCCTGACCTCCCTCGGAGAGAGCTCCACTCTCCCACCCCTCTCCATTCTTTCTTTGCTTAATTTTTCTTCATATCGGCAACTGCTGTCTGTCGTTTATATTTGCTTATTGTCTATCGGACCCTTGAGGCAGGACTTGGGTCTGCTTACTAGCAGATGCCCTGGCACATAGGAAGTATTCCATACAGAATTCCATATTCCAGCAGGGCAAAGGCAAAATGACCGGCTGGTCTCTGAGAAGAGTAGAGACCAGCGACCCTGGCTGGGCTGCCATCTTCACAGACCATGACTAAAAGAATCCTCAAGGAAACTGGCTGGTTTCAGGTCAAAGCCAACGTTTTACCAATTTGCAAAGTAGGAAAGATCATCTTTGTGCCACAAGGCATATAGCTTCTTGCAGCTGTTTTAAAAGTTTCCAAGTCTTTGCTAAATTGTTCCCAGTCCTCTCTTAGAACACTGTGGCTTTTCCTTCCTTCATTACTGGGAAGGGAGCGGGGTTATTGGATGAACAGAAGGAATTCAGCCTTGGTGCTGATCCAGTGGACTTTAGACCAGGCTTCACGCAAAATGAAATATTGGTTTGCTTTAAGGTCTACTTAGATGTGCCTCCCGCCTTCCCCGGTTCATTAGAATATGGGCTGGGTTTGGGACTCAGCAAATTAGTATTTATGGCCTGTGTTTTAGACGTGTAAATCAGTCGAGCTCAGATTCCTAGTGCATTCATTTCAATGTACCTTTGTATTATTTGTGTAAGCCACTCAAAACCTTTAAAAAGAAAAAAAAAACCCAGACTCAAATTAGTTACTAGTAGGGATGGTTCTGTGCAGATCATTTTGCCCAACTAAAAGCCCATTTGCATTGCATAATAATATTAAAAACAAATTTTCAAAGCAAATGTAATCAAGATCAGCTACAGGAACAGTTTTCTTTCCTGTGTGCCACCCCCAGAGAGCATGGAGCCGTCTCTGTCCTAGCCTGTGCTCTGGCTGAGCAGACCCGCCAGTCAGCTGACAAAGGGGTCTCCAGCTCTTGCACCTTCCAGGCTGGGAATGTGCTTACAGACCCCTCACCCGCGTGGGAGAGGCTGGTGGGGAAGCCGAAACTGGTCCACTTGGGATAAAGACATCAAAGAGGATTCTGATCCAATTAGAAAAAGTACTATTGTCCTCTGAATTCCCAAAGTTAGCCGGCTGTTATGAACACTTAGCCAGTTTCCTTGGGGATCGCTGTGGCATTGACTTAGATCTGAAGCTCATTGATATGCACACGTCTCGACAGACGCCGGTCTCTCCTACGTGCAGGGAGCCTGGGAAACCCGGGCACCACTTGCTGCCTTTCCACTCCGCAGATGAAGGTTTTCAGGGTGTGTACAGTGGCTGTAAAATGCTGTTTTTCCTCAGTTGGTCTTAAGTGAGTGTTGGTCTCTTGTGTCTTAGAAAGAAGAATATGAACACTTTATTGGGAAAAAAATTTATAACTGTTTCCATTTATAGCACTTCAGAGAATGAACATGGGAAATAGTTTAAGCTGGTAATTTTAGCCATTAGTCCTAACTGTGGAATTCCCGGAGACACTTACCCATCTGTGTTCAAGTCGCAAGTATTCTGTCCTCTCTGGCACACACTTTTCTTTTGTTCCACTTTTATTTCCCCCCTGAAGCTTTTCTGAAGGCCACCTGTCCATGATGATGTATAGATGATTTTCATATCTGCCATATGTGGCTAATGAGCTGCTTAAAATATCTTTCTTTGACTGCTGCCACTATTACAGAGAAGAACCACACTTGTAAAGTTTAGAAATTGTTTTCCTGGGGTCACTTGTGTTGGCATGGACTGCTGAGGTCAGGGAGGAATTGGATATAATCTTGACAAGAGAAAGTTGGGCCTTCTCTGCTCCCAGTCTGCAGTGTAACCCCTAACTCCAGCTGCCATCTTGAAAACACAGATTTCTGACCTCAAGTGTGACTGAGCAAGGGAGGGTAGCTACTTCCACCCAAATCCAATTCCACTCTGCAGAGACACATGCCCTCGTCCAGTTGTTCCTATACTTTAATCCGCTAATGATTTGAAAATCATTTCATGATTTTGTCCATTGATTTGACTACATTGTACTCAATATTTCTCTTGAAATCCGTTTTTTAAAATTCAGCCTTGTTCTGAGTAATACTATCCACAACACTGAGTTTTGGATGGGCTTATTGTTTTTTTCCTAACACATTATACACGTTACTATTAAATATTTTGAAATGTTTATCCAAGTACCAATAAGTTTCCCAGCGCAGCACTTAGAGTAATATTTCTTTAGTATAAGTGCTGCTTATCTGAAATAATGATTTAGATATTATTTTGGGGAAATCAGAAGGTCTGTATTTAGAGTATACATAGATGATAAGCCCCATTCTGATTTCACAGATGCAAAAACTCAAGACAAGGAGCTACGCATAAACACATTATGGTTCTACGCAAAAGTCAGGAATTTGTAGGGCCCTCTCTGAGTATAAAAAACAGCCTTTAGAAGCATGGTTCAAGACAGAACCAAAATAAAGATTAGAATAGAATCATTAGGGTCCCCACACCATTTAAGATGTTTAATTGAAAACAGAAAAGAAAGAAAAAAGAGGCTAAGAAAATGCTTCATTCAGTCCAACAATCTGTCATGTGCCCTGGCTACTTACATGTATGCACGTGTATATGAGTGTTTTTGGATCTCTCTTGCTCTCCCTCTGTTTCAAATAAGCATAACTTCAGTGGCCAGCACTCTGGCCCAGATGTCTCAGATGGAGCCTCTTTTGCCAGCTACCCTAAACAGAGTAGTACCTCACCCTGGTAATCCTTATTAATGTAGAATCCCGTATCCTATCCTTAGAACCCTGTTAAATGTGACAGTTTTTTTTTTGAAAAGTGGTATCTCTGCTTATTTTTGTCTGATGATATCCAATCGTAAAAAAACATAAAGCATCCCAGAGGGTGCAAATGGATTCCATGATCCTACCCCCAAAGATACACCCAAACATTAGCAGTATTCATCCTTATATCTTCCACATTTTTTTTTTCATTTTTTAATATCTTTTTGAACTGTGGTTAAAACACACAAGATCTACCTTCTTAACCATTTTTTAGTGTGCAGTTCAGCAGTGTTAAATATATTCACGTTGTCGTAAAACAGATCTCCAAAAATTTTCATCTTGCAAATCTGAAACTCTCTACCCTCCCTCCCTCCCTCCCTCCCTCCAGCCCCTGGTAACCACTCTACTTTCTGTTTCTATGAATTTTACTACTTTAGATAGCTCATATAGGTAGAGTCATACAGTATTTGTCTTTTTGTGACTGGTTTATTTCACTTAGCATGATGTCCTCAAGGTTTGTCCATGTTGTAGCTTGTGACAGGATCTCCTTCCTTTTTAAGGCTGAGCAATATTCCATTGTATGTATGGACCAGAGCTTATTTATCCATTCATCCATCAATGGACATTTGGGTTGCATCGTCTCTTGGCTGTTGAGAATAATGCTGCTAAGAGTATGGGTATGCAAATAGTCTCTTCCAGACACTGCTTTCAATTCTTTTGGTTACATACCCAGAAGAGGGATTGCTAGATCACGTGGTAGTTCTGTTTTTAATATTTTGAGGCACCTCCATACTGTTTTCCACCATGGTTGTATCATTATACAATCACACCAACAGTGTACAAGGGTTGTGGTTTCCCTATATCCTCTCCAACACTTGTTATTTTCTGATTTTTGGATCATAGCCATCTTAACGGGTGTGAGGTGGTATGTCATTGTGTATCCTTCCTGTCTTTATGTGTCTGTGGAGACACACCTTTAAAACATAAGTGTGATCATATTATATGTGCTTTCTTTGTGGAAAATGGCCTCTCTCTCCTGCTGTGTTTTTGTAAAAAGCTATTAACTTGCATAAATATTTTAACTCTTACTGCCAAGGGAATAAAACGAGCTAAAGCAGAAGACTGGGTTGGGTTTTGTTTTGTTTTGTTAGATCAGGTATTTTTTTAACGACTGTTACAGTGAATCCATTTGGAATCATCTTTTGACTCTATTTCTGTCTATGAAAATTTTTATAGTAAAAAATTTTAATACCCCAATGTTTTTATTAATTCACATTCTTTGTCTGACTTTAGGAGAACAAAAATTGGAGTGAGCTAATATCTGCTTGTTTGCTGACTCTTATTGGTTTACTTAGAGAAGTGTTAGCTTGTGAGCAAACATGGAAATTGGTGTTCTGAGAAAATCCAGGGTAGGGGCTTTGGGGCATGTAAAATCCAAGGCAGTAGGAGGAGCATTTAGGGGCCCGCATCAAATTTCCATGGGAGGGTCAATACAACTGATTTGCTGTGATTTAGGAGTCCCATTCAAATGTCTTTAGGGGCTAGGCCATTCATCTTTGTTAATTTGTTTTAATGAAGATGTTGGAGGTGAGGCAGTTGGGAACAGTGGGGACTACAGTAAGCTGCTGGCCCTGCCCGAAGGCTATTCAAACTTAAACTTTAACAAAAGCAAAGCTGTGTGGGCCAAACAACACACATCTGGTTTGAATCGGGCTCGAGGGTGCAATTTGACATCTGCTGTGGAGCTGTGGTTCTTTATGGGATATTCTTTGCCTTGGGGGTTGGTTCACCATCTCTCAGGTTTTAGTGACCTGCCCCCAGATCTCCCTTGTTTAGGCTCTAGATTATTGTGCTCCTGGCTCATGCCCAGGGCCCTGTGCTGGCTCCTGCCAGGAAGGACCATCTCACCAGTTGACTTTAATAAATCATTTGGATGGGAATGAAGATTTGGGGTCAGGGGTAGCTTTAAGTTATGGCCTGAGCAAAGTTGGTTTGTGGGGTTCTCAAGAATGCCACGTGTGTTCTGGTGGTCCTGGAGTCAGTCTTGTGTAGATTCCAACTCTGCTGCTCACCAGTTGTGTGTTTCTAGGAGGCAAATGGCTTTGCCTGTCTAAGCCTCACGTTCTACCTCTGAGAGTGGTAGAATGATAAAGGGTTTTCGTGAGATTGAATAAGACAATATAGGGAAAGTGCCCAGCACATGGTCAGCCCTACATTAGCATTAACCATAGCTATTGGGGTGTAGAGGCCTTGTGGATGTGCCATGGTGAATCCCGAAAATTAATTGTAAAATGTTGTGTTGATGGGCACTTTATTTTTCCTGGGGAGAAGATCCATTACCTTTCATCAGATTCTAAGCGTCAGCCATGATAAAGAAGGGACCCCAATGTTCAGGGATGCTGAGGAAGTTGTCACAGGACTCAGATGTTGGAGCATTGGCATGCAGGTCTTCTTGGACCTGGAAACACAAGGTCGAGTTTCGTTCACTCTTTCCATCCCCGTCAGAACCTGACTGATCAGAGATTTATTCCATTGACCCACTTTCTCCAAGGACAGAGCCAGTTTTCCAGGCAGTGCCGACATCAGAATTGGAAAAGCAGATTCTCAGTCAGCCAATGTGACCTCAGTAAAAATGGCCGTGTTGCTGGGTTTCCATGTGAAGGCAGGGGTAGGGGCAAGGGTACATGATGAATAACACCAGAGGGACTGTGAAGGTCGCTGCTGATGTTGTGACCAGATGCAGGAGTGTCCAGGGAAGGAAGGCTGTGCTTCATGTCGGGGCAAGAAGGTGGAGTGTTTCCCAGTATATTCTGCTGCGACCCCTCCCTCCACCTTCCTCGTGCAGCCGTGGAGGGATTTCTGCAGCAGCGCGGAAGCCCGGCTTCTAGGTCAGTGACCTTGGCCACGTGGCTGGGGGTCATCCTTCACTGTCATCCTCCTGTGGACCTGTGAGTCCTGAACCACACCCTCCCATCCCACCCTCATCCCCAGGGTGAAAACACGACTCGGAAGACTGATGAGGCAGTGGCAAAATAACTCATCTAGTGCTCTGTCCTTCTGTTTCCTTCTTTCAGGCCTGATTCAGGGCACTCAAAACTTGGAAGGGGTGCATGGCCTCTAGGGGACCAGCTATTGGAAATCTTTGATTCTTGCACATAGGAAAGCCCCAAAGAATGTCTTCATCTCTGGTTCCTTGGCTTTGTTTATGCAATGGGCATTTTTAGATGATTGAATAGAAATTGGTGGAGAAAAAGTCAGATGGGTTAAAGCGTGGACAGTGGGACAGACAGTTGGATAGATAGGTGATAAACAAGAATAGCAAAATGTTAGTGATAGACTCTAGTCTAGATGGTGGCTCTACAGGTGTTCGCTGTAAAATGCTTTCAATTTTGCTGTCTGTTTGAAGATTTTAATAATCAAATGTTGTAGGAAATGAGATGAAGTATCTGAGTATAAAACCTTTGGAAAATGGCAAAAGACAATTCATGGATTTGGGATCCCACCTCTCCCCCCACCCTCTGCAATCGTTTCCCCATTTTTTTTCAAGCTCTGTCTTCATGGCCTATTCACTCCGTTTGGGGCACTTGGGGGCTTGTTCTAGGTGATGTGGATACAATAGTGAGCAAGGTGGTCCCCTGATTGCAGAACACACACCCTTTCATTCTTTCGGGGGGAGGTCAGACAAGCAATAGTGGAAAGTTGTATAAAAAGAAAAAAATTTTTAAAAACAACCATGGAAACACATAGTGAGGAGGGAGCTGAGCTGCTGTATATTGAGGGCCTAGGGAAGGCCTCTCCAGGAAGGAGCCATCTGAGCTGAGACCCGAGTGAACAGAAGGTACTAGCCATGCAAGGATGAAGGGAGGAGCAATACAGGTGGGGAGAAGCTGCTGCAGAGGCCTGGCAATGGACACATACTTGGTGGATCGGAGGAAAGGAAAGAAAGCCAGTGCGTGTGATCAGGGAGTGGCTGAGAGACAGGTGGGCTGGGGGGTGGGGGGGGTAGGCGAAGGCCTACATGGTAGGCCTAGAATGTTCCTCTGACTGAAGGAAGCAGTCAAGGTTGGAGGGAGGGCATCCTGCGGGGCAGACCTCTGGGTACCGAACTGTACATTGCATATGATGAACCGGGGTCGCCGAAGTCAAGTCACATGTGTAGAAGCCCTGGCTTGGGCAGAGAGGCTCCGTGTGTTGTGTAAAAGCTGTCTTGACAAATTGAAAGAGTTTTGAAGAAGTGGATCTGTTTGGTGACTAGGATCAGTTGATCATTCATAATTGCAGAATTTTCCCACCCCCATCCCAGGAGCTCAGTTCTGTTGGTGTGTGTGTGTGTGTGTGTGTGTGTGTGTGTGTGTGTGTATATACACACACACACACACACACCAAATATATATATTTGTAATTATCGTATGGTAAAATCAGCTTTGGGGGATGTTGACGCAGTTCTCTTGTATACATTTGGGTAACCACTGCCACAATCAAGATACAGAACAGTTCCACTACCCCAAAAAGCTCCCCCCTGCTATACTTGAGTCACAGCATCCCCACTCCCCCACCCCCTGACAACCACTGATCTGTTCTCTATCAGTATAGTTCTGTCTTTTGAGGACATCATACACATGGAATCTTGCAGTACATAACTTTTTGAGACTGGCTTCTTTCATGTAGCATAATGCCCATGAATATGTTTTTAAGCTTCCAAGGGGACATGTTGAGAATAATAATCAAGTGGCTTTTGTTTTTCTGGGAGTGAGGGAAGGGAGAAGAAGCAGCACAAAAATGGCAATGGATGGTGAGAACCAAAAACAGGAGTGGGGGACACAGAGGCGGGCACTGGGCAAGGATGGTTGGGGAATGAACCTGGTCTGTAAAGGGAGAGCGTATCAAGCTGTCTGCTGTAAATGCGCAGTGTAAAGCCCCTTTGATTTTTTCCCCAATAAACCTTCAGTACTGGAGGTTGGGTTATGGAGTTGCATTTATTTAGGGCCTTTTGGCCGCCTCCTGCCGGGTACACATGAGTCGAGGACAGAGGCTGCCCATCTGGTTCCAGTCCATCCAAAATACAAGCTGCAGGGGGGCAGCTTTTGGCTTAAACAGGAAACAGTGCAATAAAAGGATAGGGGAGTGGGTGCCTCACTGTGCCCTGGGTCCACGTTCCTGCAAAGCGGTGAGAGGCTGGCTGCCCGGATGCTTTAGTCTCAGGCTGGGAGAGGGGCTGCTGCACTCTGGCCGGTTCTCGACAAAGCCAGAATCCCTGAGTAAACTGAGCAGTTTGTGCACATGTGTGGCAGAGTGAATGTAACAAGACCGAAGGGCGGGGTGGAGAGCCCCTGCCTTCTCAGCTGTGCTGCTCAAGCATCTACCCTCCTCTGGCCTCTCTGAGATCACATGTGTAGAAGGACTTTGTATACCACAAACCGATTGCGGTCTTTTCATTGTTACTGTCCATTTCTGTACCTTCATGGTTAAGAGGCCTGCCAGATAATTAAAGTAGGGGAGTGGAAAAAAGGCCAACCTGTTTTTCCATTAGCAAGGGTGCATTGCTGTGTTTCTCTGGTTACCGCCAGAGCAAAGCGCACCGGGTCCTGCTGCGTGATGACGAGTCCCCAGAGACCCCCGATAGTGATCGATAGCGCCCGCCTAGCTCCGGGGCTCACATAATGAGCTGTGCAGCCCCACCAGAGTCACCAGCCAGCATCGGGGAAACCTCCCCTCCCCCACTGTCCACTTCTACAACAAATGTCCCTCTCCACCCGCCTCCGTGGTCGGGTTTCCCTTTGATTGGCAGAGACCCTGTTATTTCCGCCTGGGCTGCCTGACAGCCTCTCTGCCTGGTCTAATTATGCCGAGTCTATTCTTGGGCCACAGCGACCCCAGGAAGGCTTTATCAGATTGTCCAACTGACCGTGACCAGATCTCCAGCACCTGCCTCCCTTGCTGATTGAGGATGGAAGGTGTTTATACACAGCCGAGCTGGGGGCTGATAGACTGGCCAGGGTCCTGTGCTGAGGACCGCCCATCTGAGTGTCAGTGATGAAAAATGGAGTCGGCCTCGCCACCCAGCCTCATTAACGCCCCTCGGGGTCCAGACAGCATCAAGCGGGTCGTGTGCAAGCACAGCACCCGCTGCCATTGTTCAGGGCCCACGGAGACAGGTATCCAGCTGCAGCAGTGTTACTTGGGTCCATCTTTTACCGTTTTTATTGTCCTCTGCTTTCTCCACCTTTCCTGTTCCAGTCACCGATTCTCCGCTTCCTGTCCATCCTTCTCTAATCCATCCTAACTGTGGCCTCTCACCTTTGTCTTCCACCCTCATACCTTGCTTCCAGTGTCAGCTTTCAGAGCAGCCAGTCGGAATTCCTGTTTGGGGGTTGATTTATTGGGGTCGTAATGTTCTGTTCCTGAATGGAATCCTTGGTGTTGCCAGTCTTTTTCAGGCACCCAAGGGTGTTTCTGGTTATACATAGAGTTCCTGGAAGGCACCCCAGGCATCGGGGCTGCTCCCTCCGGTAACTGTGGTTAAATGGCCCATTTTGATAGGAACATTAAATCATCAAGGTCCTTCAGGGTTCTGTTTGCTAATGGATCACTGGTAGCCTGAGAAGGTAAGAGTGTAACAAAAGCCAGGACGTTTCTGCCCTCTTGGGTGATGTGGTTCGGCCCATTGTCTCATTTAACCTCGGCATCCCTGGGCTGACCCTGAGAATCATGGGGAGGGCTTTACTGCTCCAAGTGTGGTCTCTGGACCGGCTGCAGCATCACCTGGGAGCTTGTTAGAAATGCAGAATCTTAGGCCCCACCCCAGACCTCCTGAGTCAGAGTCTGCGTTGTGATAAGATCCCAGGGATCACGTGTACAGTGCAGTTTGAGAAACTCTGTACCAGGACCTAAATCTGGTAGGGAAACCCTCCTTTGGATTTGCCAAGAAGTAAGAGAACTCAGCAACTTCCGTCAAATGGGCTGGTGAAGAGAGTTCTCCCTTCTGGCCTGGGGAGGACCTTGTCAAGGAGCCAAGAAAACCAGTTGGAAGCATGTTTGCTGAGGCTAAGGAACCCAATGTGGGTCTTAGGCCCCTGGGGCTAAGTTTGTTAGCAGCAGCTTCTCCTTATTCTGGAGGAGATGTTTTGGTGTTGCAAGACCACCTAAAAAACAGTGTCCTCTAGGGCCACCTTGGATGGTACCCTCTAGGTTCACTGGTACTTAGTGATGATTTTTCTGTCTTGATCCATGCCCTAAATTACTGCTACCTGTCTTTTGTTAAATTTGAAATTTTGAAGCTTGGGTGTATAGGACGGTATTTTTTTCCTCAGCATATATTTTTACAGTTGCTAAATGGACATACACTGCTTGCTTCTTGAATCAAAAGAAAACTTTTTTATAACTTTTATTGTACAACTAATATGTTTAATGTAGACACAAGTTTAAAATGTGTGTCATCAAAAAAGGAGCTAAAATCATCTATAATCTCACTGTTTGGAGATTATATCTTCAAGTTGTTGATTCATATATAGAGATTTTGGTTTCGTTTCACATACAGAGATTTTTGTTACTTTCCACACTGTTTCGTAACCTCCTTTCCATTCAATATACTATCAATATCTTTCCAAGTCAGTAAACAGAGCTCTTCTACATATTCATTTTTAATGCCTTACAAAGTATTGCATTATATGAGCTGTTCTATATAATTTATGTAATTTGTCACCTGTTTTGGGGCATTTTGGTTTACAGTGTTTTCTGTTATATTGGCATTGCCATGAACTTAATCTGTAGCAGAACTTTTGCACATGGTCTCAACGATTTATTTAGAATAACTTTTCAAATACATATAAAAAGACAACCTTCCAAAAACAAGAAGGTTGACTCTGAGTTTTTTTTGTTTGTTTGTTTTGTTTTGTTTTTTGCGGTACGCGGGCCTCTCACTGTTGTGGCCGCTCCGGACATGCAGACTCAGCGGCCACGGCTCACGGACCCAGCCGCTCTGCGGCACGTGGGATCTTCCCGGACTGGGGCACGAACCCGTGTCCCCTGCATCAGCAGGCGGACTCTCAACCACTGCGCCACCAGGGAAGCCCGACTCTGAGTTTTGACTCCGTCCTGGGATGTAGCTTTGTGTCTGTTAATGGCAACTTCAGGTGATAAGCCATCAATATGCTGGAACGAGGTGATGCAGCTTCATTGTGGCAAATGGCTCTTAGGAATCATCTGGGCTTTCTGAAGAAAACAAATTATTTGGAATCTGCAGCTCAGTGGCCCACCTAGTAGGCAGCCACAGAAGGCTGTGCTAGAATTCCAAAGCCTGGTTGGCAAAGCTTCGGTGATAGTTACAGGATCATCTCTACAGAAGGGCCCAGGGGAGGTACAGAGACTCTTGTGAGTGGGAAGCATGACGCTGTATGTATGTATAGGGGCCACACCCTGGATTTCTGCAGGAGTCAGAAGAGATCCGAGGCTTGGGTGTGGGCAGCTGTGCTAAAAGGGGAACTAGAGGTGGTTTCCAGCCAGGGTGGAGCTGGGAGCCAGCATCCAAGAGGGGAGTGGCCTCAACAGCAAGGGGCGGATAAGGATTTGCGAGGCAGCCAGGGTAGAGCCAGGATCAGCTGTCTCGGGGAGCAGGTATTGGAGAACTCCTGCCAGATGTACACGGAAAGGATGTCGGAAGCTTGGTGCATACTCCTGGTCTGGGAGAGAGTCTGCTGGGTGTCATGCTGTTGCTGCGACTGTGGTTTTGGGTGGAGGTTCTCATTCCTGGGGAACGTAGCTGCTCAGCCCAGTATGTTCCCCCATGAAAGGCAGCTACAGCCACTTAAATGCCACCACCTCCTCCTGGCTAGGAACAACCTCTCCAGTGTTGCTTTATCTGTGTCCCAACTAGGGCCTTTCCCATTTTCTTTGTTATGCTATAGTTAGTTATATGTGTGTCTCAGGAAAAGCAGTACGGTGTGGGGAGAGCACCCAGGAATTACGAGTCCACCAAGCTCTTCAGTTAGCATTCTGCCTCCTCCAATTACTGGGTCACCCTTGGGTAAGTTACTTAACTTCTCTGAGCCTAAGGGTCCTCATTTATAAAATAGGGCGGTTGTAAGGATTAGAAGTAATGACATAGAAAGTGTTCCCTTAGTAGCTGGCTGGATAGTAAGTGCTTAAATTGCCCATTTTTATTGAGGGCTTAGTGTAGTCCTTAAGGGTTGATGGATCGTTGTCTGTGGGCAGATCCCACTAGACATGACTGTTAGGTTAGTAATAGGGGCCCTGAGGTCAGAAGGCTTGGGACAGCCATCCCGCCTCCCAGACCTCAGCTAGGAAAACATTCACTGCCAACAGATTATTGAGCTGTGCCTTTCTGACCAGGCAGGGAGAGAGAGAGAGAGAGACAGACAGACAGACAGGCCGACTGACCCACCGACCCTGGGGCAGCTGTTGGAGCTAGGAAGGCGCCAGCTTGCTGAAGGCTTGAGGAGGGCGTTCTGACCTGGCACAGGGAGGGCCCTGTGATGGTCTCCTCTCTGACCTGGATGCCACAGCCCAGCAGGCAGGCAGCAGAGCCACTGCCCAGGAGCTTGGCCGGGCCTCACCGTCTCAGCTCCAGGCTCACCCATGGCCTTCCTTTGCCATGCTGAGCAGTACAGTGATCAAGCCTCCATGTGCCAGGGTCCCATCCCGGCTCCATCCTTTCTGTTTGTGTGACCTTGGGCAGGTTCTTAACCATTTTGTGACTCAGTGTTCTCATCTGTACAATGGGGATAATAGTACCTACCCCATAGGTTCTTCATGAGGGTCAAATGAGTTTATTTATAAAAAAGCATTTAGAATAGTGACTGGATATAGAAGGCATTTTCTTTATCAGTGTTTGCCAGTGCCTTCTGTCTGCCTCAGGCCTTTCATCATAACCTCTTATTTCTTCTTGAGAGCAGAATCCCTGTCTGATCCATTTAACCTCCACTTAGTAAGGATTCCTAAATATTGGTTGGATGGATGGATGGGGAGGCTCAGCCTATGATACCAGATAGAACTGGGTTCAAATTCTGACTTTGCCCCTGTCTGTGGACCTTTGACTTCGCTGGCCTTATTACCTCTTTGTAAAATGGAGTAGAATAGGCTCCTCCTAGGGCTGTAGCAAGGATTAAATTAAAGAACCCATGCGAAGCCCATGACAGTAGTGAGCTTTCAGGAAATGGCGGTGCTGATGCTGGTGAGTGAAATATTGCCTCAGTAAATAAATATGGCCTCATTCCACCACATTAAGTAGGTGATTCCTGCATTTTTTCAGGTTTCTGGTTTCTGTTTCGTTTTCGCCGGTGACTGTCAGAACACAGGAAGGAAAAAAGGACACCTATGCACAAGCCATCCTTTCCCACTTCCCACAGCTATACCCTTAGAACTGCTCTTCTGTATGTACTTTTCACGCACAAGCCAGTGTCAGACATTAGACCACCCCAGAGGTTCACTGTGACCTTTGGAGTCCACTGTGTGTCCATAGTGGCCAAGATCATTGGGCATCTTCCCAACCTCACTGTGGTGGTGGTCTGGCTTGGAGCACATCGCTTGTCTCCAAGTTGGTGCTGACTCCCCTGCTTGGAAATGCCAACACACACCTTTGTGTGTACAGTGATTTAGTTTTCTCATGAAGGCGCCCGGGCCACCAGGGTGTCAGACATTTGGGAGACCTAGCAGGCAGTAAGCTGTGTTCCTGACAAGCTCAGACCCTACAGGGTGCTGTGGGGAGTCAGAGAGAGGATGTGATTTTGTCTATCATGTGCCCACAGGGGCTGGTGACACTCAGCCATTCCCTCAATACATGAAAATGGAAGCCAGCACACTGGACAGCTTTAGTTTCCTTATCTGTGAGTTTGGGGTGATGATTACTGAGTAGAGGACTTACCCCAGTATCAGCTAATCCCCAGAGTAATTCTCAGAACACTGCTCATGTGAATGCACCACAGGAAAAGGTTCCGTGGCCAAATATGTTTGGAAAATGCATTACTCTGTCTTTCCTTCTTGGCATTTTATAATACACATTTGCATATTCAAGGCTCTGAGAAGTCCTGCAGTAAAGAAACAAACTTTACATTGTTTAACCCGGAAGTGCCCAAATCAAATTTACCATGAACACGAACACTTTTTTTTTCAGTCCAAGGGGCTAAATAAAAACACTGAAGATATCTAATTATCCTAAAAGAGTTTATAACAAGTGATTATGTGAACATTAAGAAAGGAGAATCTGTTCATTTTTAATAAGACATTTAGAAAATGGTAGAATTAAAAGTACTTGGCAAAAAAGTATTTTGTTTTGGTGGCCAGTCACTTTTAGATTTGATCTTAAAATACTCAATGTCTTACCAACCCATGGCCCTCTTGAAATACCAGAGTCGTGATATGCTAGGAGATGCTCCCAATGGGGGTAAGGCTTGAACTTGAGTAATAAAGGTATTTATTTAAAGAGCATTTCAAAGATGCTCTTTATGAGACACTGGATTAACCAGGGCTGTTCGTTCAAGTAGCTTCATTTGGACCTTTAAACACACATTCTCAGCCAAGTGAGCACCTCCTGAGCCTGCCCCGATCTAGCTGTTCCAGCTCGATCAAGCAGTATGAAACTGGAGCAGTATGAAAGATCCAGAGTCATCTATTTATCCTGAAGAATACTTTTTTTTTTTTTTTTTTTTTTGGTGGTACGCGGGCCTCTCACTGTTGTGGCCTCTCCCGCTGCGGAGCACAGGCTCCGGACGCACAGGCCCAGCAGCCATAGCTCACGGGCTCAGCCGCTCCGCGGCACGTGGGATCTTCCCGGACCGGGGCACGAACCCGCGTCCCCTGCATCGGCAGGCGGACTCCCAACCACTGCGCCACCAGGGAAGCCCCTGAAGAATACTTTTCATATATCTTGTGCCCTCAAAATGCTGGACCGTGGAAATCGGGACGGATGACCAGACCCCACTCCCCACCCGCCTCCCCGAGCCTCATTGCTCACTTGCTCAGACTGTTCTGTTAAGGAATGGAAGTGTGGATCTGCGGGTCATCATTATCCTGGATCTGAGAGTTCATTAGGTCACCTCTGAAACCTCTGCGCCAGCTCAACAAGAGAGAAAGGGATGCTGCGAGCTCTTGTTTATTTATTACAGTCCTCTAATTGTACATCCCTCTCATGCCCTCGCTCCTGTGGCTGGTCAAGCTAATTTGATCTGACGTCCTGGCATTCGAGATTTGTCAAGTATTGTAACCCTAAGCGGTACTAATATTGAAAACTGTACTTGAAATTTATGTGATCCAGATGTGCATGGCAATAAAGCAGAGAGATGAAATGGCAGACTTGGGCTGGGGGACGGGGGGAGGGATGAGCGAGTGTGTGTGTGGAAGAATCCTGTTGCCCTATATTTTTTCCACATGGTATATAGCCAAGAAGGATTTTACGTGTTAATATTTTCCCTTAAGAATAATAACTGGATTATGAAGTATAGCTTTAAGTAAGTACCAGCATTGGTTTTATTCGCAGCCAAGAATAACTGATTAAGTTTTGGGGAGCAGAAAGGCGATCTATTTTAAGTTCTTTTTAAAACTCTTAAATCGGTCAGGTCCCTTCAGCAGTGCGGTCTTGAGAATTATTAGTCACACTGAGTCAGGATGTTTGACGTGGTTCTCTTTAGTGTCGAACGTTTTCTATTTCAACGTGTCGTTTTTCTCACTGGAGGGCCTTTGGTGTCATTCGGAGGCCCCCGCTTAAAAAGAAGGGCTTTGACCCCTGAGTTGTCAGTTCCGAGCCCCCCACATTGGTAATGCCCAAGTGCCATTTCTATTTTCCAGAAGCTCATTGAGTAGCTGAATTAACTGTGGAAAGGTCTCCGTTCAGGTATCCGATGGTGGCCTTCCTTGGAGCGCTTGTCTGGCATCTCCCTTCTCCACCCCCAAGCAGTGGCCCCCTGTGCCGACTCCAGCAGGACAGCCACCTTCTCTGCTCATGGCCTTGCCCACCTGTGAAGATGACCACGGGATTTTATCCAGCTGACCTGACAGGAATCGTTCACGTAGCTCACCTGACAGGGAGTTCTGGGTCAGAAGTTTTGGTGTCCTTGACCTGAAAGGGTGGCAGAAAGTATTGTTAGTCCTAAGCTTGTGCATAATTAGCATCTACCCTTAACTAGACCTGGAAGCCCAAGGAAAACTGGTCATGCCAGCTAGTAAAAGCAGATGACGATGATACAGAAAAGGAAGCAGAGAGCTGGGATCCACATGAGTGGCGGTGACTTTTGGCGGACCTGGCTGTTCACGAAACCCATGGCTGCAGTTAGGTGCTTATTTCTAAGCAAGAGATCCAAGATCAGGTTGATATTTTAGCCCCGTCTGCGGGTAGAATAAAGGGAAAACGATGTCCAGGATTCAGGGGGAGCCTGTGGCATGCTGGCATTCCTGCTTAACGGCTCTGGAAAAAGTCCAGGGTGTGCTGTTTCCACGGCAGGGGTGGAACGTTCTCCACTGGGTGTACCAGCTTTTCTTTTGTCATAACTTATAGCCCTAATTCCAAGAGGGTGAGGAGGTCGATGCCTGCATCTCAGGCTCCCCTGAACAGAGCCTCAGCCTGTGGGCTACAGCCCTGTTTCGACTCAGATCTTGAGTAAGGAATGCTGTCATGGCTCCAAGCCAAATAGATTCCAAATGATGGAATCTGATTTTTCCTGTTGGGTTTTGAGGTAAGGGAGTCAGTGTGTGATGTGATGTGATCAGGCCTCCGTGGGGCTCTGGATGGGGCGGGGCCGGCACAGAGCGCAGGTGAGTCATCACCGTCTATTCTGCAAGGCTCGGCAGCCTGGGACCAGACAGGAGGCAGATGGTCAAGGCTGCTGGTCCAGTTCTCTCTGCTGATGTCGTCACCTCATGTAGTGTAGAAGGATGAAGGACGAGAGCAGGCTGGAAGTGGGGAAGCAGGAACTTTCCGGGGCAGGAATGTTTCAAGGCAGGTTTTAAGGCACATTTGCACGGTATTGAGCCACGCTGAGCTGGTGTGGACTGACCCGTGTGTCTAACGGGATCCCAAGACTGAAATGGGGTTCTGCAAAGCCATTGGTCTGACTTTGTACCTCCCAACTAGCACAGAGTGAGACCTGCTTGGCCAGAAAAGGAAATGCCCTTTTTTCTTTTCTTTTCTTAATGCTTTTATTTTGTCTGTTTTAATTTTTTAATTTTTTCTTTTTCTTTTTTGGCCATACCACACAGCATGCAGGATCTTAATTCCTCAATCAGGGATCGAACCCATGCCCCCTGCAGTGGAAACTTGAGAAACTTGTGTTTTGCGACAAACAACTCAACACAAGAGCGCACTCTCCCCTCCCCTCCCCTCTCCTCTCCTCCCCCGCCTTTTCCTTCCCTTCCCCGTTATCCAACAGAGGTGTGCATTGCTTTGTGGTTGTGTGTTTGTTTTAAATATGTAGTATAACCATTCCAATGCACTAGTTAATACAAGGATGGATGCATAAGATCATACTAGAAGGGCTATAACCAGAACTGAACCATAGCATTAATAAAGGGCAAAATGAGAGCCCAGCCAAGAGGAGCTGTGGTTGTGAGGGGCGGAGCGTAGCCTGGTGGCTAAGAGCTGTAACCTGGGAGTCCGTGAGCCTGGGTTTGGATCCTGGCCCTGTGGCCTATTAGCTGTGACCTTGGCCTCTCCAGCCTTCTGTCCTCTTACTATAAGATGGGGAGGTGGGGAGGGGCAATATAGAGGTAGGGGTAAGTAAGAGGTACAGACCATTAGGCAGAAAAATAAACTACAAGGATGTATTGTACAGCATGTGGAATATAGCCAATATTTTGTAATAACTATAAATGGAGTATAACCTTTAAAAATTGTGAATTCACTATATTGTACATCTATAACTTTTGTAACATTGTGTCGCAACTATACTTCCTTTGAAAAAAAAATTTTTTTAATAAAAAAAAAGATGGGGAGATGGTACCATGCCATAAATTGGCCTGAGAACTGAGTGCACCTAACAGGAAACAAGTGATTTTACTAAATGGGGGCTGTTAGCGTAATGGTTGTCCTCCTTTTTCCCATAGCAACAGCCTGTTTTGGGATGATGCCCTCCATGCAGCTCAGTGTGTCTGATTTCCTTCCTCTTTTCTACCTCGTTGCTCCAATACTAGCACATAAGGGGATGTAAGTTCTTAGGAACTTCGACCTTGAAACCGGACCTTCTGGCCAGCACCAGTTCTTCTCCTATGGACCCATTGTCAGGATTGGGTCCTGTTTCATCCTTCTCCTCCGAGGTCTGAGTATTGCTCAGCCATGAAGTCCATGTAGTGGACCACCATTCAGATGGATGGAGGAGTCTTTCAGAGAAAGCATGAGCATTCTTGGGTGGTGGTATCTGGGGTCAAGTGCTGGTCTTTGCCAGCTCTGCCCCTCCCACATCCCCTGCCAGCTTACTCTCCAAAGTAGTGAACCTGGAGCCAGCCGAGGCTCCCCAACAGAGACCTCAAGCCTTCCAAAGGCAGGCTCCTCGGGCCTAGACTGCCTGAGTTTTCTCTTCGAGTTGCAACATGGGTTTCTTCCAAAGCAAAACAACAAAAGCAGACCCCTGGTGTTTCTTTGACTCACTTCTGTAAAGCATCGTGACCATTAACCAGAGGAAAAAAAGATCTGAGCCTTGTGACAGACAGAAGTTAGACCAAAATTATTCTCCCCTCTCCCTTCCTGGTCCCAGGAATGGTGAAAATAGTAAACATAATAGTAACTAAAAAATCATGGAGTTTTACTTAAGTGCCTGCCTGCCTAGTGTTTAAGCACATTACATATATTATTATGTAATTCTCCTAATAACGCTGTCAGAGAAGTGCTGTTATTGTTGTTTCCCTCTTACAGATAAGGGGACCAGGGCACAGAGCAGTGAAGTAACTTGCTGAAGGTCACACAACTAGTAAAGGCCAAATCAGTTTTGGAACCCAGCCTGGAATTAGATGCTGCACACGTAACCACATCCCTGCACTGCCTCTCATGATACTTATCAATTATAAAATAGTTATAATTATAAAAATAAACCATATACACATGTGATAAAATAGCAGAGAATTATACACAATTTTCCAATGTCAGTTTCCTAGTTTCGCTATTGTACTGTAAGACTTAACCATCTAGGAGAATGTACCGTCTAGGTGAGGGTACACAGGACCTTTCTATACGATTTTTGCAGCTTCCCTTGAATCTATAATTATTGCAAAATAAGAGGTTCCAACAAACAAATAAACCATGGCCAACACCGTATTGAATTATGATTTTATGGCAAGCACTTTACACTCATTATTTTATTTAATCCTCCCAGCAGCCCAGTGAGGTATGGGTGCTTTATTATCTTCAGGTACAGATAAGGAAGCTGAAGGTCGGCAAGGTTAAATAAGTTGTATAAATTCAGTAGAAAGTGGTGAGTCCCCTGGGTCTTTCTGACTTCAGAGCATAAACTCATAATGCTTTTTTGGATGTAAGAATACTTAGAAGGTGTGTGATGTTGGGACCTAGCTCTGTGTCAGGCTCAGCTGAGAGTGGGTCAAGCTCCCCAGGTGACAGCAGCCCTAGGACCTTGTTTGGTCTGTGGCAGACCTGAAAGGAATCAGACCCGTCAGTTGCCATCATCTTTTCTCTTTCCCCATCATCCCTTCCTTTCCATGAAGGATGTGCTTGCCATGCAAGCTCAGAGACCCTAGAGGTATGTTTTGGGGGCTGAATCACAAGTGTTCCTCACATCTCAGTGAAAGAGCAGACTTTAGGCTCAGACCTAGGTTCAAATTCTAGCTTGACTTCTCACTAGCTTTTTTTACCTTGAGAAAGTTACTTAAACTCCTAGAACTTTTTTTTTAACCTGTAAAACAGGAATAATAGCCGTACCTACCTCCTTGTTTTATTACAAAGATAAAGCGCTTGGTGCATGGATGTTCCATAGTGTTTATTTCCACATGTTTGCTCAGCAAACATCGAGCCCTGCCAGGTGCTGCGCACAGCATTGCATGAGCCAGTCGCAGCCTCTGCTGAGGTTTGGCACAGAGGATGCCAGGGATACAAGGACAACTACGATGTGTTTCTACCATCCAGGAGCATGTAATGGGTCATGGTGCACAACACAAGTTATAAGTATGGACAGAGTGTGAGCCGGGAAAAGGATACCCACCCAGCCTAAGGCACCTTCCTCTGGATCCAGACAGAGTCTGGGTCTTGGACCCAAGCCAGGCACCTTCCTGGGATTCAAGGACATTGCTACAATTTGGAAGAGGGAGCATTATCAATCACCATGTTGGATGGCATCAGTGATTATCATCTTCATTTCCATCAAAGGTGTCTTGTGACAGGGTAGCGTCCAGTTCAATTTAGTCTGAATCAGGACACAGCAAGGATATATTTTCTATTTCTGCCCTGGGCTGAACCTGTCTTGAATAATTCAGTGTCTATCTACTTCCAAAGACCAAGCTTCCACGCCCCCTAGCTCCCGTACTGCTTTATTCAGGGTCCCATGGTTGCTTGTTTCTCCAAAAACACACATACCCACCTCTGGCTGCCAGTAATGAGTGTTGTCAGGAAGGAGAATCAACTTCTTATATGTACTACAAGGTGGTATCAGCTGCCCAAAGTCGATAGACAGGCCTCAGAGCAGAGGCTGCACACGGTGGCCTCTGGATATCTTTTGACCTAATACTCTTAAAATAATTCTTATGCTATCATTAGAAAATTAGGAGATTTCCAGATCTAGCAACAGTTGGCTAAAGCTGAGTGGCATCTGCCCCCTTTAGATGGAGCAAGTGTTCTCCAATTTGCTGTAAGCCTCCATCCCCCAAGGTCACTCATTTACCTTGCATGCCTGGCGCTCACAAGCATCTAGTTGTCAACTCCTGACCTAGATGAAGAAGGAACTCTGTCTCCCAAGGTGCAGCCTGTTAATGCTTCGGGAGCTAATTGGTCCACAGTGGATCCTGAGACTGTGTGTGTATATGCAGCAGAAGCAGTGGGCAACTGCTCATTCTTCATCCTTCCATTAGGTCAGTGTTATGCCTGGCCATCTTATGTAGGAAGCTGAGATCCTCAAGGGGAATTCTCAGCTCTGTAGCAACACCCCAGTTGTGGCAGAATTCCTGGAAAATGGATCTGGAGAATGACACATGCTGACTTGGGGAGTCATGGTTATGTGCGTACATCTGTGGGGAAGTAGTTGACTTGGAGCATAGTTACGTGATGTGCAATATTCACTGGGGTATCAAACAAGGAGTCGGAAGACATAAGTTTCAGTCTAGCTTTACCACTTGCTAACTGAGCACTTGACTTCTTGGAGTCTGTTTTCTCATTGGTAAAATGGGGATAATGTCAAGTGTGCCTCCCGACAGGGTAGATAAGAGGATCCGGTTACATGATCCAATGAAAATGTTATGAAGTGTAAAGCTGTATTGAAAAGTCGGGTGATATGACAGAATGTCGTGCTGTGGATGAACACATAACACACAACCTCTGTGCTATTTGTAGATCAGGGATCAGCAAGCTGTGGCCCACAGGACATATCCTGCCCTCTTTCACATTTTGGAAAGGTTGAAAAACAATCAAAAGACAAATAGCGATTCATGGCGCGTAGAGTTTCTATGCAGTTCCAACTTCTGTGTCCATATAAAGTTTCATTGGAACACAGCCATGCCCATGGGTTCAGGTGTTGTCTGTGGTTGCTTTCTGGATGCAGTGGCAGAGTTGGGAAGTTGTGACACATACCAGATGGCCCTAAAAGCATAAAATATTTACCATCTGACCCTTTACAGAAAAAGTCGGCCAACCTCTAGGGTAGAGCGTGGAGTGCCGGTGACTCAGCCCCTCCACCTCGTTCCCTCACTACTTTTACCATCCAGACTCAGGTGCTGTTGCAAATAGCTAGCCCAAGAAATAGTTTCAGATGTAAAATCAAGAATTTCTCTCAATTTAACTCTCACGGAGCAACGCTTCCTTCCTCTGGCTTCATCCAGGAGCACTTCATCCAGTGCTGTGATGAAAACCACAGCATTTTTCTTAAACCAATCCACCTCTTAGCAACAACCGCAAAAGGAGACGAGGCTGTTCCTGTCACAGTGGGCATTTCTCCAGCATGGCACCCATCCAGCGGGCCTGGTCAGCAGAGCTTCCCTCAGCCTCGGACTGACAGGACACACACAGGGCGGCCACGGCTCTGATAAGCTTGTGAGGGCAGTGTTAGGGCCGAATTGTGTCCCCCAGAAGATAGGTTAAAATCCTAACCCCTGACACCTCAGAATGTGACCTTATTTGGAAATAGGGTAGTGGCAGATGTGATTAAGTAAGACAGGGTCTTGCTAAAGTAGGGTGGGCCCTGGATCCAACATGACCGACATCTTGTTGAGGGAAGAGGAAAATTTGAACACGGAATCAGAGACGCACAGGGAGGAGGCTGAGTGACAGTGAAGGCAGAGACCGGAGGGATGCATCTATATGCCCAGGAATGCCAGGGTGGCTTCTGGCCACCACCAGAAGCTGGGAAGAAAGAAAGGATTCTCCCCAGAGTCTCAGAGGAAGCATGGCCCAGCTGACAGCGTGATCTCCAACTTCTAGTCTCCAAAAGTGTAAGACAATACCATTCTATTGTTTAAAGCCACCCAGTGTATGGTAGTTTGTTACAGCAGCCCTAGGAAACTCACCCACCCTCGGTGCCACCTTCTAATGCCGTTCAAAGCACTTGGCGCTCTCCCCATTCTACAGACGAGGCTGTAGAGGTGCCGCAAGTTTCAATGACCTGCCGGAGGTTTTGGCTAGTGGCAGAGCAGGATACAAACCCAGGCCTTCTGATTCCACGCTTCTGGGAACGGCCTTCCTCTGGCTGGTCCATCGCACCCTAGTGGAGGGAAGGGCGGGTCGTCTGAGTGATGGCGCCTCCTGCCTTGCATTTCTCATTCCAGGAGCTCTGCAGAGGGTATTCCTTTACTGTGGTCATCTGAGCTTGCTCACTTGGGCTCTCAAATGGGCAGGAGGAAAAATTAGTCACTAACTTTAAAAAAAAACAGTGGAGGTGGGGATATGTTTTGCATACATCTGCGTGCTTTTTAGTTGTAAAATTGGAAGAGGAGTGAACTGTCATTTTCTGAGCCGGGTTACAGTGATTCTGAAGAATGCACTTAAGAGATCTTTGGGGAGATACCCCACATAAAACTCCAACGTGGAAGACGATTTAATAAGGGAAGTCTCCAGTGCCTTCCTGGAAAGCATAAGAACACTGATACTTCCTTCTTAGGTAGCCTCTGGTTGGCTAAGCTCATTTGTGTGGCAAACAAATGAAATCAGCCCTCAAAGCTCCTGAGATGCTGTACTTCTCTCCACAAGGGCAATTCCTTGAAAACTCCCAGCTCACACACTGGTGAAGAAACTCAGGTTGCAAAGGAAATCTTACCATTAAAAGTCCGGGGTTTCGTAGAAGATGGTCTTTGTCTCTATTATGACTGTTTCCAAATATACAGACAAGTGTAAAGAGTTGTATGGAGAAGTCCCACATTCCTACTGCCCAGAATTCCCACTTCACCTGTTTTTGCCCCACTTCATCTATTGCTTTGTCCTTGTTGTTGCTGAAGTGTTTGAAAGTATGTCCCTTATTCACGTCATCTTATGCCCTCCTACTGGAGTGTGCGTCTCTTAAAAAAAAAAAGTCATCGTTTTTATAACCACAATGTCATTATCGTGCCTAAGCACGTTAACAGGGACTCTTTGGTGCCACTGCTACCCAGTTCATGTTCAGAGTTCAGGTCTATAGTTTTTAAACTACATGGATGAAAATGTGGACTGAGGGGCAGGGAGCGATGCCAACGCGGGATGGGCAAGAGGCTGAGGTTGGGGTCCAGGAAAAGAGAATTTGAGCAAGTCCTCTCAGAACGCGAGGCGCTTTCAGAAAGTCAGCAAGGCTGAGGCCAAGTGGGGCGTTCCTGGCCACTGGGTGTTTCCCCCTCTGCCGTGGTGACCCAGGTTTCTCCATGGAATTCTGCCAGCACTGGAGGGCTCCCCTGAGGGCCGCTGCCTCTCAGACACCTGAGAGTTAGATGCCAGCTTCAGCTATGGAGGACTTATAGCGTTCAAGACCTGTGGCTGGCCGCGACCCCAGCGTTCAAGACCTGTGGCTGGCCGCAACCCCTGTACACTTTTGGTGGCTGCCCAGAAAGAGAATTGTTTCTTTCTCTGAATGGGGTTTTTTACATCAAGAGAACTTCCTTCTCCTACCTTCACCACCAACCCCCCACCAAAAATAAGCGGGGGGGGGGGGGAAGCTTTTTTGGAGTTTGTTTTTAGTGGGCTCGCTCAAAAGGAGCTTTCTGTTTATTTTTTGAGTGGCTCTCTGGACCGTTGTGTCCATTTATCATGCCTTACTCCCAGCCCTCCCCAGTCCGTCCCTCCTTTACTGTGCAAACCTAAACTTCATCAAACTGTTCCTAACGACTACCACATGTCCACTGAGGGCGCAGGGGGCGGGAATGGGGAGCTGGGAAATGAAGGAATCCTCCAAGGATCACAGTAGCATATTAAAATTCAATGGCTTAGTCATCAGAGTTTTCAGCCCAAGCCCCGAAGAAAAATAAATGTTCTGTAACAGTCTTGTGGATCTCGGAGGAAGGGGGTGGCCGTGGGGAGGGAGGAAGGGGAGAGGTTGTGGTTTTTAGATAGAGGAGCTCATGCTATAGAGAACAATTAGGGCCTTTGCTCAGAACCAACAAGACACACTACTGTTTTCCTGCTCCACAGAGGAGCACGCAGTGTCAGTGAGAAGGGATTGTTCCGTTCAAGTAGCTCAGCTCCCAGATGGGGAAACTGAGGCCTGAGCAGGGGATGTGACTTCTGCACAGTCCTAGGATGAATTAGCGGCAGAGGTGGGAGTGGGACTAGATCCCAGGTCTGGGAACCTCGTGGTCAGTGTGCCCCACCCCCATTCAAAAAGGGTATTTTCCTAACAAATGCTGGAGAGGGTGTGGAGAAAAGGGAACCCTCCTACACTGTTTGTAGGATTGTAAATTGGTGCAGCCACTATGGAGAACAGTATGGAGGCTCCTCAAAAAGCTAAAAATAGAGTTGCCGTATGATCCAACAATCCCACTCCTGGGCCTATATCCTGACAAGACTGTAATTCAAAAAGATACATGCACCCCAATGTTCATAGCAGCACTATTTACAATAGCCAAGACATGGAAGCAACCTAAATGTCCATTGACAGAGGAATGGATAAAGAAGACGTGGTACCTATGTACAATATACACAATGGAATATTAGCCATAAAAAAAGAATGAAATAATGCCATTTGCAGCAACATGGATGGACCTAGAGATTATCATACTAAGTGAAGTAAGTCAGAGAAAGACAAGTATCATATGATATCACTTATATGTGGAATCTTAAAAAAATGATACAAATGAACTTATTAACAAAACAAATAGAGTTAAAGACATAGAGAACAGACCTGTGGTTGCTGAGGGGAGGGTGCGGATGGAGGAGGGATGGATTGGGAGTTTGGGGTTAGTAGGTGCAAATTATTACGTATAGAATGAATGGACAACAAGGTCCTACTGTATAGCACAGGGAACTATATTCAGCGTCCTGGGATAAACCACAATGGAAAAGAATATGAAAAAGAAAATATATATATATATATATATATATATATATAT
>NW_020173929.1:2635158-2647794 GCF_003031525.2 Neophocaena asiaeorientalis asiaeorientalis | reverse complement strand
AATATATATATATATATATATATATATATATATGTATGTATGTATGTATGTATAACTGAGTCAGCAGCTTTGGGGGGCAAAACCGAAAAAAAAGAAATAGAGCAACCAGCCAACTCAGATAAATGTTGGTGGCAGAAAGTCAAACAAAATCAGGTTTTCTGAACCAGTCTGAAAGATCCTGGAGTAGCCGGGCAAATTCCTGTAGATTCGGGCCACTAAGCATAATTTCCAAGGGCGCCAGTCTGCTCTTGCTTCCCCTGCATATTGTAGAAATGATCGTGCCTCTTCCTGTCCACAGTTCCAGGGAAGGAGCCATGTCCATGTGCCACCGTGTGCTCTTGTTGGGCTGCTGTTTAATTGTACGGGCAGCAGAAATGGAAGCTTTCATTTCACAGAGGGAGAAATCAGGACTGGGAGGGCTGGGCAGAGTGGTACCAAGGGAGAGTCGAGATTAGAATCCCAGCCTTGGGCTCCCCACCTTGGGCCCTGCCCACTGGGCTCCCCATCCACTGCTCGCCTCCAAGGAGCTGCTGTTCAAAGATCAGTTGGGCTTGGAGACCCACCTGATGGAGCTGGGACTACCTCCCTGTTTGTCCTGCTGGAGAAGCCAGGGGAGGCCTGGGTCACTTCCCTCAGAGAAGATGCTGGGACACTTTCTCTAACAGACCGTTGATCTTACAGAGCAAAGCCAATCTACCACCAGTCTCCATAAAGACATCAGTGTGGAAAGGAGAGCTGCCTGGACCTGCACCACCCCCCTGCACCAGCCTTACTGGCAGGCGGTTTTGAGGTCTCCCTCCCAGGCCCCCAGATCACAGCTTCCCTCACAGATGTCCCCAGGAGGGCTGGGGTGGAGCAGGGTGGTGGCCCTGTTGTGCACGTCAGATGCGCCTCTAATTTCCGAGCGTGGGCTTGCCCTTTGGACTTGGAGAAGAGGGCTCCTGGGGTCAGATGTGCGCTCACGTGTCTTTGTTTCCCCTCTGGGCTTGGAGTTGAGCTCTGTCCACTGCGGGTGCTCATGACCTACTGAGGAACGAGTGGGAGCGCGATAGTCCCGTGCACGTGTGTGCCGCACCTGCCTGCCTTTCCAGCCGCTCAGGGAACATGCCAACCCTACCTATGAGACCCTCAGGGAAGAGCCAAGCTCTTCTGACCCAGATAAACTTTGGTTACCTGGGTCTGTCCCAGCTGACAGTAAAAGTAACGCCTGAGGAGACTTTATGTTTGTACGCTTTGGCGGGGGGGGGAGGGGAGTACTCTGGCCCCAGAGGTGTACTAGTTAAAAGCTGAGAACCTGCAAAGGAACTTTCATTTAAACCCCACCCGCTCTCCACATTCACCCTGCCTCATCCTGCTGCTTGCTTTTGTGGCTGTAAAAGCCTCTTATTTTCCCCACCAAGCCTTTATTCATGAATTTCTAGCCCGAACCCCAGGGATGAGCCTGGCTCTCATGCACACGCATGCACACGGGGACCGTCACGCATGAGTCCGATTGCACAGTGGCTCCCCTCTGTGTCCTCTCCATCATCACAGGCAGCGTTTCTCACGAGATGAACCCTTAACTTTTCACAGCTGCCACAGGCCCAAGTGCATAATGAAAACCAGAGCCCCCCCCACCCCCTCGCCTCGAGCATTTCTGACGCTCACCCCATCCCAGAGCTCTGTCCCGGAGCTCTTTAGCTCTAGGCCTGGGGCTGCAAATGAGCTCAGTTCAAAACAAACCTGGGGCCCATTATCTCCTTGGCCTGGTTTTGTCCCCCGTGGCTGCCTCGTCCGTCCTCTGCTAGGCCTCGGATGCGTTGCGCTGGGCCCTTCTCCCCTGTTCAGGGCCCTGGAGAAGCAGGAAAGGTGGATTTCAGGCAACACAACATGGAGGGTGGAGCTGGGTACCAAGGCCCCTGGCGGCTGAGGGTTCACAGGTGAGAACCGCCAGCGAGAGGCAGCGGGGAGCAGCCTGGCATTGGTCTGGCAGGCCTTCGCAGAGGCCCTTGAGAAAACAGTATTGCTTTATTGTCACTATTAATAATGGCCTTTTATTTGAGCCTTGCTAGGACAATGCCCCAGACAAAGCTGAGAGGAAGAAACAGTCCCTGTCGTGGGGCCTTGTAATTTATCAAGGCTGGTGGAGGAAGGCAAGCCCACTGGGGGAGCTTGTGGAGAGATTCTATAGCTGCTGGAGGGGTAATCGGAAGATGCCCCCAGCCTCACTATGCATCCCCGGTCACTTTGTCACAAGAGTGTCTCCAGCTCCTCCTTTGTGTTTCTTTCACCAGATCTGAGCCCCTCCAAGGCTCTGAACAGAGAGAGGATAAGGTCGGGCCGACCCGGGTCTAAATCTTGCCTCTGACACAGCACTGTGACCTTGGGCAGGTTCCTTTATGTCTGAGTCTGATTCCCCACCTGCTGGGGAGCATCCAGATCGGAGATCATGGGAGTATAAGCCCCTCGCGTTGCTCAGGGAATAATAGCAAGAGTGTGATGAATGGACTTGCTGGAAGTGCCTTGCGCCCCTTAGAGGGAGGATCCAGGTGCAATGCTGGGTGCTAACTAACACCACCGTTTATTGAGAGCCGTGTGCCAAGCACCGAGCCTGTTGGCATTTCTGGACCTCGTTTACCTCTCTGTGAAAGGACTGTCGCGAGAATGATGGCCTTCACGCTGTTCACATGAGGCTGTGAGGCTGTGTTGTTTTCTTGTTGGGTGCCGGGCTCACCGTACCAGGGGTGTGGTGACACTTCAGGGCTGGACGGGCTCTGTGAAAACCAGCAGCCCGCCCTGCCAAGTCGGAAGTCCCGCTGTCCTCCAGAGACGCTGGCAGCCGGTCGCTGCAGCTGTGTGGCAACAAGTCTGATTTAATTTGGGGGGTGGTACAGACAGCACTGTGCGGTGTTTGTTAAAAACCAGAAGAATGCAGCTTATTCACCAGTCTATGAAAATGGCTGTGCCTTGGGTTGGAGGAAGCCAGACGAGAATGGGTGATAGCATTTTAAAAGAGTGAAAATGCTGATAATTATAAATGTATCATAATGCCCATTATGCCTGAGGTCTTTGTGGACTAACTCATTACAGCTAAGTAGGCAACAGCTTTCCCTGAGGCCTCTCTCTTCCGAGGTTTATAATTCTCTTCTGACTTCTCTGTTAATCTGGAAGATGGGAATCTAATCACTGTTGTCACTAATCATCCTCCTCCTTAGTCCTTTTATCACCACCTTGGTTTCTCAGAAATAAAAATCAGGAAGGAGAAAAAAGTACATTTTCCATATAATACAATTGGTATAAACCCAAAAATGTTGGAGGGGGGCGGGTTTTGTAAGTTAAATCCTCTTTCAAATATATGAGAAAAACAGGCCACTTGTTAGAATCCTGTGGTCAGTAGTTTTGTCAAGCAAAAAAGCATATGTGTATTTATCTTTTAGGTAAATCTGGATTTTTCACATCCACAGTTACTACAGTGTGTACTCAAGCGGACAGGTCATCCATTCCAGCAGTATTTCTCTTTTTTTTTCTTTGCGGTACGTGGGCCTCTCACTATTGTGGCCTCTCCTGTTGTGGAGCACAGGCTCCGGACGCGCAGGCTCAGCGGCCATGGCTCACGGGCCCAGCCGCTCCGCGGCATGTGGGATCTTCCCGGACCAGGGCACGAACCCGTGTCCCCCGCATCGGCAGGCGGACTCTCAACCACTGCGCCACCAGGGAAGCCTCCCAGCAGTATTTCTGTTTTCATATCAACTTACATCTTTTCTCTAAAAAAATCTTTCGGGTTATTAAACCTAGGTGAGGGTAACTGAGACAGAAGGTATGAATGTGCCTTTTGAATTATCATGTAACTGTAAGGGTGCTGTGAACCCAGACAGGACAGAAAAGGGCATTTGGAGGAAGTGTGGCTGTGAAGCAGGGTGGTAGGAAGCCTGGAGTAGAAATTGTGAGCCTTGGTGTCCCGTCAGCTCTGCCCTTACCTTTGGTATGACCTTGGGCAGAACTCTTGGTCTCCATGGGCATCAGCTTTTATATACGTAATATGAGGGATTCGAATATTTAAGAAAACCCATGAAATAAGTAACTATTATGGAATTCTTCCAAAGAGGCAATGCTGGGCCAAATGTCCCTTTAGAAAAAGTGTTACTCCCTGGTTATCAGTACAGGTTTCTCCCTGGTAGGATACAGGCATGTTTCTGGACAGAGGTCTGGGGAGAAACTTGATCTGGGAATTCTGCCTTCTCAAGGCCCCAGAACCTCAGTGCGCACTGATGTGTCCTCTCCAGAGACCCCTCATTGAATTACACTGCGATCCGCAGTGGGGACCTTGCTCATGTATTATTCAGGAGACAGCACACCATCCTTCGAGGGCAGGTACTTTATCGGCTGGGATCAGATGGGTTATTGAGTCCAGAAAATCCTCATTTTGTATTCGGCTTGCTTCTCCCTGTCCACTGGACCAGGTCCCCCTTCTCACCTCCCAGGGTCTCTGGGGAAGCTTCAGAGGCTTTCTACAACCAGGTGTATAAACATATAGTTATGTTCCCCCCACACATACACACACTCTACACCCTTCTCACCAAGAGCAGATGCTTCTGTAGAGCTTTCCCTGTGCTGGGCGCAGTGCCGAGCATGGTATATACTCTAACTCACAACGACCCGAAGGGGCAGGCACCGTTGTTCCTCCCATTTCACAGATGACCCTGAAGCACTGAGAGGTTAAGTGACTTGCCCAGAGCAACCCAAGATCATCCTCAGTCTTTTGCCGGGTCATTAACTCCACCTCTGTGAACCCTTGACAAGTGTGTTTAAAACAGGTGTGATCTTACCTCCCTCTGCCTCTCTCTCGTTGTCAAGGATTAAATAGGGGAAAAAATTAAGAAGTGAGCCAAATGTGTAAGTTATCCCTTATTCAAATGAGCTGTGGAGAAGGCATGTGAGGGGTATACTGTAATGGCCTGTAACTTCTGGAAGGAGTGGCATGAAGCTTACAGGCCAATGTGACAATCCATAAGGTAGGCCATGGGTCTTCATCTTTAAACTTGAGATTTTTATGGGACAAAACAGGTTGGGGGTTCTGAGGGACAGTGGAGTTTCTGGTGTCATTAGAGCACTCTGCCTGCAGGCCCCAAAAGGGAGCCCAGGTGCTACCTCTGTTCCTTCCTTGTCTCCCAGGGACTCTGGGACAGGGGTTTGGGGAAGAGCAAGGCACCATGGCCCATGGTTGGGATATGCTTTGGAGAGATTTGGTGGCGTCAAGTGATTGAATACAACCCTCAGGTGGAGAAGGTCTCCTCCAGGACTGGAAGATGTGACTTCGACTGAGAGGACCTGAAGGCCCAGGGCTAAAAAGGAAAGAAAAAGAGTAACTGTCAGATAGCTTTGCTGGAGGCTGTTCTTGGGCTTTTCTTTCTTCTATTTTTATTTTTTTATAAATTTATTTATTTATTTTTGGCTGCGCTGGGTCCTTGTTGCTGCGCGCGGGCTTTCTCTAGTTGTGGCGAGTGGGGGCTACTCTTCGTTGCGGTGTGCGGGCTTCTCACTGCGGTGGCTTCTCTTGCTGCGGAGCACGGGCTCTCGGTGCGTGGGCTTCAGTAGTTGTGGCCTGCGGGCTTCAGTAGCTGTGGGTTGCCGGCTTTAGAGCGCAGGCTCAGTAGTTGTGGCGCATGGGCTTAGCTGCTCTGTGGTATGTGGGATCTTCCCGGACCAGGGCCCGAACCCGTGCCCCCTGCATTGGCAGGCGGATTCTTAACCACTGAGCCACCATGGAAGTCCTGGGCTTTTCCATAAATAGTGCTTTGCCATTTGATCTTATTGTACTGCTCAAAGTGGTAGCCAATCAACTCGTGTGACTATTTAAATTTGTATTTTAATTAATATTAAATAAAATTAATATTTCAGTTCTTCAGTCATATGAGTCATATTTCAAGTGCCCGTAACCAAATGTGACTAGTGACCACTGTGTAGGGCAGCACAGATGTAGAACATTTTCATCATTATAGAAAGTTCTAGTAGTTACCTGATCCTTTTGGGTATATGATAGCAAGTTTGCTCTTTCTTAGGCTGAGTTCTGTGGCCCCTTCTAGACTAAAAACTCTTCTTCATATCTTATGGTCCCAGAGGTCTCCTGGAGACTTAGTTGCTCTGAGTTGCTTTTGACCAGTTCTAAATGTTTCAGTCGTGTGTTTTCTTCTTTGACACCATAGAACCAGGTCTTCCTGAGCCACACATGGCTCTTGGGTTCTTTTTCTTTTAATTTCTCCCTCCCATGTTCAAGGCATATCTGTTTATTCTGGAACAGTTGTTCTCCATGTGTGCTCGGAACAGACTTATTCAAGTCCGAATGGACGAGTCAGAACTCAGAGGTCAGTGTCAAGACCCATCTTCATGAAAACCCAACTTACAGGACCAGGACTTGCCGCCCTTCATACTAACTCTTGGGGATCATTTCATGTGTGAGGAATCATGGAGTTTTATTGTATAATTAGAATTTTTAAACAAGTTTGTGTTTAAGCAGCTAATAAGCTCCAGAGAAGGTATTTGAGTCCTATGAGTGCCCTGTATCTGGGTGAACCACGGTGTGCTAGTGATTCAGAGCAACCCAAGAAACGCTGGGCAGCGAAAGGGGCAAATTCTGTCTCATTCTTGCAGCTGCATAGCTAGTACAGTCCACAAAATGGAGAACTCACCAGCTAGATTTTTCAGGAGGTAATTTTCCTTTGGGGTAGCCTGGGGCTCCCCCAGACCATCCCCTCTCCAGTGAGTGAGTGTGAGAGAGAGAGAGTGTGTGTGTGTGTGTGTGTGTGTGTGTGTGTGTGTTTTGTGGCCAGAGACTGGGAAAAGAGACTTCTTGAAACATTTTTCACTTGCGAAAGAAAAAAAAAGAAGCGTTGGCGATTTTGCCTTGAGTGTTTGGAACCTGACACCAGCCTCCTTTTCCTCCACTGAGCCTTCAAATGTCACACTGTGCAGGTTGCCGACACCGTTTCTCATTACCAACTTGATTCTCCCTGCACCCAGCCTCCTTTCCCCAAACAAACCCCTTACATCTCGAAGGTCAGAACCCCGGACAGCTTTTTATGCAGCCACCAGATGGTGTTTGCTTTAGCATAGATCCACGAATGATGTGTTATTATAGTAGAGGTGCCGAAAATTATATGACAAAACCTGGTTTGTTTCTCTGCTAGAAACCCAAGGCTGAAATACTGCAGTATTCCTTCAAGCCTGACTCAGAAGACGAAAGGGAGCTTTTCCCAGAATTAGGGGGCATTCAGCAGGGACCAGAGGGAGAAAAATAACATTGTGCTGGTCACTAGCGGCTGGGCTGGTGGTTTATTTTCTGTCTGTGTCATATTAAATCTGCATTTTCCATTTGACTTTTCCTTGTATGATTTATTTCTGCCTCTAGATGTCCCCCAGCCCATCCCCCCACCCAGGAGATTATAAACTGACAGTAGTGTGGGCATCACAGTTAGCTGAGACTCATCAGTTGGATTTCATGAAGGAACAGGAATGGGAATGAGTGTTGGGTTAGTGCCAGGGTGTTTTGGTAAGGACCGAATGCCCACCCAGTGCATTATACCTTTTTTTTTTTTTTGCGGTACGTGGGCCTCTCGCTGTTGTGGCCTCTCCCGTTGTGGAGCACAGGCTCTGGACATGCAGGCTCAGCGGCCATGGCTCATGGGCCTAGCCGCTCTGCGGCATGTGGGATCTTCCCGGACCTGGGCATGAACCTGTGTCCCCTGCATTGGCAGGCGGACTCTCAACCACTGCGCCACCAGGGGAGCCCGCCATTTTTTAAAAATTAATTAATTAATTAATTTGGTTGTGCCAGGTCTTAGTTGCGGTAGGTGGGCTCCTTAGTTGTGGTTTGCCTGCTCCTTAGCTGTGGCACGTGTGCTCCTTGGTTGCGGCTGGTGGGCTACTTAGCTGTGGCTCACCGGCTTCTTAGCTGTGGCAGGCATGTGGGATCTACTTCCCTGACCAGGGATGGAACCCGGGCCCCCTGCATTGGGAGCGTGGAGTCTTAACTACTGCACCACCAGGGAAGTCCCGCATTATACCATTTTTGATGGAATGGCAATATGCTGAGGATTAGATTGATCCTAAAGGAAAGGATCAGGAATTCAGTTTCATTTAAGGAGGCATTGGAATGTCCTTGAGGCCAGCATGGGATCACACTATTTTTAACCCCCTTTAGTTGTGTCTCCTGGGACAAGACTGGTGGAGGAGGGAAAGAGTTTATCTCATTTCTCCCTCCCTCTCCTCATTTTTAGAAAATTATCTTGAAACCACACAGCAGCTTAGAAGGATCTTGAATCCTGACCACCTAGCCACTCTGGTCTGAGGAGACCATGCCCCAGGCTCTCTGGAACCCTCCACCGTGTTCCTTCTCAGTTTAGAGTAGGGAAAGGTGAGAAAGTGACGTGTCCAGTTAATGGTAGAGCCAGAATGGGCTCCATCAGGGCCATCTCCCCTGGCCCTCAGGTCAGAAGTCAAGTTTGGGTATAAAAGTCATGTAATGAAAATGGTTTGGGAGCTTTGAGTATTCAGTCCAATTCAGCTTGAGCAAATCTCTGAGCTTCAGGTTTGTTATCTGTAAACTGGGTAAATATTGCTTGTTCTGCTCACCTGAAAATTGAATGTTATGGTATATATGGAAGTACTTCATACAAGATATGATTTTTTACCTGTGTTGTCTAGTGTGGTAGCCACTAGCCACATGTGGCTATTAAAATTTATTTAAAATTAAAGTAAAAATGTGGTTCCTGATACTCACTGGCCTTATTTGGTAGCCTAGTGGCTCCCACATTCACTAGCACCACCGTATAAGAATATAAGGAAGTGGGTGGTAGTAGAAGCATCCCTTCATTCTGGGGTCAGAGTCCCCGCTCCCCCCAACAGGTCCCTCCCCCAGGGGGCTCGCAGCCCAGCTGGGGAAGAGGAGACTTTACTGAGAGAAGCACAATGATGGTCAGTCCCAGATGGCGGTTCCGAGTTCAGGCTCCAGGGTTCAGCAAGGGAGGTAAGCCACCGGACACAGCCTGGTCCCGCACCGGAGCCCCACGATGCCACACCTGGGAGGATGATGACTGGGGCCACAGTGAGAGGCCAGGCACACAGGCCCTGTCCTGAATCTTCACGTTTCCCCACTTCTTTTTGGTCTGTTCCCTGAAGTGGCCACATCTGTGCCCTTGCTGGGCTGACTCCCCTTAGGAGTAGCATCTTTAGGGCTGTGTGGGCAGCTCACAGTGACCACTGCTTGACTGGTCCTCCTCAGTCACAAGGGGAAGGCGCCATCTGGAGAGCAGGAACCCAGCCCCACTGGACTGCAGGGGGGCCACTGGCCCCTTCCCGGAGAATATGGAATGGGGACCTAGAGAGAGTGACTGAGTTCCTAAGAGCCAATCCCCAGTGTGCTCTTGTTTACAAAGAAGCTCTGGAAGAGAGGAGAGCAGAAAGGGGGAGGGGGGACAAAGGGGGTGTGTGCGTTATCCTCCCAATGCTCGGTCCCAGTACTGTCCCGAGGCTCAGCTCTCCTGCCTTTGGGCTCCACCTGCTTTTTTTTTTTTATTTCCTCCTTATACTCCAATATGTCTTTTATAAATTGTGACCGCAAGAGTCCTCCCTAATCTAGTGCCAGGGCCAGTGAAACTACCAGCTGGGCCAGAGGAGGTTGGGTGGTCTCCAGGGAGCCATAAGGTGACTGGACCTGGACATCTGGCCATCTCCTGCCTTGCCCCAGGTGGCCGTCACCTGGCCCTGGCACAGCTCAGGGCCCGACTCCATCCCTCCTTCCACAGGAGGAAGAGCCACTTCCATAGCTGCCGTGAGTGGAAATTCCTCCTATCAGTGCTGACCCTGAGCACTGCACCCCCCAACCCCAGCTAATCCCCATGTCCATCCTGGGGAAGACCCAACTCCTTTAGCTGCACAGCATTCTTCCCAGATGACAGCAGGGCTTGCCCACTGCTAAATCAGAACGCCCTGGCCCCTTCCAGGCTGGGAGCATCACTGCCACCGTCTCCCCTCTCAGCACCTGCACCCAGGTCACTTGTGTACCTGGAGGCCTCACCTGGGCCACGAGACACAGATGCCTGGGATTCTTCACTTCCTTCCTTCAGAAAGACTGGGGACACAACCCTCCCCTTGCACCACACCCTCCCACGGCTGCCACCACTCACTCCGCGAGAGCCACAGAGGAAGCCAAATGCCCTGGTTATCTCAGGTTCTTCCTGTCTGGGAACAGGGCCCTCCTCCCTCCTCCACCACTGGAAGGGAGTTCAGTGCCTTCTTCTGTGCCCGAAGGATGGGCTCCTTCTCTGGTTCAGGGCACTTGAGACAAAACTGCCTTGTCTGGCCGTCACCCGCTTGGGCTTAAAACTACCACGCCCCCTCCTTAGCTCTCCCGTGCTGAAGTCTGCCGTCCTCCCCAGGGCAAGGTATAAGGGCGGTGACCGCAACGACTCGTATTTTCCCATATGTTACAGTAGCAGAGTGATAGCAGCACCAGCAGCATAACAAGTCACGATTTAAGTAACTTAAGAAATCATCTGAGCGCTTATGAAATGCCAGGTACTGAGCTGACTGCTGGGCAGACACGGTTTCATTAAACCCTCGCAAGCACCTTGGGAGGAAGGGACTATTATGTTTTCCGTGTTACTGATGAGGAAGCTGAGGCTCAGAAAAGCGAGGTAACCGCCCACGGCCTATGGCTGGTGACTGACAGAGCCTGGAATCAAACCCCCAGTAAGAGGGGAAGGAGGCGGACAGTGTCCTCCACAAAGCCAGTCACCCCAACATCCCCTTGGTGCTTGGGGGAGGGGGTGTGTTTTGGAGGGTTGCTGTATTTCTCAGCATATCTACCTCCTTTGACAAAGAGCCCCGCCTCACCCTGCAGCCCTCACGCTGGCAGAGCAGAAATAGTGTCAGGTTGTCTGAACAGTACCTCGCCCTTCACAGGGTCTGATTCACTGGGAGTGATGCGCTCCCACGCCCCCCGGCAGCCTCACCCCGTCTGTTTTGGTGTGGTTGTCATAGAAGAAGGGGAGAGCCACCCTCCTTGCCTCTGAGAGGCCCCTCCTACCTTCCCACAGCCAGGCTGGCCTCTGCTCCTACGCTGGGGGGAATGTTCACCTCTTAGCTTCCAGCTTCTCTTTACCAGTGCACAGGCATCTGCCCTCCTTCCCTTCCTCCGCGGTGTAATGTCAGAGATTCAGGAGGGGTGAATATAGAGACTGAGGATATGTACTTTGATGTCAGAGCAATATGAGCCCTGCTCTGCCCCGTCAGCTGTGTGACCTTATGAGTTACTTAATCTCTCTGAACCTCAGTTTTCTCATCTGTAAAGTGGGGGTGATGATTTCTACCTCTCTGCATCATTCTGAGTGATTTGCACAGTGCCTGACACATGGTAGGATCGCGATAACAGTAGCTGCAGTTTTATTAAGGGAGGCACCTGATCTGCGCGCTGCACGAAGAAGCTGGGGGTTGGTGCTGTTCCTCTTGAGGGGGAATCTCAGTCAAGGCTACTGGGGTTTGGGAGGAGCTGGTGTGGAGACTGGAAGGATGAAGTGTCTTTGTGCCACGACTGTTCACTTTCCACATCCATTCCTCCTCTCCCAGAACTGAGTCTCATCTTCATGTAGCAGGGAGCTGCCCCTAGGGGTCATTTGAAGAATTGTTTCAGTTGCCCAAAACCTTGTCATTTGGTGTCTATAAAGCCCCCTTTTTCCCTCCTTGTGCCAGGAGGGAAGGGATTCTGGATTCACATTTATCATTACTTTATTCAGCAAGTATTTACTGTATGTGCGCCACGTGCCAGGCATTTTTGTGGGTGCTGGCACTGAATCCCCCGCCCCTATGGAACTCACATCCGGTCGTGCCGAAAGCCTGGAAAGGCCCTCTCAGGAGATCTGCAGAGACTTCTCTTGCACTGGAACCTTCATTGTCTCCCTGTTGCCTGTGGGTGAGATACAGGCTCCTTGCCGCCTGGGTACCCTCCGCCTCCACTTTCCTTGTACGCATTTCCTGCTTGCCTCTCGCTTGAGCGTTCTGCTCCTCTGAGACCCCCCTTCTTTCTGTTCCAGGGCAGCTGACACTTTTCTGCCTTTACTTGTCTGTCTGCCTGAGCTCCCCAGCTCCTCTTCCAGGGCCAGCTCGAGTCGTCACTAAGTCCCCCGTGAAGCCGTCCCAGCCACTGAGCGCCATCGAGGTTATTCTGCTGGGGCCACCCATATGCTTTGACACTGACAAAGTCTTACTGGCCACAACGCTGGCTTTGTGAGAACAGACCTGTGTGTTGGGCCTCTTCAGCTCTGCTGATGGTGTGCAGAGATGGTGCTGAAGAACTATTTCCCTGACCGGGACAAAGCTCTGAGTTAGGTGTTCAGGTGGGGTCAGGCTCAAACGGCCTTGCCTTTCTCAGAAGGTCTTGGAGTGACCTACCCCGGTGGCCTGCCCTCTCGCCAATGTTCTGAGCCTCAGCGGTAAGGCCCTGTCGTATTAGAGGACGTTCCCAAAGTGCTTCTAAGTCCCTGAGATGCCTCAGGGGTTATTCTGGTCAAAGACAGTTTAAGCTGGTTGCTTTTATAGAATCTGATTTAAATTTCTACCCAAAAAAAAAAAAAAAAAAAAAAATTTTAACCAAACTAGGGCTCT
>NW_020173929.1:2623765-2635025 GCF_003031525.2 Neophocaena asiaeorientalis asiaeorientalis | reverse complement strand
CCCAAAAAAAAAAAAAAAAAAAAAAATTTCTACCTAACTCTGGCTAGTTCGGTGTAAAACTAGTATTTCACCACTTCTTTGCAACGTTTTCAGTTGCTCACTGATACCTATGTGATACTACAACTGCTGTAGCTCAGGGGCCAGACTCAGACTCGCCCCTAAAGGCACAGTCCGCACAGGCGCCAGGCACGGACGGCTGAGCTACCATCACTGAGTCGGCACTGGTCTGTGGGTCCCAACTCCAGCCCACGGCCAACATCTGCTTACGTGCAAGTCACGGCCACCTTTGCAGTGAATTCGTGTTGCAAGCATCTTGTATCTCTTTGATGCATCAGAGCTTTTAGGGTTTTAAGTAAACATCATATCATGACTCCATCAGTGACTTTTGCAGTTAAAATAACCCCCAAACTCAACATGTCTGTCTTTTTAGAAGTTGTGCATTTGTGTTCATTTATGAAAACCACACTTGTGAATTAATTCACTTGTTTTACATTCTTACGTGAGCTGAGGGGAGGGTGTTGTGATCACATCAGGGGCCTGAGTGGTCCTTCAGGTTCTTCTCTGAAGGTAGAGCCACCTCTGAAGTGGACTGGGCTGCAATTCCGCTTCACATCCTGCTTTTTAATCATTCCTGCTTTGGGTCACCGTGTCCTGGAGTGGAAAGTGGAATGAAAATGGAGTTGTAATTGAAGGTAGTGAGGAAGTCTCTTTTTTAGAGGAAACTTGCAGTTAACCCTTTGAAAGAATGAACCATTACTCCTTGGCATTCCCTCTGTATAAATGTGGGTTTTTCCACAGCGGGTTCCTAGCTGTGCAGGACCCCAGCCCCAGGTGTGGCTCTTTATCCCCCGAGCTTGGGTATGCAATCAGCACATACGTGCCTTTCGCCCAGCGTGAAGCACTGAGATGCTCCAATTTAAGTTTCTTTCTCCCCTACACCTGTGAACCTACTTCTTCATGTACAAAATGGTACCAAAAATAGCCTTTCTCACAGAGTCGTTAGGAGGTTAAATGAAATGACGCATGTGAAGTGCTTAGCAGGGCATCTGGTTTGCAGTAATGCACAGTCGCTGCCAGCCTTTGCTGACATTGGTGGTGAGAGTCGCTGCTTTGCTAAGATTTCTGCTGCTCTGCGGCCCCGGGTGGGCCTTAGCGCATCAGTGGATGGATCTTTAGCGCTTCTCTTCGGAGCTGTTGAGGGCAGCAGAGGCAGTGGTGGTGGGAGAAGCCCACTCGGAAGCTTGTGATGTCAGCGGCCACAGCACCAACTGGTCAACGGGCCAAGGCAGATTTACACAGGAGACACTGGCCCAACTTTTTAAGAAACCGAACTTCTGGCAAAAAAGTGATCTGTTGAGCCTTCCGAGTGTGAGTACAAAGAAATATCATTTGTGTAATATCAATAGGAGCTTTATAAAAAAACACACACACACACACAACCTAAAGAAATAAGTGGGGTTTTCTGTTGTAAGAGGGTACAAAGCAAGTTGGGATGGCTCACTATGCAAATACTGAGAAGAAGGTGGAGGGAGACCAGATTCTTCTTCCAAAAAGCAAACCAAAGGCCCCTTTGTCGCAGATTGGACAAGAGGTTGCCTAACCTTGGCCACTCTTGTTGAACTTGTTTAAGAAGCCCACCTGATGCCCTGACTGGTTTCTTCCTTTTTTTGTTTGGCTGAAGAGTCTTCATTTGAACAGAATCCTCTCCTTTTAGGAAGGGAGATAAGGATGGAGAACCAGGTGGTGGCTCCTGCGCTTGGGCCCTCGAAGTCCCGACTGGTCCAGCACACCCTGCCCACACCCCTCAAGTCCTCCCCGGGGCTTGTGCCAGTCCTGCTTGGGGGCACTGGGCTGTGAGTAAGGCTTCCATGCTTCTGGCTTCCAGTGTGTCGGTGAGGAGTCTGCCACACCAAGGCTGATCCCGAGGGTGTGGGTATGACCGAGGCAGCAGCCTTAGGTAGGAGGTAGTGAGGGCATCCGACTCAGCGTGCTGGGGCTGGGGGAGCCAGAAGCCTGGGCTCCCAGCCGGCCCCTCAGCCCCTCCACTGCCATTTGTATGCGGTGGGGGGTGGCTGGCTGCTGGTGGACACACATTGCCGGGAACCGACAGCAAAGACCAATCCATAAATGACTGACATTTGTGGTCCCAGGATGAGGAAGACCTCTCTCCTCTCCTGGGGTTTGTGTGTTTCTGTGTCTGCAGCATCAAGGGCTAGGGTTCTCCCCCAGACACTTGCTCGGGACAGTCTTGGAAGGAGCTGGTGGGTCCTGGGCTTTTCAGCCATATCTGGCCGCTGGATCTTTTAGCCACCTTTCTACAAATAAGGCCAAGCACAACTGAATTTTCAGAAAGAACTCTGCTCGGAGGAGCCTCTCTGTCCCTTAAGAAGAAGTGTTTTGTGAGGAGCCCGGTTTCTGGGAAAGGTGTAATATAGGGTAGAGAAAATCAGCCCTGAGCCCAGGCGGCGTGCGTTTGCATCCTGCTTGGTCTCTGGTTAAGTGGGGGAAGATGGTCCAAGTTCTGTCACCTCTTTGTGCCTCAGTTTTCTCACCTGTAAGTTGAGGATGGTGACGTAGTAGCAAACAAGTAAAGAGCCCTCTGTGTGTGTTCTGTGTACCTCATACCATTAATTCCTGCCTCCCTCGCGGCCCACCCTATGAGGTGGGTCCTGTTAGTACCTACCTGTCACCATACTGGAGGCACACAATTCATCAGTAATTAAGCAGGTTAACAATTTATAATAGTGCTTCGGTCACAATGTGCTCTCAATAAATGTCACTTATTTTTATTTTCTGTTGCATGCTTCCATTCTGCCCTTCTACCTCACAGCCAGGGTTAGACTTGGTTTATTCCTCGACTTGAGAAACCTCAGTGGGGATTTGGGTGATAAGAGCTTTTAGAGATCCAGGCTTCAGAGAGCAGCTCTCTCCGATGGAATCTTCAGGCTCTGAAGCAGAGATGCCCAAGGCAGCCCGAAGTACCTTGGATGGCCAGTGTCGGGCCTGGGTGTTGCCCCCCTGCAGGTGGAATTATCTCTCTGGGGAAGGGTCAGCAGCAATGCATTCACCCTCCCTCAGGTAGGACTGGCCGTCAGGAAGCCTCCCCGTGCCTCTCTTTTCCCCTTCCCCTGTACCCCGTGAGGCTCTGGGGGATGGGGGGGGAAGGCTTTCCCTGACCCGCAGATGGAATTCGTTCTTCTGCTATGAGTGCTCACAGCACCCTCTGCTCCCGCTCTCATGGTACTCATTTGTTCCTTCACTCACTCACTCATTCATTTATTCACTTATTCAACAAATATTTACCCCTCTAGGTCATGGCAAAGCACAGAGCTGATCTCCCTGTGGTATGAAACTAGCACAGTACTGTAAAGCAATTATACTCCAATGAAGATCTATTAAAAAAACAAAACAAAACAAAACAAATATTTACCAAGTGCCTGTGACGTACCAGACACTGTTTTGGGTGCTCAGGACATGTCAGGAAATAAAACACATACAGATGTCTTTCCTTTGCATCCTAGTGGGGCTGGGGGGAGAGGGGAAGATGGTCCACAGTAAACACAGGAAGTATACACCAGAAGGTGGAAAGGGGGAGTGAACAAGGTAAGGTGGATTGGAGGCACAGGGGCGTGGGGAGTGAAGCTGGAGTTTGAAATAGGATAATCAGGGTGGGTCTTATGGCTGTTAAAAACGCAGGCTGGAGGGAGGGGAGAGATTTTGCCCTGTGGAAAAATGGGAGAAGAATATTCCAGGCAGAGGGGACAGCCTGCATGGCAGCCCTCAGGCCTGACGAGTTCCAGTGAGGACACACGGCAGTAAGATCCGAGGAGTTTTGGGGCAGCCTTGTAGGGACTGAGAGGACATCTTCAGGTCTCGCCTTGGACTCTGAGAGAGATTGGGGGACGTGATCTGAGGTATTTATTGGAAGGATAATTCTGAGTGCTGTGTTGAGTCCAGACGTGGGATGACTTCGGTGGCATTTCTTGATCCGTATCTCTTTCCTCTTAGATCGTAGACCCCCTGTGGGCACAGGCTGTGGTCTCGTTCTGCTGCTCTAACGCCAGCAGCCCGTCATTTGTTTTCCATGAACGACTCATGGAAACCTGTGCTGGGCCCTGTGGTCCCAGGTGTGACAGGAACAGAGGGAGGCGTGGGCAGCTTTCACCCTTAAGGGTGAGGCTCTGTGTTCCACCTGTGGCAGACAAGCTGGGGCCCAGGGCTCCGGGTAGAGGAAGCAGCCCACCGCAAAGTTCCCGTTTGTCTTCGTGTTGAGACCGTGCGTCGGAAGGGAGCCCCGGGTGTGTAGCGGTGCACGAGAAGCCACAGGGAGGGGGCGGCCTGTGGCCAGAAGATGGCCTCCGTGTGAGTAACCCGGATGTCAGCCCCTGCGCATCCTGCCCTCCCCCAGGCCCCTTTGGATCAGAGGAGGAAACAGACAGAAACCAGGACAGCTGGAGACAAATTGCTCTCAGACACCGCTGGTTCCTCAGGTGTCTCGGCACCTCACGGGCCTCGGGTCTGCCCTGCACACATTTCCAGTGGTTGGCTTGCAGTCTGCTTCCACAGAAAGACCCCCAGGTGGGTTCCCACTGAGGAGGTGATTTCCTAATGGCAAGACCCAAAGAATCAGCAGGCCTCTGGCTTGGAGGCAGGCTTCGTGGGGAGGTGGTGTGGTGAGCTGGGCACAAGCATCAGTACCGAGAGGGAACTGCACAAGTGTGGGTTGGTTCTGACCTTGGGAGGTTTCAGGTGTATCAAGTGTAAAATAAAGAGATGACACACAGCCAGGCACGGGGCTGTCTGCGATCAGCGTAACAACAGCAAAAGCTACCACTTGTTGAGGACTGTGTCCCAGATCCTAAGTTAAGTTCTTCCTGTGGCTTTACTTACTTAATGTTTAAAACAATCTTATAAGGTGGGTTCTAGTATCCCAGTGTTACGGACAGGGAAATTGAGGCCTGAAGAGGTTAAACAAGGTGCCCAAGGTCACCCAGCCAGGAGAGAAGGGGTGAGAGGGTGAGTGGTAGTGAATATTGAGAGTAACCCAAGCAGACTTACTCCAAAGCCAGCTCTTGGCCACTGAGGTGAGGACTCGATGAAATTAAATGAGGTGATCTGCATGAAAGGCTTAATAATACAGGCGCAAAGCGAGCCTCATTCAGTCCTAACGAAGGCCCTGGCTGCCCCTGTTCCCTGCATGCTTTATTACCCTGCATTTTGTGCTGGGGGCCCAGCTGTGGATTATTCTAGTCACATACTAAAAATGTGCAGGGTTTTCAGTCTCTATTGCCGGTGAAACTGGTGGCTATCTGCTTTTCCCACAGCCAGCCAGCCGAGGCCTGCTGGCGTTGTCACTTTGAGCTTTGAGAGATCACAGGAGTCCTGATAGAGTGTCTTATCTCCTAAGTGTTTTAGAGCTGTTTATTCCTTTTCGACGCGCAGGCCCAGCGGCCATGGCTCACGGGCCTAGCCGCTCCGCGGCATGTGGGATCTTCCCAGACCGGGGCACGAACCCACGTCCTCTGCATCGGCAGGCGGACTCCCAACCACTGCGCCACCAGGGAAGCCCTGGAAGTGATTTTTAAAAAGAGAGAAAGCACCTCTTTTGGCCAACAGTGACATCTCCAGAGGTCAGCATCTGGGTCCCCAGGGCAGGCCTGCTGTGGCCTGCCGGTACCTGGGATGGCTGCCCAGAGGGTAGCCGATCTGGTTTCTCTTTGTATCTCCAGGACTAGTGGGAGAAGCGTGGGACAGGCGTGGAAAGAAACAGAGGTAGTTTGTGAATTATGGCCCCATATAGCAGCGTTAGACTCAGGATCCAAAGCTTCAAATTCCCTCCGTTTCTCCAGACACGTCCACTCCACTCCTAGGGTACAGAAGGGTCTTGGCCGCAGGCAGGTGGGGTTTTCCGGACAGTTCATATAAGCCAGTGGAATGCCCTCTGCTGAGTCACTGTACCTGGGGATGGGGTGGGTCCTTGAAGAAAGAGCCTTGCTTTGGACACCTCAGGGCTCCATTCCCGTCCAACCTGATGCTTGACCTTAGGGCTGTCCCTGGGCTTCAAGTTTTCCCCTTTTAAACACTGAATCTGTGCTAAGCACATTCCATGCAAGATCTTGTCTTCATAGATGCCTCCTAAGAGAATCAATGTTCTCATTTTTATAAATAACAACAACCTGTAAAATAGGTTTAAGGCTAGGACCTATCTCCTGGGATTATTTTTGAGGATTAAATGAGATACTGAATGGTAAGTATTTAGCAAGTGTTCTAGAATGGACTAAGTGCTCATCGAAGTTAGTGATTTCTGCTTTTGGAGGCAGAGCGAGAGGGCGGTGGTTATGGATGAGGCAAGTGGGGATTGGAAGTGGGGTTTGGAAGGATCCTGCAGAGGCAGGATCTGACAGGGGCTGTCTCTCACACCTCTCTTCCCCCTTCAGTGGGGTGATAACAGCCTCCCCGCCTATAGCTGCAGAGTGTCCTTGAAGAGCCGAGGTTATCTTGGGTGTGATAGAAAAGGTGGAAAGTTCCACCAGCTGGCACAGCTCCTCCTTAGGCCTCTGCTTCCTCATCAGGCTCCCTGACATAGGTCACCTGTGAACTGGGTGGGGGCAGGGGGAGATGAGGAGAGGCGAAAGGGGAGGGCTGAGGAGAGGTGGGAAGAGGCCTTGGTTCACCTGGGCCCACGCGCGAGGTAAAGTTCTCGGTAAGCACCTGGAGTCCTCCACGTAGGGGCTGTGAAGTGGGAAGGTTGTTTGACCTCTAAGCTCCAGTTCTCTCCTCTGGAAAATGGAGACACAGTGGTGCCCTTCCTGTGGAGACTTCGAGGAGATGATGCAATGTGAACGGCTCAGCTCGGTGCAGAAGTGCTCAGAAGCCTGCGGTGATTAGCTAGCTCCGTCACACGCCTGAGGATGGAAGACCCCAGCTGGTCATTTTTTCCCACGAGTCCACACCCCTCCTCCCCCAGGACACCAGTCCCTCTCCTTCCTCAGAGTTAATACAGGTACACCTGCAACAGAGCCCTCTTACAGCATCCCTACCCCTCCTGCCACCTCTACCCCCGGAAAGGAACCCCACAGTCCAGCAGTAGCTCCCACTCACTGAGCACCGTGTGCAGAGGTGTTTGCACCATGCAGGTGTCTGTCTCACCACCATCACCACCGTGTGTCAGATACTGTGTACCAAGAACCTGATAGTCATTGTCTCGTTTAAAGACCAGACCACACAATTCCAAGAGTCATAAGCCCGGGAGTTCCTACCGATGGGAAATGGTGTCCTCTTGGCCCCCTTGGTTCAGTAATCACGCCTTAGACCAGGAGGGTGTGGCAAGGTCTGACTCATGAGTGACTCGGAGGCACGTCACAGATGTGCAGTCCTAACAAGAAGGCAGCATCACAAGCCCGAATGGATCCTGGTTTCATTTGGAAAAGGCAAAGCCCACTCTTTCCGTGCAGAGTCGTGGTGCAGTCTTGGAAGCTGGGTAGGGAGGGGGGTGGCCGGGGGCCCCAGGAGCACGGTTAAGGTGAATAGCGACTCTGCAGAGAGATTTCAGATGCCAGCCCGGGGAAGTACACTCCGATTTTTAATTCTCTCACTTATTCAAGAGAATGAGGGGCAAGGAGGTAAGATCAGCCTGTAGAACCTTCACCAGACCCCTCAGAAGGGTTTAGCTCCCGCAGCAGCCTTCTGGGGGCCGTGGCCTGTTTTGTATTGAAATTCAGCCCTGGATCCTAACAGCTTGCCATCTTTCAGTGGTTCTTTTCCCGTCTCAATCCTAGACTCCCAGAGACATGCCTCTGTGGTTCATGGTGTCCTTCCAGTACCTTCCACCCTCCTGTTTCTTCACCCCTTCCATGGTTCTTGGGCAGCAGGGATGTCATCTGGCTGGAAACCCAGAGGATGAGGTAGGCACCCTCAAACTATCCCTGGGTGAACACTGCCTCCTCTCTCCACCCTCCTACCTTATCCCAGAAATGCTTAATTACATTCTCTGTTCCACCTCTGTTAGGCTTTAGAAGCAGAGGTATTAACTCGCTCAGTCCTCAAAACACCCCATGAAGGAGGTTACTAACAGTTGTCCCCACTGTACAGATGAGGAAACTGAGACATAGAGGGGTTAAGTAATTTGCCCAAAGTCACACAGTAACTGGTAGAGCTGAGACTGGAGCTCTAACCAGCTGGCTCTCAAATCCTTTTAACCACCATGCCATAATGCACCTCTTCTAGAAAAAAGGCAACTCTGACTGAAAAGCCTCCAAGTCCCTCTCTCTCTTGCCCCCAAAACCTTGAGAACTTGGCCTCTCTGAAGATTTCAGCCCAGGCAGTCAAGGGCAGGCTTCTCCAACGGGACTGGGCATGGGAGATGCGTGACTAGAACGTCTATGGGTGCATTCTTGGTTCATTATGAGAAAATCTCCCCTGTCTCTGATTATCCAGTGCTGATGGGGGGACCCTTTTTGGGGGGCGGTTGGCAATGAAGGAAGCAAAGCTCTCTTCTCGTGACCCCTCTCAGTGGTGAGGTCATCCCTTATTCTTCGGCCAGGTTGGATCATCAGAGAGTCCCTAGAATCGTGGCTTCCAGCTTTGAGCCGTTGCTGTCAGCAGCTTGGCTTTACTGCCAGCTAATGGAGTCAATTCATCAAATGGAAAAGTTTTGGAAATTGTGGGAAGGAGGACATTCTTTAAGAGCTCTCTTGGCTTTAAGATTGGGGGATAGGGGTCACACACACAACCTTTTTCATTTGTTCTCAGAAGCCCCACCACCAAAAAAAAAAGGTCTGTAATGAGTAGAAGTTGAGGTTATGTTGATTTTCATACGAATTGTCAAATCTTCTGTGTCCATTAACCATCTTTTGTGGTGAGGAAATTGTGTAACTGGAATAAGAAACTCCTCCTGACTATTAAGTGATAGCTCAGTCCCCCAGCTCTTTATCGAGTACTGGGGGTGTGGGGTGTCCATAGAGGGAGACAGCTTGCTTCTCTGAGAAAATGGTCAATTCAGAGTAGAATGTCTTCCGGCCCTTTGCATGGCTGTGGGTCTCTGGTGCATCCTTGCCAGAGGAGGGGAGCCAGGACCGGAGGAGAGTGACAGCTGCAGTTAGCCTCCCAAAGGTCAGTTCTCCCCCTAGACTCTTGTCAAAGAGACTTACCTTGTACTACTGCAAAGTCAGTTACAGCCTGTCTTCCAGTCTGTTTGGGTAGTTCTTTGCTGGCAGAAAGCCCAGGATTGGGGTGGGTGGGATAGGAAAGAGGAAGAGGCCTGAGAGTGAATTCTAGGCTTGGCTTAGCCCCAGGGTAAACTGCTTTACATGCTTCTGAAAAACTCGGTAGGTGGGAAGGCAAACCCAGGAGCTGGCTAAAGGGCCAGGCGATGAATCCCCCCACTCCTTATCAGATGGATTCGTTTCACCTGAGCACCTCCCGGGTACAGGGCACTACCCTAAGCACCAGGGACATAGTGATGAACGGGCCAAATGTAGCCCTGCCCTTCACGGAGTTTCGAATCCAGCAGGGAAAATCAAGGCCTGTGTTCACAGTAGGACGTGACTAATGAGATCAGGCACAATGGCAGAGAGCAGCCCAGCTCAGGCACACCACTCAGCTTCCACGTCTCAGTTTCATCATTTATAAAGTAGGGGGTCAGATCTCCCGTCATGGGCTGTTGCAAGGCTTACTGGGATTGTAGATGTTAAGTAGTTGGTGTGTGGTAGGTACTGGATTAATATTTATACAAATGCACGGATGAATATGAATATGGTTATAGCAAATCTCCATTCAACAAATACTTATAAGCACCTACTATATCCCAGGCATTGTTCTAGACATTAAGAATATGAATGAAACAAAAGCCCTGCCTCTTGGAGGTTATACCATATTTGGGGAAAACAGATAATATAATAATTAAGTAGAAAGCATAGTATATTTGGTGAGTGTTATCATGGAGACAAATAATGCAGGGAATATGAATAAGGAGAGACGGAGGTGGGCAGATAAAGGTCAGGGAAGACCTCACTGAAAAGTCAGCATTTGTGAAAAGCCCTGAAAGAGGTGAGGGAGATAACCAGTGCAGATACCTGGGAAGCATTTCAGGAAAAGGAGCAGCAAGTTCAAATGCCCTGTGACCACAGCATGGCTGGTATGTCTGAGAACAGCAAGGACGCCAGTGTGGTGTGGCTAGAGAGGTGGAGGTGTGGGGGGATGACGAAGGGCTTTGAGGCCAATTTAAAGACTTAGAGTGCTCTGCTGGGTGAAGGATGGGCATGCAGGGGGTGGGGCACAGTAGGGCTTTGGAAAGAAGAGTGCCATGATGAGACTTGGCTTCTTGGTTTGAACAGGATCCCTCTCTTTGTTCTGTTGGAAATGGAGGACAAAGAGAGAAGCAGGGAGATCAGCTAGGCTGTTACAGGAAGCCAGGTGAGCAAGGATGGTCTCCTGGACAAGGTGGTATCAGGGAAAGTTGGAAGATGGAAATTGACCTCATGGGGGAGGAGAGTACATTTCTGGGTAGAAGTGGTCTGCCCTGTCCCATCTTGACCTTCCTTCTCAGATGCCAGAGGAAGTTGATGGTAACCACAGCGCCCTGACCCTGGGATGACCTGGCTCCCTGCCAGTTCGCCTTGAGGAAGCCAGAGTAGCTCAGAAAGTCAAGACCAGACATTTTCTCCCCAAATAAGAAAAGAGCTACAGAAATACAGGTGGGTTGGACCTGATCTGGCCTCGGAAAGTGGGTGTTTCCAGGATTTCATTCCTTTGACTGGGGCTTTGTTTTCTCTTGGGCTTCTTTGAGCCTTCATAGTTGGTTATGCCTGCGGTCACATCCTTTCCTCACAAGTAGCTGTAATTTAGGGGAGGAGATGGCAGATCCTGAATTACCTCTGAGAGGACCCCTGGCTTCTTTCCTGTGTGACCTCAGGCTGTCCTTGAGTTGGGTCCCCATTTCAGCCAGCCATAACTAGGCAAGTTCACATTTACACAAATGATAGTTCAGAAGGTGAGAGTATCCTTTACAAAGAGCATATTCTGATCAAAATAACAATTATAAATAATCTGGCAGAAGGATTTTAGAGATAACAGGAAAACAATTTGAAATCAGAACGTGCAGAAATACCAGCAGGGCATATCTGGGATAAGTGATATAAAAACGGCCAATACTGAGTGTTTACTCTGTATCCATTAGCACATTTAATCGTCATAACAACCCTACAGAGGTGGTGTTGTGGACTCTGTTTTACAGATGGGGAAAACCACACAGACACACACA
>NW_020173929.1:2580167-2623730 GCF_003031525.2 Neophocaena asiaeorientalis asiaeorientalis | reverse complement strand
ACACACACACACACACACACACACACACACACACACACACACACACACACACACACACACACACACACGGATTCGGTAACTTGCCCAGAATAATTCCGAGGTAGATGATCTGTCCCCAAAGTCCCTGCTCTTGGCCACAACTCCTTAAGATACCTCTAAACAGCTTGATTCCTTCTTACAATTTAAATGGTTTTATTTTGTCTTCATGTTTACATTCAACTTTCTCATAAACTTGAGGATCTCAGATCATAACTGTCAAAACATTTCCAGGGAACCCAGAGTCTGGATCCCTGAGGGTTCCCAGATGGCTCCGGCGGGCCCAAGATGCAGAGGTTGTCCAGAATGATTAGGGCAGAGGATGGGGCTAATCCATCAAGGAGAAGCGCTCTGCCAGTGATGGGAATTCGTTTATCCCCCCTCCTCCTCTTTGTCTCTTTGTCCTTCCTCCCCACTCCCAGCCCTGCACATAGGCCTGGCCTTGGGCTCTGAGGCCTCCCAGAGTAAATCAGTAAATTGTGGGGAGGGGTGCAGAGAAGGGATCAAAAGAGAATGGGGTCCTCTCTGCTTCCGGCTACCTATCATCTGCTGCTTACCCTGAAGATGGGGGAAAAGGATCTCCCCTTTCCCACTTGCAAGGAGCTGCCCTCAGGGAAATCTGGAAGGAGAAGGTCCTTCTTCAGCCCTAGAAATAAGGTCTCTGAAACCCATCAGATGAACCAGCCCAAATCAGGAAGAATTTTATTCTTTAAAAGCATATTCAACTGAATCCTGTGTTTTCCGCCCTTCACACAAGGCCAGAGGTGAAAGGCAAGCGTGAATTCTCTAAACTTCAACTGCAAGAGTAAAGGAAGGAGACAATTTCTGTATTTTCTCAGCTATTTCAAAATGCTTTCTAGTTGCGGGGAGTGGGGTCTACTCTCCATTGCGGTGTGCGGACTTCTCATTGCGGTGGCTTCTCTTGTTGCGGAGCACAGGCTCTAGGCACGCAGGCTTCAGTAGTTGTGGCTCGCGGGCTCTAGAGCGCAGGCTCAGTAGTTGTGGTGCACGGGCTTAGCCGCTCCGCGGCATGTGGGATCTTCCTGGGCCAGGGATCAAACCCTTATCCCCTGCATTGGCAGGCAGATTCTTAACCACTGCGCCACCAGGGAAGTCCCCTCAAAATGCATTTTTTAAGAATTTAGGTGAAGAGACTGTTCCAAAGGACCTCTTCTTTGAAGGGAAATAACTTGCTCTATTTTGATTATTTTTCCTCCTCCTTTTTCTCCAGCCTCTCTTTTTCCATTTTTAATCTCTCTCTCCCGGCAAGAGTCTCCAGGGATTTACCACCGGAACCTCTTCTCTCCACAGCAGAGCTGTCCCCACGAGCCCTCACCTCTCCTGGCAGCTCTTCTTTCCCCTCCTGGAGATGGACCTGCTCTGGGCCTGGGCAGTGGAGAAACCAGGTGCTGCTCCTGCCTCCACCAGACAGCTCTCTCTCTCCATTTAGGGCTTTGCTACCTGGAAAGTTTGTATCCAGGGGAGACGGGTTCCACTCTGCCTTCCTGGCTTTGTCTGTTACCTGGGATGCAACTGTTCCCTTAGCTAACAGCTGGCTTCCTGCAGCTGATTACTGCCTCTGGCTGGCCTGAGCAGCCTGGATCAGGACAAGCTTTGCAAAACAACCATTAGTGATGGATTGCTTGTTGCTGCTTCCTGGGAGTCTGTCAGCAGGACCCGTGGCTTGTAGCTTACCAGCCAAACTGCGGGATCCCCCCTCAGACAGTGTCCTGGATGACCTGGCAAATCCATTGAGGAAGGTGGGATCATAGGCACCAGGTCCTTTTGATCTTCCCCTCTGCCATCCCCTTCCTGTGGGGCTGGTCGAACAAAGGCCAATTCATTAAATACTGGAAATGTGGCCATTAACTGAAGGGGCTCAGATTCGTCCCTCACCTCTGATGGTGATAACAAAGAGAGCCCATTTATTTGTTTATTGGTGAACTCTTGCCATGTGTCAGGCATTAGGGCTTCGTGTGCATTTGCCCTTTTTAATTCTCACCGTAACCACTAGAGACAAGAAACGGCATTCATTTTACAGATGAAGAAACTGAGATCTAGAGGTCAAGTAACTTACCCAGGGTTATGGTCAAACAGCTAGTTGATGGCAGTCATTTTTTTTTCCCCAAAAGGTATTTATTGAACATCTACTATGTGCCTGACATTGTTCAGGCAACCTCTGCCGGAACGAGTTTGCATTTTGGAGGGGAGTGCCAGACTCTGAACAGCTAAGCAAATAGACACAGCGATATCTGTATAAATGCTTCAGGGTCACTAAAAGGGCTCTCTTCCATGGCAGAGCCAGGATTCCCAGAGCTCTGAGGCTGGCAAGAGCAGGCAGCATCACCTTGGAACCTGGGGTCCTCAGCAGGCAGAGTCAGTGCTTAGCACTGCCTGGTAGCCGTGTGTTTGCGTTAGGAAACCATTATGTGCCGTGTCTTATGAGAGGCAGAGCCAGAGCTGGCATTGAAAGTGTCCCCACGATGCTGGCACTCTGAACTGCATCTCTCCTTTGCGAAGCGGGACCAGCCCCAGCCCCACCCTTGCCCAGCCTCACCCTGGATGTAGGTAGTCATCTTGTGATCAGTGAAAGTAACCCAGGAATCCCCCAGATGGGGAAGCCCTGGGGAATTTACTGCGGTTCCGATGCTCTGATTACAGCCTCTGCTCTAGGAAGTCCAGGGAGGGGAGAACCCAACAGTTCTTATTCTCAGCCGATACCTGTTCCCTCCTGAGATGGGAGCCCCCTCCCTTTGCTCCTGCCTCACTGAGTAACTACTCAGCTGGCCTGCTGGGTGTCTGCACGTAGCTCCCCAGTGTGATTTCACTAAGGAAGCTCATCTGCCTGACTCCTGGCCTGCTTTGGGCATCTCCTTGGGGAGTGGCTCCTGCCTCTGCTCCCACCCCCGCAGGGGAAGAGCCAGGAAAAGGGGAAAATCCCACACTGAGGCACCTGCCATGGAAAATACCTGCAGTCCCAGCTTGGCTCTGCTTAAGGTGCCCTGGAGCTGGCAGCTTTGCTAGATACCTGAGAGACGGGGGCCAGCTGTGGGCACAATTCAAATTTGGGGAGGCAGTTACAGCAGAAAACTGTGCAGATCTTAAAATGTAGTGATCTGAAAAATGTCCCCAAAATATAGGATTCAGTGTTAGGTGAAAAATAATGTCATTAGAATCCTATCTGTGAGGGAAAAAGTACTGATAAGGTTAATTTATGCACAAAAAAGGCTATTTGAAGAAATAATATATACTGTACTAGTATATATATATATATAAAACAGTAGTTATCTTTAGAATGTAAGAGTACAGGAAGCTTTCTTTTTCTTTGTCATTTGCCTTTCTGATTTTTAAATAATAATCATATTTACCATTATAATCAGAAAAAAAAGATTTGGAGGAAAAAATCCTAATAGTTTGAATAGTGTTTAAAAATGATTAAAGAAGACAATTTAGGTGATACAAACACACTTTATTTAACACTTCATGAAGCAGACAGTCTCCTTTTGGAGAACTGCAAAATAGGATGGAAGGCAGGATGATTTTATGGAATAAAGAATAAAGAACAAGGAGGAGAATAATAGAAAATATCTGATTGGTCAGGGCCACACGGTCAGCCTTGTTTGGGGTGAAAAGGCCCATAGTTGGCTTGGTGTTTGGGAATCGGCTGATTGGATACATTGCTTTTCTGGTGAAGCAGAGCATTTACAGGGACACAAAAGTTATCAAAGTTTCAGTGTGCTGACGTGGCACCCCAGGCTGGAGTGGCTCAATCTGGAGCTTAGAAAGTTATTTCAGCAATAGATATAATGCTTTCAAGTAGTATAAGTGCTGTCTGAGATATGTGTCTTCAGGTTTTGTTGGGGGCCTTAAGGGAAAGATCCCCTCACTAGGAATTAGGGAAGGGAAGTCCATATGATGCTATTTCTGGGACATTCTTTTTTTTAGGATATACTTTTTTATTAACATTCAGTAAATTTTTTAGAATAATTTTAGATTTAGAGAAAAGTTGCAAGAATATTACAATAAGTCCCCAGATGCCTGAAACCCAGTTTCCCCTACATTTTACATTTGTCACAACGAATCACTCACTTTGATACAATGGGTTTTTTTGTTTTTGTTTTTGTTTGTTTGTTTTGGCCGTGTTGGGTCTTCGTTGCTGTGCGCAGGCTTTCTCTAGTTGTGGTGAGCTGGGGCTACTGTTGCTGTGCGCAGGCTTTCTCTAGTTGTGGTGGGCTGGGGCTACTCTTCGTTGCAGCGTGTGGCCTTCTCATTGCGGTGGCTTCTCTTGCTGAGGAACATGGGCTCTAGGGTGTGCGGGCTTCAGTAGTTGTGGCACGCAGGCTCAGTACTTGTGGCTCGTGGGCTCTAGAGCGCAGGCTCAGTAGTTGTGGCTCACGGGCTTAGTTGCTCCGCGGCATGTGGGATCTTCACCTGGGATCGAACCCGTGTCCCCTGCGTTGGTAGGCAAATTCTTAACCACTGCGCCACCAGGGAAGTCCCAACACAATGTTATTAACTAAAGTCCATACTTCATTAGGATTTCCTTAGTTTTTACCTAATGCCCTTTTTCTGTCCCAGGATCCCATGTTACTACATTTAGTCATCCAGACATCTTAGATTCCTGTCAGCTGTAACGGTTTCTCATCTAAGCCTTTCCTTGCTGTTGGTAAGCTTGACAGTTAATCAGAAGACTTGTTAGGTGTTTTGTAGAATGTCCTTCAATTTGGGTTTGTCTGAGGTTTTTCTCATGATTAGGTTGGGATTGTGGGTTTTGGGGGAGGAAGACCACAGAGGTAAAGTGCTCTTCTCATCACATCGTGTCAAGGGGTACATGCTATCAACATGACTTACCATGATGAGGTTCACCTTGACCCCCGGGATGTTTGTCAGGTTTCTCTACTATGAGGGTACCTCCCCCACTCCCCCTCCCTTCTGGACCTTTCCATATTGTACTCCTTAGAATGAAGTCACTACGTGCATTCCACACTTAAGGGAAAGGAAGTTATGCTCCAGCACCTTGAAGGGGATGAATCTACATACATTACTTGGAATTATTTTGTGTGAAAGATTTGTCTGTTTTCTCCTCAATTATTTATTCAATCAATTGTTCAAACATTCCATCATTGTTAATCATACGGATACAGGGATATTTAGTTTACACTTTGGATTCTAATTCTTTATTGCTCAAATTGCTCCATCCTGGGTCATTGAGAGCTCTTTTGTTTAGACCCATCATCCCTTTCACATGCCCCATCATTTTGGTTTTTTGGACACTATCTTACTTTCTGGCATTACAAGATGCTCCAAGCTCATCTTGTGTATTTCCTGTCCCGTTCCTAGAATCTGCCATTTCTCCAGGAAGCTCTGGGTCTTTTCACTGGAGAACGGTATTAGAAACCAGAATCTGCCTGTGGGATCTGCTGGTTGCTACTGGGGAGCTTGGGACGTTCTTTTTCTTTTTTGCAGTACGCGGACCTCTCACTGTTGTGGCCTCTCCCGTTGCGGAGCACAGGCTCCGGACGCGCAGGCTCAGCGGCCATGGCTCATGGGCCCAGCCGCTCCGCGGCATGTGGGATCTTCCCGGACTGGGGCACGAACCTGCATGCCCTGCATCGGCAGGCGGACTCTCAACCACTGCGCCACCAGGGAAGCTCGGGGACATTCATTTTTGAAGAAGGTTTTCAGACTGGGGAAATAAGAGCCAAAGCTGTACAAAAGATTTGTGATGAAAATAAGAGGGAAGAGGACATCCCCGTTGGCACAGTGGTTAAGAATCCGCCTGCCAGTGCAGGGGACACGGGTTTGATCCCTGGTCTGGGAAGATCCCACATGCCACGGAGCAACTAAGCCTATGAGCCACAACTAATGAGCCCGCATGCCACAACTACTGAAGCCTGTGCATCTAGAGCCTGTGCTCCACAGCGAAGGGTAGCCCCTGCTCGCCACAACTAGAGAAAGCCTGTGCACAGCAACAAAGACCCAATGCAGCCATTAATTAATTAATTAATTAATTATAAAAATAAGAGGGAAGGGGCTGGAAGAGGTGGTCCCTAAGCCTTTTGCCAAATCAACAGCTTTAGGTGGATACCATTCAGCCCCATTTTACTGCTGAAAGACTGAGGACTTGCCCAGCGTCCCTGGGTAAGTGACAAACCTGGCAGCCAAACCTCCGTGTGGCCCTCAGGTTCTCCTTCACTGAGCTGTACTGTCCGTTAGTGTAGTTTGTGAACTATTAGCTTCAAATGCAGGAGTGGACTGTGGTGTCCCCAAGTCCATGGGTCCACACTCTCTGCTTTCTCTGATCAGAATGGTTATCACAGGGAAACAGGAAGGCTGTGTGTGTGTGTAGGCGTGCACAGGTGTTTATCTGTCCATCCCAAGGGCTCTCCAGGGGCTTGACAGATTCCCACCCCTTCCCTGGCAGGTAGGTGTACCCAGCCAGAGGCTCTGCTTCATGAACTGAATGATGGGGAGTTTTAGAAGAAAGGAAAGTGGACACAGGTAGAAGAGCAAAGGCCAGGGAATTCCCTGGCGGTCCAGTGGTTAGGACTCGGTGCTTTCACTGCCGGGGGCCCGGGTTCAATCCCTGGTCGGGGAACTAAGATCCTGCAAACCACGCGGTGTAGCCAAAAAAAAAAAAAAAAAACCTGAAGCAGTTGGCAATGACTACATAGACATTTAAAGACATATTAAATATGTTTCAAAGATATTTAATATCATAAGAAAATGATGTGTGATAAGTAAAATGATACAACACTGTATGTTTAAAAAGTATATCAGTACCTCTCTCTAAGTGATGGGATTATGGGTGATTTTTATTTTCTACCTTGGACTTGACTATATTTTCTGTGCCCTGCAGTGAACATGCATTAATTGTTCTGGCAATGATAACAGTAATTTAAAGTGAAGCCAGTGAGGGAGTTTCATTCTTGGGGTCATCCTAATCTCCTGTGACTGATTTGTTGTTAGCTGTGTTATCTTACTTTTCTATGTGCTTCTCTCCTGTATTTTGTGATGGCACTCCTTCTAAGGAAACCTGTTCTAGCATAGAATCGTTGCCAAAGAATAAATAATTTTTTAAAAGATTATCACATAATGAGATACTGCTTTACACACACTAGGATGGTTTTAACCAAACAGGCAATAACAGTTGTTGGCCAGGATGTACAGAAATCGAAACCTCCGTGTACTCTTTGTTGGTGGAAACGTAATGATGCAGGCACTGTGGAAAATATTCTGGTAGTTCCTCAGAAAGTCAAACATAGAATTACCACATGACTCAGCAATTCCACTGCTAGGTGTGTGCCTAAGAGAAATGAAACTGTGTGTGCTCATAAAACTTGTACGTAAACATTTACAGTAGCATTATCTGTAATAGCCAGAAAGTGGAAAGAATCCAAATGTCCATCAGCTGATGAAGAGAGAAAGAAACTGTGGTGCAAGATCATTCAGCCACAGAAAGGAGTGACGTATTCGTACAGTACAACACGATGACCCTTAAAAATGTGCCGCAAACGTAAAAGAAGCCAGACACAAAAGACTGTACTGTACATTGTACGATTCCATTCATATAAAATGTCCAGAGTAGACAAATCATAGAGACAGAAAGTAAATTACTGGTTGCCGGGCCTGGGCAGCGGTGGGGAAGTCAGAGAATGGGGGTTTCTTTGGGGGCTGTTGAAACTGTTCTGGAATTAAATAGCGGTTATGGTTTTACAATTCCGTGAATGTACTAAAAACCACCGAATTTACATATTAAAAGCGTAGATTTGGGCTTCCCTGGTGACGCAGTGGTTGAGAGTCCGCCTGCCGGTGCAGGGGACGCGGGTTCGTGCCCCGGTCCGGGAGGATCCCGCATGCCGCGGAGCGGCTGGGCCCGTGAGCCATGGCCGCTGAGCCTGCGCGTCCGGAGCCTGTGCTCCGCAATGGGCGAGGCCATGGCGGTGAGAGGCCCGCGTACAAAAAAAAAAAAAAAAAGCGTCGATTTAATGACATGTGAATTATATCTCAATTTTTTTTAAGTCTCCAGTTTTGATTTATAAGTGCTGGACCCAGACTCCCTACAATGGAACAGTGTAGAGCATGGACTCTGCTGCTTCCTGGCTGCGTGATCTTGGGCAAGTTACTTAACCTCTTATAGTGTCGGTTTTCTTAGGGTAAAACGGAGACGCCGTTACATCACCAAGGGTCCCTGGGCATTTGTTCAGACCCCACACCCCTCCTCCAGGTCATCCTCTTGTCTGCCCCTGTTAGCTGCTCCCTGAAGAGGGGGGGTTGTCACTCATGTAAGGGGATCTTGCTTTTTGCTTTCCATTCCCACGGGAGAGCCCCTGCATTAAAACCACCCCTTCCAAGAGACTGGGCTTCTGGGTTGGGGGGCAGAGTGATGGCTCATCCTGCCAAGGCATTTCCAGTGTTTGTTTGAAGAAGTAAAAGTCAACTAGGCAGTGGCTTCTTCTGAAACATGTCGTTAATGCAAGCGTCATGGGGCTTCCGAGCTCCAAGCACTCATGGGGCACCTGTTTATTTTTCAGACACGCTTTCTTCCCTCTCTTCCCTCCTTTTCTCTCTCCTTCTCTTTCTCTTTAAGGGAAGGGAGTGGGAGAGCTAGGGGCTGAGGGTGGGCTCTGCAGTCTGCACACAGAGCATAGAGTCAGAGCTGCTGTTTAGAGCTGCAACGTCCCCATGACCGGGCAGGGCCTTGCAGCCCGGACCTCTGTGCTCCGCTCAAGCCCATCTGTGAACCAGAACCAGGGCTGGGAGGGCTGAGGGTGGAGGCCAGACTGACGTGCCTGCCCTCCTTCCATTCTGCTGGAGTGCCTGGGCCCAAGCAGTCAGCGCCCGGCAGGCCCCTTCCCTCTGACATCTGCCCCCGACGGCTGTCTCCTAACAGGCCAGACAATTGGAGACGCTGTCACAGAGACGGTTTTCTTCTTTAACTGGTCACACCATCTGAAGCCAAAGCCATTCTCGTGGTTTGCTTTACTATTGAGAGTGTCCAGTGTTTTTACTAAGGCTTAAAGCTGAAGTAAATTCGTGTTCTCTGAACATGGGTTTTCCATACGTATTAAGCATCTACCATGTTCTTGGAACTGCAGAGATGGCAGAGAGAGGGAAGGAGTAAGGTGAAAAGCATAGCCTCTGCCCTTCATAAACTTCTAGTAAAAGGGTTATTGATATCACAGGTAACTCCTACCTGGAGCCTGAGAACCCTGGGAGAGGGCCAAGTGCAGTGGTGATTAGATCCCCACCTGATGGGAGTGATGGCACAAAGACACGGTCCCTCTATCGTGTGCCTGCTCTGTGCCCGACACTGTACCTTCCTGTCATCTCGGTTGACCCTCACTCTTGCTCTCTGAGAGTAGGTGTTATCCCCATTCTACAGATGGGGAAACTGAGGCTTAGAGAAGGTATCACATGTCCAAGGCCACATGGCGAGTAAGTGGTAGAGTCAAGATTTGAGGCCGGCTCTGCCTAACTTGTGAGCTTGTGCTCGCAACCAAGGCGAGGCTCTGGGAAGAAGGTGGTGGCCAGTCACTGGGTAGAAAGAGGATGGACAAGGATGGGGGACGCCACCAATGCAGAGGCTGCAATCATAAGCCTTTCAGAATCTGGGAAGATGGGTGTGGACCATCCTCCTCTCTTCTGAACCAGTCAGGATAGACACACACACGCACGACACAGCTCGGGAATGCGCATGAGTCCTGAGATCCCCAGATGTCAGTGGTGTGGAGCCACGACACGTGAGGACATGTGATGGATATAGGGGCCCCACCATGGGAAGGGAGCTAGGTTTACTGGTGTGGACACAGGACCAGGGCTGGAAGCTGCAACAAGACAGATTGGATTAAATAAGAATTTTCTAGCAGTTGGAGCTGCACATGAGCTCACTTAGGGAGAGGGAGTTCCTGGCCACTGGGACTGAGCCCTCAGGCAGCTACTCAGGGTATTATGCAGGAGTGTCAAACATCAGGGACTGATCAGACAGTGCTGATATATGTGCTGGGGGGTGTGGTGAACATTGACAACACAGTGGCAGCGTATTAAATAAAGATGGGTCCTGGGGAAGTGCAAAAAGGGTTTGAGTCTGTGTGGTTTCTGTAGTCCTTTCCAGCCTTGGTTGTATAAATACAAGTCATGCTCTTCTGGATTTGGAAGGAGGAGATGCTGTTTGTATGTGTTTTAGTAAAGCCCTGGGACACAGAAGTGATCTCCTGAAACTTAGTCTAGGAGGTTAAAAGATTCTGATGCTTTCTCGCCTTCACCATCTAGCTGGTAGCCTCAGGGTGGACGGTAAGATCTCTGAGGTGGCATTGCTTCAGCCTTGGAGTAATCTGGGGCGTGCTGACTGGCCAGTGACTCGAATAAATGAGGTTGATGCTGGGGGGCAGGAGACCACTTTTCTCTGCACCCCACTCACCCCGGCCTCCCACCTGCAAGGCACGACCCCTCACACATGCATGAGCTGCAAAGCAGAACTGACGGAGCTAAACTTGGGGCCGCCGGGCACCCCCCAGGCAGGAGAAACACCCCACAGAAAGATAAGGTTAATCTGCAGAAGGCAGGAGTGAGAATGTCGGGGTTGTGTTGTGGGCAGCAGCCTCTGCCTGCAAGGGTGAAGATGGGGGATGCGTACGGAGCAGGGGTGCTGCAAACGAAGTGGGGAAAAGCTGAGAGCAGCAGAGGGTGTCAGAGTGTCAGAGAGGCAGTTCATTCCCCCTGTTAGTCATGCCGCTCACATCCAACAGGGATCCAGCCCAGCTGGCTTGAGAGGACGTCCACGGTCTGCCCCTTTTCTGGCCTGTGGCTGACACAGCCTTAATCGAGGCGGGGCTGGAGGGAGGGGGTCCTGCCCAAACAGGCTGATTCACTATTTCCACCGGGTCCGCGCCATCTTGGTGGGCAGATCACACGCCAGCCTCGTAAACTCACTCTCCACTTGTCTATGTAACGTTTATAGTCCCACGGGGAGCTGGCTTTTTAATGAGCCTAATTTGAGGCTCTAAGTAGGCGTCTGTAAAACAAACAGGGAGGGACTCCGGCCAAAGCCCAAAGTCGCCGTTGAAGCACACAGGGTCACATCCAGTTCTGCAGACGGGCCAGGACTCTGCGTGCCCAGGGCAGCGGGAGAAGCTGCTCCCCAATGACAGGCCTCTCTTCCCAGGCAGGTGCTGCAGAAACCCCTGGAGCCTTGGCAAGAGCCCTTCCCATTTTGGTTCTGCGTGGAAAGCACAGGAGGGTCCTGGCTTTCCTGGTTGGGGGAAAGGAGCGGGCCTGTGTGCAAATCCAGGGCTGGTTGTCAGGGGATCAGATGGCCTGGGTGCTCCCTCGCTGGATGACAGCCCCACAGCCAGCCCTCTGAGGCCTCCGGGAGTGGGAATCTGTAACCCGAAGACACCTGTGAGGAAATGCCCCATCTTCCTGTGGCTTTAGTTCATTTTTTTGAGACCTGGTTTTCAAAATCAGAATGAGACAGAGGTGCTGGCATCTGTCATGAGGCCCTGTTAGGGTCAACTCTCTCTAGCAGGTCCTGGTTGGGAGAGGAGGGGCCTCACCTCCCCGGTGGATTCTCAGGGCTCACTTGCAGAGCTAGGACAACAAGCAGGGGTCCCTTCGGTGCTAGAGCGCAGGGGTTTGATGTGACTCAGAGGCCACTGCCCACTGTGAAGTCGTATTGGGGGACGCTCCTGAGTCACCCAAAATAACAGTGCTAGGTACTGTGAGCCTTTAGAATAGCAGTGCCGGGTACTGTGAGCCTTTAGAATAACAGTGCCGGGTACTGTGAGCCTTTAGAATAGCAGTGCCGGGTACTGTGAACCTTTAGAATAGCAGTGCCGGGTACTGTGAACCTTTAGAATAGCAGTGCCGGGTACTGTGAGCCTTTAGAATAGCAGTGCCGGGTACTGTGAGCCTTTAGAATAGCAGTGCCGGGTACTGTGAGCCTTTAGAATAACAGTGCCGGGTACTGTGAGCCTTTAGAATAGCAGTGCCGGGTACTGTGAACCTTTAGAATAGCAGTGCCGGGTACTGTGAACCTTTAGAATAGCAGTGCCGGGTACTGTGAGCCTTTAGAATGGAGTGTGCTGCAGCCATTGAAAGCGATGATGAGAAACAATATTTGGGACCATGGAAAGCTATCTGTGAAATATTAAGTGAAAAAGGTCATTAAAGTATTAATTTCTTAAAATTAAAAGTATGCATGTGAGAAAAAAGAAAGTACACATGCACGCTCCAAAGCAGAGGTGCACATTCAAAAGTCTGAAAGGATATTAAACTGTAATGTCAATGATGATTATCTCAGGGCAGTAAACTTACTGTTTTTATTCTCTTCTTTTCGCCTATCTGCATTTTTTTTTTTTTTTTTTTTTTTTTTTTTTTTTGCGGTACGTGGGCCTCTCACTGTTGTGGCCTCTCCCGTTGCGGAGCACAGGCTCCGGACACGCAGGCCCAGCCGCTCCACGGCATGTGGGATCCTCCCGGACCGGGGCATGAACCCGTGTCCCCAGCATCGGCAGGCGGACTCTCAACCACTGCGCCACCAGGGAAGCCCTTATCTGCATTTTGTAAATGCAAATAAACTGTGAGTGGCGTTCTGCAGACACTCACCCAGCAGAAGCCCAATGGTCTGCCCAGAAGATTTCCCCAGTGAAGGGAGCTTCCAGCCCTTATGTTGAGCAAAGTGAGGGCTGGAGTTGCTGCAGCCACCCCAGGCCCTTGGGGAACTTGGCCTTGTGGGCCAGAACCGCCCTGTTCTCAGCAGAGTCTGAGTCCAGCATGTCCACAGCCAGCGCCACACAGAGGAGCCTGCGAGCACGCATTTTTAGCATCCATAGAGACGCAGGGCCCCAGGAGCGGGGAGATGGCTTTATCATCAGACTCCACATGATTTCATTTGAACAAAGGGTTCCATGGTTTAAAAGTTTTTTTGCAAACTAATGATTTACAGAAACCATCTTGTATTAGAGAAATCACTTCATCTGCAAGTCAAAAAAACCTGCCTGTGGTGGTCTGAACTGTGACCCTCCAAAATTCATAGGTTGAAGTCCTAACCCCCAGCACATCAGAATGTGACTGTATTTGGAAATAGAGTCTTTTAAGAGGTGACTAAGGTAAAATGAAGTCCCACGAGTGGGCCCGAATCCAAGCTGACTGGTGTTCTTGTAAGAAGAAGTGATCAGGACACAGACACATAAGGGAAGACCATGTGAAGACCCAGGGAGAAGACAGCTGTCTACAAGCCTAGGAGAGAGGCCTCAGAAGAAGAAAGCAACCCAGCCCACACCTTGATCTCAGACTTCTAGCCTCCAGAATTGCGAGAAAACAAATTTATGTTGTTTAAGCTGCCCTCCCTGTGATATTTTTTCCTATAACAAGAAGTTTGGGGATCGGCAGTTCCTGGTGGTGGGTAGCTGCTCGGTGAGACGGTCAGAGACCCAGGCTCTTGCTACTTTCTACTCTGCCATCCTCAGCATGTTGGCTCTGATCTTGCCCTCGTCCCCTCCTGCAGCGCCTCCCCCCCGCACGGCAGCCCCAGGGTGCTGCTCCAGCTTTGGCAGCAGGCGGCCTGGCTCCTGCTGGCATAATGGCTGCTGCTGTACCTCTTCAGACAGTGTGTCACATTCGAGGCAGGAAGAAGCTCAAAGGCCCTGCCAGCTGGACAGCCTGTCCCTTTAGATCAGGAAAAGCAACATTTTCCAAAACCCCTGAAGTCTTGAATTTACGTCTCATGTCCAAAACCATGTTGTACAGCTGTAAGGGAGTCTGGGAAGGGGCCCCCCAGGGCTTGTACTGCAAGTCATTCCAGGCAGAAGCAGGGTTCTGTTAGCCAGGGAGGAGAAGGACGGCACTGGATAGGTCGCTGGGAACAGCGGCACAGTTTCAAGCATCCAGCGGCTGGATGTTTTCATACACCTTTGCAGGGAAAGATCATGGTGTCCTGGAAGTGACACAGTGAGGTTTGAGATGTCCCCCTCCTGAGAATGAACATTCTACAGGGACTTCCTTCCTATGAATGAGCTTCTTTCGCTGCACCTTCTCAGCCTACTCCCATGTTGCATGACGTCACTCAGCCGTGAGATGACCGGGGAGTGTTTGCTACTCATAAGGTCTGTACGGTCCCCTTGGGGTTCTTGGAGTGAGGAGGGGTGGCTTTGTGAAACATCCTGTTATTTTTCCTCCCTTGCTGGATGACAGCACATAGCAAAAGCCCTCTCTTCAGACTCCTTCCAAGCTTCTAGTACCTACTGCAGACCCCTCCTCTAGCATTTATTACGGTACCTTTTTTTTTAGATGTTGCGGGTAGGAGTTTATTAATTTATTTTTGCTGTGTTGGGTCTTCATTTCTGTGCAAGGGCTTTCTCTAGTTGTGGCAAGCGGGGGCCACTCTTCATCGCGGTGCGTGGGCCTCTCACTGTCGCGGCCTCTCTTGTTGCGGAGCACAGGCTCCAGACGCGCAGGCTCAGTAATTGTGGCTCACGGGCCTAGTTGCTCCGCGGCATGTGGTATCCTCCCAGACCAGGGCTCGAACCCGTGTCCCCTGCATTAGCAGGCAGACTCTCAACCACTGCGCCACCAGGGAAGCCCATATTATGGTACCTTTTAATTATCTGTCTACATATTTTTCCTGTCCTCTAGAGCCAGGAAACTGGATCTTACCTCTGTATTCCTAGCATCAAGCTCAGTGTGATTAATAGGTCTGTGATGAATATTTGAGTAAGTGAATGAGTGACAAGAATAGCACAGTGCTAAAATTCCCCGAGCCTACTTGGATACTTCTTCCATATTGGAAGCCATCAGTCAGCCTTGGGACAGAAGGTCCCATGGCCTTAGAGAATGTGTTCTCTGTCCATAGGATTTAACTGTCTGCAAACAACCCTTTCTGTGCAGGGGAATGGGGACGGGTTGGTACATGGGTATGTCCATATTTGCCATATATGAGTTATGAAGGGAGTGACTTAAACTCTGGGCTCTGGTGTCCCCAACACGCTTAACATTGGGGGTTTTTTTTCAGCCCAGATTTCAAGGCACGTGTTGAATTCTCCCATTCTCTGTGAATTGCCTTTTGGAGCCATAAAGATTGAGATTGAAATTTGCTGGAGCCATGAAGATTGAGATTGAAATTTGCTAACTGCTTTAAGTTGATCCGGGAACATCACCAATTTTAAAAGTAGTCAAACATGGTTTTCATTTATTTGGTCTTAAAAATGATCCCTTAATGAATTTTAGTTCCGAAAAATGTAATCTGCTACCTCTGACTTTGATGTTTAAGTGCTTAATGCAAAAGCTGAAAGGAATGAGCAGCTTTATTGAAATAAGAGCCCAAGCAGTGGCCCAGGTGGATTTTTAGACTATGCATTCCTTGGCAAAGAAGATGTCTTCAGCCAGCAGTGGGGCTCTCTAATCTCTAATCTCCTCTCCCATCCCTTTCCCATACAGCTACCGGATATATCTGTCTGAATGTGCGTTATGACCCTGTCATTCAATTGCTTAAACCCCTTCAATGAGTCCTCATTGCTCTCAGGACAGAGTCTCAGCCCCTTAGAGTCCTGTGACTGGTGCCACCCACCCTGGTCTCTCCCGCGGAGGCCTGTCACACTCACCCATCACTCCGAGCTACCCCTCTCCATCCCTCTGAGGGGCTCTGGATTAGTACAGGGGTCAGCAAGCATGGCCCTGGGGCCAAATCCCACCTGACACCTGTTTTCGTATGGCCTACAAGCTAAAAATTAGTTTTACATTTTTAAATGGTTGAAAAAGTACTAGAAGAAGACTAGTTTGTGACACGTGAAGGTGATATAAAATACAGATCTGCGCGCATTTGTTTCTGTGTATGCGCGTTACGCTGGCAGAGCTGAGTAGCTGTGACAGACCTGCAAAGCCAAAAATATTTACTCTGACCCTTTGCGGGAAAAGTTCACCGATCACGGCTTCGTAGTGGCTCCAAGGGTGGGTGGAGAGAGGCCAGTGATCTCCATTAGCCACCTCCCAGGCTGCCCCGAATAAACACATAGTCTAAGTATGAATAATGTGCTGGCTCTACAAACACAGCTTCATGACAAGTCTCAGGGGGCCCCTCCCCACCTATCGCTGCCCCAGAACCTCCCTATACAGGCCCTCCCTCTGCTTGGAAGACCCATCCAACCCCTTCACTAGACTGATATCTACTCTCTGTCTCTTCCTCCAGGAAGCCTTCCTTGACTACTAGGCCTACGTAGTAGTCTGCTTAGAGACCCTCCTCTGGGCTCTTTGATCCGACTCCATGTAGCCCTTTTCATTATGGACTTGGCTGGTATACCGTCTGCCCTCCTTCACTAGACGGCAAACATCAAGAGGGTAGAGACTATGGCCTGTTCACTTTTCTACCCCCAGAGCATAGCCACTTTTAGCAGATTATTAGGTCATCAGTAAACAGTTGTTGAAGAAATTAGTGGAGGAATGCAGAATAAATGATCCATCCGTGGTGAATAAAGCATGATTCTGTATCAGCACAGGCCTTTAGGAAAATAATGGGATCGGTTGGCCTAGGGTCCATCACTTCTGTCGAATAGAAATACTTTTATATGGTATCTGATGGCTTTATCCCAAAGCTATTGGCCCTGGGAATCCGTGAGGCCATTTATAAGATATTACCATTTATTACATGCTTACTATGTGTCAGGCATTTTACTAAATGCTTACTTACTTAACTTCTTTTAATTCTCAAATAATCAGTGAATTCGGAGCTATTATTAGGCATATTAGACAGATGAACAAATTGAGGCTCAGAGAGGTTAATTAACTAGTCCAAAGTCACATAGCTAATAAGATTCATAGCTGAGTTTTGAACCTTCTTCCCTCTGATTCATGCTCTTAAATCATCTGGAGGGTCTAATAGCGTCATTTGGAATGGGAACCAAAGCCGACTGAAGCAGGTTATATTTGTTAGAAGGACTCTAGCACATTTCTGACTAGTGATGCATTCATGTTCTATTAATAAATATCTTGGCCATCTGCCCTAGACCTTATGACATTTGCCTCTTTTTTTTTTTAACCCCTAAGGAATGACTTGTGTGTATTACAGGTGCTCGGGCTCATTTATCCCTCTCCTTCCTCTGAGTTGGAGACTTCTCCCACTCCCCTCTTTTGCTTGCAGGCAGCACTGCTCTCGCTAGAGAAGTAGCTCCGGGATCACTCCCAGGACGTGCTTTGCCTTCTCTCCCATTCCCGGGCCCACCGGTACCTCCCACCCCACCCCCAGCAGCACTGGTAGTGGCAAGCCTCTCTTTTCACACTTGGTGCAGATGAGGGTGTCCCCCAGCTCTCCCTGTCCCCAATCCCAGCAAGTGGCAGCCCGTACCGACTGAGAGTACTGGCGGTCCAGACTGCCACGTGGCTGCATCATGATCACACAGGCTCAGCCCAGTGGGTACATGGCTGGACCAGAGGAAGTGCCCCTGAGTGGCCCCTGAGTGGCCCAGAGTCCCTACCATCTGGCTAGGTGAAGGGGCTGGCTCTCAGGCCGATTCTGGAATGAGACTTGCAGACAAAATCTCACCTCCTGCTTAGGAATATAGAACAGTTTCTGTCTGAGTTTCTTTCCCTTACCTTTTTTTTTAAAAATTAATATTTATATAAAACAATCAAGTTTTCCTTCTATTTACTTTTTTTCCTCCATGAGCTCACAACAGTTGTAACAATGGTTTTGTTTTTATTAAAATATATATGTTCATTAGTTAATCCGTAGAAAAAAAGCATGAAGAATAATGGAGAAAAAAATCATCTAAAGTTCTCCCGTGCAGAAATAACTATCTTTTATGTTAGATGACCTCCATTCTGGGCTCTTTATAGGTAATTAGATCATAGTAATTTTTTTAAACGTTCTCTTGTTTTCCTATATAAAAATTTAATTTCAGTTAACTAACTTTCTAACATATTTGAAATTATGGCTATTCCTATGCTCAGAAGAAACATTCTATCACCTTCTTCTCTCTCTAAGTACATCTCCCCCACCACGTCCCCTGTTTCTCTTATAACAATCACTTTTTACACCACCAATAAATCATATTTGTAAAAAGTTTAAAAAGCATAGTAGTTCAAAACATTCTTATAGCCCTAGCGCAGAGAGAACCACTCTCACCTTGGTGGTTGTGTGCATGGGTTGGGGGAAGGGCTGATGTTTTAGGGTGATGACTGTGTATGTTTATGTTTTAAATGTGTTGTTGCCTTTATACAAAAGTGGCTGGATGTTGTCCTTGGCTCACAGGAATTGGCATGCTCAGCCACCATGGGTCAAGGACAGCATTTGACAAAGGACCATGGTCATGTGATGGATTTTTTTTTTTTAAGAGGTGGCAGTTCCAAGACTCATGCTTCCTGGGTCGCTCAAGTTCTTGATGTGTTACATCAATACTTTGGAGCGAGGCCACCCAGAATCTCTTAAAAAGTATTCCAAACACAACAGAGATCTTTTTCCACAGGGAAAATCTCAGTGGTCCACGTGTGAGTTCTCCCCTCCATACCCCCCGATGTTGTGACGGTTGCTGGGTTTTCCAGAGTTCATCTTTAGGTTTAATTTCCTGAAATTGATCTGCTTGGTTACTGTGGCTTTATTTTATTCTCTTGCAAGGTGGGGAAATGGCAATGAACAGGCTGCGTTTCGCTAGGGCTTTTCTCACTTCAAAAGAATTAAGCAGCAGTCCATGATCTCTACTAGTTCTTTTACGGGCATATTCATCCTCCGGGTCTCTGATATGAACCTTAATTAAACAAATCACCAAAATGCCAGTGAGCCAACATTCCTAGCAGACTTTCTGGGCTCACCCGCACTGCTTTGTTGGGCTATTATTTTATGGTGGCCTCTCTCCCCATCTAAACCCTCACCCTGCTTAGAGCCCCTCTGAGAACTGAGTGAGCCAGCCCTGAGGTCAGAGGTGCTGCTACCAACTGGAGGGAAAAGAGGCAGCCCAAGGCCAGCTCCCCAAGCAGGATCCTCCCGCCCAGCCGCCAGAAGGCCCAAGACTGTCAAGGACTCCAGAGAGAGATGAATGCAGCCCAGTGTTGACCTTATATTTTTACCGCATATATTTTTTAAGAGAATTGGGGACGCTGGCAACAAGCGTGTTGTACTCCAACAGCCTTTGATCTCGCTAGCCCTGGGTTCTCTGGCCCCTGGCTCCCTGGGCAGTCATAAATGTGCATTTTTATTTCACAGTTTAATGGTAAGCTCCTGGCCCTCTGGTCCTCTCTCAACGGGAAGAGCACCCTCAGCCGGTGGAGTTCTGATAACTTAGAGTGAGGTGTCAACCAGAGCATGAGTATGCCTGCTTTCAATTTCCTGACCTTGAAGGAGAAGGGGAACGGGCAGTGCTAATTGGACTGGTGAGTGGTGACGGAAGTCTTCTGTCCCTGGGCTTGAATGGGCAGAGCCCCACGTGAGAGGCAGTGTGGACTCCCGGGATGGACCGGCTGGGTCTGAATCCCACCTCGGCCATTTTCTAGCTCTGTGACCTTCACCAAGTGACCCAGCCCATTTAAACCTCAGTGTCCCTCATTGGTAAATGGGGTTAGTAACAGTACTAGCTAATTGTAATGAGACCCCTGGTGGGGTCTTCATGTGGGTTCAAATGCTGGTTCATCCCACTCATGGCATAGAGTACTACTCGGTATGGGATCACCCATCTCTGTTCATTACTAACCCGTGGTTAAAACCTGCTTCCCAAACTCAGTTTAGACCCCAACTCTTCTCTCTTCCTGTCTCCCAACCTTTGCCCCTCACTTGAATTCTTGGGCCTCACAGTATGGCGGTCTCATCTTTAGGTGGGTTCTGGCTGAGAATTACATGAGCTTTCAATTACTCTTGATGAGTCATTTTTACAGGGATGATTGACGACTCATCAAGTCAAGCAGATTTCATTCCACTTCTAGGTTTTCCTCCTTATTTCCTTCATCTTCCCCTTGCTTCAACACCCATCCCCCAATCTCGTTGGACTTCGAAGATCAGGAGAAATACCATTCAGTGAAGTGGGTTTTTTTAAGAACCAACTGTCCTTATATACTCCATTTGGGTCTCTCTGGAAAATATTCCAGCTTTAACTCTTCAGCACTTTGTTTCAGTATGACTAATACGCAACAACCGAGCATTAAACGTACTATATATAAAATTCCAGATCAGAGAATGGAAACACTTTAAAAAAATAAAAAGGATTGGATTATGTGGGCTATTTGGAAACTGTTCAGTGGGGCAATATAATTTTTATTTTCAGAAGCTTATGGATTGAACCCCACCCAAGCTTCCAGCTCCTAAGAAAAGTGGCAGAAGACACCCTGCCAAGTTTCCTCTCAAGGGCAGTAAAAGAGTAATCCTCTGCATGCCGGGTTTCATTTTAAAGAAACAGGCGACAGGCAGTGGCCTTTGCTGTCTTCACAAATGAGCTTCCCTGGGCTGGGGGGCTAGTGAGTCTGGTGGGGCGTGTCGGGGGGCAGGGGCGGGAGAAGATGCTAGGCACGCAGGCTTGCACAGGTCGCTGGGCCCACTGTAGTCACAGCGCCCTGAAAAGAACATTTGCAAATCTGTGGAGAGCCCTGGGAATGGGAATGGGTTGTCAGGTTGGGGGTACAGTTATGTTACAGTCTTGATGGCTTTTCGATGACTGGTTAGAAAAACTGAACTGTAAATCTACCCAGTTTTCACAAAAAAAGGACATCTTTACGTTTACCATTTTGTGTGTATTGTGTCTGTTGGGCTGTTGTTATAAGTTGGGGGAAATTAGATCACAGGAAATAATGCTAACAGGGCCTATTTGTTTCCACAATTCAGAAATTAAATAGTGGAATTAAAGTGGGGGGAAAGGTTTTAAGGGGTGCACTTTAGTGCTAGAGTCCACAGAAGGGCCAGTTGGAGTGCAAGATCCCAGTGCTGGAGCAGACTTAAGAGGCCACCCAATTGACCCCTGTGTCTTACAGAGAAGAGAATGAAATCCCCATCGACTTGGCCTTTGGGCTGAGCCCTGCTTCTGAAAAACCTTAGCACTGAAAATCTGGTTTGTCAACCCAGTGTGCAGTCCATTGGCTTCTGGCTTGTTACTTGCTTGCTTGGAGGAGCCGGCAACCTCTGCCAGCTGAAACCCAGGTCGAATTCCTGCTTGGCAGCCAGCAAGAAGGCGGGACTCCCAGTCTTCTGTGCACTGGGTTTCCCAGCTGACTCAATGGCGCCCTCTCTGGGCACTGGTGGAGAATCACCTGGGAAGGAGCCCAGGGCTGGAGCAGAGCCAAGTGACCAAACTCGGAAAACAGCCTGCAGAAACCAGGATCAGGTGTGCATAGGCTTCTTTTTTTGTTTTGTTTTGTTTCCTATTTATTAATTTTTTTTAAAAAAACATCTTTATTGGAGTATAAGTGCTTTACATTGTTGTGTTAGTTTCTGCTGTATAACAAAGTGGATCAGCTATATATATACATATATCCCCATATTCCCTCCCAGCCTCCCTATCCCACCCCTATAGGTGGTCACAAAGCACCGAGCTGATCTCCCTGTTGTGGTACATGACTTTTTTTGAAATATGGTTTTCTCAGGGTATATGCCCAGTAGTGGGATTGCTGGGTCATATGGTAGTTCTATTTTCAGTTTTTAAGGAACCTCCATACTGTTCTCCATAGTGGCTGTATCAATTTATACTCCCACCAACAGTGCAGGAGTGTTCCCTTTTCTTCAGTGCGTAGGCTTCTTAACTCTGCTGATTTCTTGAGAGGTGCTGGGAATTTCCCTATTTACTGGCAGAATTATTTTCATCTCTAAGTATCATAGAAAGAAAGAAGAATATTATCTATTCTTATCTGTAGAAAGGTGTTTGAACCTCTTTGTGAGGGCAGTGGGCAGTCATTGAAGAGTTTAAAGCCAGAGTAAATAAGAGTGCGTGACCAGAGTAAGAGATTGTCAGGGATGGGGTGAGACGGAGGGAGGAGACGGGGAGGGGCTATTGCAGTATCCAGTGAGGGAAGATGGTAGCCTGAACCGGCAGTGACTGGATTTTTGAGATACGAGGGTTATGAGAGCAGCAAGGTTTGGTGGTTGATTGGATGTGTGGGGGGAGGAGGAAGAGAGTTGATAAGGATGACTCACCGGATCTGTTCTTGGGCAACTGGGTGGATGTGGTACTATGCTCAGAGAAGGGACTGGAAGCTTTGGGGAATGAGGTAATGAGTTCCGAGATTCAAGGGTTGGGCAACCTGCTTGAGAAAAATTGAGTGACCGAAGATTGTGGTTCTGTGTTCAGATTGAGAAATGTAGAGGCTTCACCTACAGTCAGAGCACACTGGGGTGGAACCTTGTTTCCACAGAAATGCTGATTTTGTAGACAAGGGAGACAGAGGGTACCTGGGTCATGCCTACTGCTTCCCTGCCTCACAGTCCGGAGTTCATTTCACAGCAACGATCTGAGTGACGCACGTGGGTTTTCTCTGTAACTTTTACAGAGTTCAGCAGGGATTGATTTGAGGTATCCTTATTAATTAATAAAGGGATACAGGTTTCATTCCAGCATGCTTTTTTTTCCCGTCATGACTGAAATAAACAGATTTTTTTCTAAGGATTTTAGTAAACAGGGGGGGGGGGTGGGGGGGGTTGCTTTTCTTCTGTTTTTTTTTTTTTTTGGAAGTCCCTTTTCCAGAATGACCTTGCCCTGGGCCCATCCCCTAAAGCCAGGAATTTCTGTGGGGCAAAGAAGGCACTAAAGTGGTGAGAGAACTTAAGGCAAGTGTTTTCCATCTCCAGTGAGAATGGCTGAGGAGCAGGCTTATGTGGGAGAGAGAAGAATTTCACATTGACATTTAAAAAAGGCTTTCTTTTTTTTTTTTTTTTTAAATAAATTTATTTATTTATTTTTAGCTACGTTGGGTCTCTATCTTCCTGGACCAGGGCTCAAACCCATGTCCCGTGCATTGGCTGGTGGATTCTTAACCACTGCGCCACCAGGGAAGTCCAAAAAAGGCTTTCTTAAGGGGGCAGATTCAGAAGGCAGCCTGTGGAACTGCATTCTGGAAAGATCAGAGGGAATAAGAGAGATGGCCTTCAGTCTGTAAGAGCTTTACGTGAGGCCTCCAGGGTTCCTTAGCAGGCACATTAAAAGAAAGTTGTATTTCTGGGTCTTTATATTTCCTCCTATCAGACCCCAGGCGCAAACAGAACAGAACCCCTTTTCTCTCAAATATCCTTGTGCTCTTTAACTAAAGACAAGGGGGCCAAAGTTAGGACGTCATTTCATTTCAACAGCTTGAGAATCAAGATGTTGAGATTCTAGCCCCAGTTCAGTTTCAGACCCTCAGTAACCTTGGGCAAGTCACTTAACTTTGGGGGCGGGACCCTTGGTCTTCTCATCTATAAGATGGATGCAAACAGTACTTCATGAAGCCTTGGGAATTGCATGTGATCATGCATATAAAGTTATCACAGTCTTGGCACATAGTGAGCACTCTTTAAAAGTCAGCAGTGGGGCTTCCGTGGTGGCGCAGTGGTTGGGAGTCCACCTGCCGATGCAGGGGACACGGGTTCGTGCCCCGGTCCGGGAAGATCCCACATGCCACGGGGCGGCTGCGCCTGTGAGCCATGGCCGCTGAGCCTGTGCATCCGGAGCCTGTGCTCCTCAACGGGAGAGGCCACAACAGTGAGAGGCCCGCGTACTGCAAAAAAAAAAAAAAAAAAAAATGTTATCAGTGGCTATTACTGATAATGACCTCCCTACCTCCCTTGCTGGAAGAATAAATTATGTACTCCTCGGTGTTCGAAGTCCCTTAAAAGCAAAAGGTACTATGCAAAAGCTGTGATGCTATCAATTACTATTAGTAACAATAGGCTCATAATTACTTTTGCCACGGTATTAAATGAAAACCCCTTTGGGTGGGCGATGACTGGGAAAATGGGGACTATTATTAATGGAGCTGCAAGCTCTTGTTACTAGATCCATTGACATAATATTTCCCTCTGGGAATCCTTTGACAAATCAGCTGAATTTCCTATTCCCTTGCCCTAAGCTCTGTAAATTTGATCCACACGTCCCTAGCGTTGTTTCTGTGGATTAATAATGAAGAGAAGAGGAAGAGCAGGGCCTGAGTTAGACCCGTAGAAGCCCTCCCAAACATTTGGGCTGCCCGTGGGTTTGAGCTTGTAGTTCCGGGTGGGGATGGGAGGGTGGTCTTTTGTTTCACTACTTGTTTTAATGCTCAGAGCCAGGTCTTCCTCATGCGTTTGGGTCCTCAGCTGTCAGGGAGAGGTTCTGCTTTGGGGACAGGGCTGGGGGCAGGGGGAACCTAGTCATGCCCTCCTCCTTCCACTGGAAACAGAGCTTTGAGGAAGTGCTTTGATGCCCTGCTTTGCCGAGCCAGCGCCCAGATCGGGAGTCTGTTGCCGCTGCCATCCTGGAGGGGTCGGAGGGAGATTCAGAGCGGCAGGTCCCAGCCACACAGCAGGGCAGTGAGGCAGTGCTGGGGAGGGCAGTGAGGCAGTGCTGGGGAGGGCAGGGAGGCTGGGTCAGGGGAGGGGCAGGTTAGGAGGGCAGGGCTGACGGGCAGCCGAACCTAGAGCATGGCCAAAGAACGCTGCCGGGATCTGGGCAGGAGGAAGGCTGCCATGTGCGTTTGCCCCATAAAAGAGCACACGAGGCCCAGCAGTGGGGCTTCCACGGGTGAACCAAGCAGGAATAACACTGAATCGGGACAGCCGTAGGTGAGCTTGGCGGTGTGTTCATTGAATCTGGGCTTACAGAGAGGTGAAGCGTATACATTCTAGAGCCAGTCAGACCTGGATTTGAATCCTAGCTCTGCCACTTGGTAGAGCAAGTTATTCAGACTCTCTGCACATTATCTAAAATGGAGACAGCAGTGCCCACCTTGTTGAAAGAATAAATGAGATAGTGTACCTAAAGCCTGCGTTCCCAGCACATAGGAAAAATAATAGCAAGAGCACTTACTCTGAGCCACGCAGCAGTCCACACGTGGACATCTGGCAGCTCACGGCCACACCGTGAGCTAGGTAACTTTTGTCACCTCTAGTTAACACATGAGGAATCTGAGGCACAGAGAAGTGAAGTAACTTGCCCAAGGTAACACCGCTGGTTTAAGTGACAGAGCTAGAATCGTGAGCCCCAATGTTCCAGCTCCAAGGCCCTGTGTTAACCTCTCTGCTGCAGGACCTCTGGCTGTCGTCATCCTTATGATGTTTCTGGGTACAGGATAGGGAAGTCTAGCCTGGATTTGGCCACATCCCAGGGGCTCTTCTGTTATCTCAAGGAATTTTAAGAGATTTTCCCAAAAGTGACTAAAATAAATTCCTGTGGGTATTTTGCTTTCAAAAAAAAAAAGTTCAAGGGGGTTGGACAAAGAAGCGTTGATGGAAGAAGAGGCAGTTACCAAAAATTGGGAATCTTTGTGGTCACATGCTCTGAAGAACCAACATGTAATTTTAAGCCAGTCTGATTTTGCTTTTCTGATGCTTTCTAAGAAGCCACACAGTGAGTTGGAGAAATTTACAGGCTGTCACCCCCTGGGATTGATTCTGACAGCTCTGCTCCTCTATTGTTGAAGTGCTAATGAAAAACGCTAATTGGCCTTGGCCAGTGGCTGGATGAGTCCCCTTCCTGGAGCGGGGAAAGCAGCATCCTTTTCTCTGTGATTTCTCCTGGTCCTATTCTTGGCTTGAAGAAGGAAAGGGGGGGCAGCATGAGGAAGCGGGAGGACTCCAAGGGCGATGCCGCCCTTTGGGTGGGCAGGGTGAACAGTTTACATCTGACGCCGCATCCACTGAGCTCGGTGAAGACAAAGCCAGGTCTCTTTGTCACCCCAGAATCCTAAAGGCAGCAGAATCCCTGGGCTGAGTGAGGCACTTTGGATATTCAGCAAGTGAAGCAGGGAAGGAATGAATGAATGTTTATATGGCCCACCAGCCTCTGGAGGCCAGTTCCTTGTGCAGCTCCAAGAAAGGATGGTCTCCACTTGCTTTAAACCATGTCTACAGGTGGGCCGCCCTCATCTTGGCTCTTGCAGCACTGCCCACAGTGAAAAGTCAGCTGTCCTAAGTGGAGCCTTGCAATTTGCCCACCACCCGCACTCGACCAGACAGGGAGCAGAGCTGTGGCCTTTGAGCTTTGCTTCCATCCTCAGGTGACTTGTTGATAAAAGACATTTTCACATATTGACATATAGGGAAGTCGTTCTGGCTTATACATGAGTTAACTTGAGTTTTATGCTAACTAAAATAGCCTGTTTGTGGCCTATCAAACATACATTGTACGTCGGCTTTAATTATTAAAGAAGAGGGCACATTGACCAGAAGTAAATAACGTCTAGGTTAAAAATAAAGATTAAATGCCCCCCTTCCTGGGATGCCAATGCTGGTCCTCTTTGGATGATAAGACTCCCTTCCCACACTTTGTTATAAAGCAGAAACTAACACACCATTGTAAAGCAATTATACTCCAATAAAGATGTTTAAAAAAAAAAAGACTCCCTTCCCAGATGCTAAGGCATACCGACTTGCTATGTACGTGCTGGTCTGTTCTTTTTTTTTTTTTTCTAACCTTGAAGAAATGTAACCCAGACTTGTTTAATATTCTTTGTTCTGACAAGATATAGAACTGTGCTGAAAACCCTGCTTCTCCAGAGAGGCTTCTCGGAGTAACCTAGACAGTGGGCTTCTGGGCTAGTCCTCAGTTTGGCTCAAATAAAACTCTTTGCTATTCTTACTATTGATTGTTTATTGATTATTTTCGTTGACACTGTCCACCATGTTTCCCCACAGGTGTCCTCTCCCTCCCTGCGTACTTTAGTCCCTACAACAGCGGGTCCCTGGGCCACGACGAGCGCGCCGATGCCTACGCGCAGCTGGAGCTCCGGACCCTGGAGCAGTCCCTCCTGGCCACCTGTGTGGGGAGCATCTCGGAGCTGAGTAAGTGGGGCACCCACGGTCTGCTGGCTCCAAGGGAGAGGCGGGGAAGAGCCCACCTTCCGGGTCCTGGCTTCCTCCTTCTCCTCCACGCTGCTTACCTTCTCTGAAAGCCAGAGGTTGTAAACTGGTGGCCCACAGACATGTGTGCTTTAGTTGGCAGGTGCATTTAATCACATCCAAATTTGGATCTCTCGTTTCTCTAGAGAAATCAGATGATCTGGCACTGCTGCGCCCCATTCCTGCATGGCAGCGATCAGGGGGAGCTGAGTGGCAGCTAAGGCGACAGAAGGCATTCCCTACATTGCCACGTGCCTCGGTCTCTCGTAGCTGGCCTGTCTCATTTATTTATTTTACCTGCCTGGCCCCAAGGGCTCTGAATTTACAACCAGTATTTGAAAGAAAGCACCTCCCGAAACCTCGTCACAGAAAAAGAAAGAAAAAAGCTGAGCTTCTCTGGCTGAAGGAGGACCTGATCAGTGGTCTCAGCCCTGCGGTGCCCTGCGCATCTCCCAGGACCTCAGGGCTCTCTGGAACACAGCGGGAAACCCCTGGGTCTAGGTCATTACTGTTTGGCAGCTGTTTCAGAAGATCGTGTTAGGAGGCATGAGATCCCCGTGTCTCCCGATCTCTCCCTCTCATTATCCCAATTATTTGAGAAATCAAACTGCATGCTCCTCCCGGGGTCATGAGACCACCCAGCGGAGGGCGGGGACACGTGCCAAGGGTCGTATAGCGCACAGTGTGGAAACAGATGGAGTTTCACTCTGCTCCAGCCTTTTCCACTTGTGATTTCTTTGAGGTTTCTGGCCCCTGAATAGTGAATGGCAAGCCGTTCTGTTTCTTTAGGACACAGCTTCCTCCCTTCCCAGGACAGGAAGTGAAGGTGCCTGATTCAAGGTCACAGAGCAGATTGGTAATAAGGCTGGGGCAGAAAGCAGGACTTTGAGCTTTCTGTCTCCTCGGGGCATTCCAGCATGGCCACCTGGGTCCCCTGCCTCTTGAGGACCCTACAGGAAGTGGGCTTGGGTGTATGGCTTGATCCCCACCCCTGAGGAATGTCTCCTGGACGGTGGGCTGTCTTTGGGGCTATGCGCAGTCTGTTTGGTGAACTCTCTTGGCCTGAGAACAGTGAGGGACACACTTAGGCCTCAGTCCACTGGAGAACACCTTGATTTTGTTTTGCATTTTGAACATTAAGTGAGCACATACTATGTGCAAGACACTGTATGAAGTGCCTTCATCACATGATCTCATTTACTGTGCAAAACGACTCAGCAAGGTAGTCCTGATGAGGGAACCGAAGCTTAGAGAAGAAAAGTCATTTTCCCCCAGTCAGGTTGCAAATAAGAATCAGAAAGGGGGCCTGACTCCTGCTGTGTCTGACTTTAGCAAAGCTCTAAATTACTTAGGGCTGTGGGCTTCGTAGACGTGACTAGCAGCCCAGCCACCAGCATCTCAGGGCAGCTGAGGTCAAGATCGGAATCTGGGGACTTCACTGCTGACACAGTGGTTAAGAATCCGCCTACCAGGGGCTTCCCTGGTGGTGCAGTGGTTGAGAATCTGCCTGCCAATGCAGGGGACACGGGTTCGAGCCGTGGTCTGGGAAGATCCCACGTGCCGCGGAGCAACTGGGCCCGTGAGCCACAACTACTGAGCCTGCGCGTCTGGAGCTTGTGCTCTGCAACAAGAGAGGCCGTGACAGAGGCCCGCACACCGCGATGAAGAGTGGCCCCCGCTCGCCGCAACTAGAGAAAGCCCTCGCAGAGAAATGAAGACCAAACACAGCCAAAAATAAAAAAATAAATAAGTAAAATTAAAAAAAAAAAAAGAATCCACTTACCAATACAGGGTACACGGGTTCGAGCCCTGGTCCAGGAAGATCCCACATGCTGCAGAGCAACTAAGCCATGCGCCACAACTACTGAGCATGTGCTCTAGAGCCCGCGAGCCACAACTGTTGAGCCCGTGCACCACAACTACTGAAGCCCGTGTGCCTAGAGCCTGTGCTCCGCAACAAGAGAAGCCACCACAATGAGAAGCCCACGCACTGCAACGAAGAGTAGCCCTCGCTCGCTGCAGCTAGAGAAAGCCTGTGTGCAGCAACGAAGACCCATTGCAGCCATACATACATACATACATAAGATCGGAATCTGATCTTGACTTTTATCATAGAGCCTTTTGTTGTAGTGGTCTCTGTGCCCATTACAATCCACAGTCAGGCACAAGGCGAGCATTCAGAAACTTCCCTCAGGGGAAGGGCTTGTCCTTACCATTCAGCCCAGGGACCAATTCCAATCAGTTCTACCTTCTAAAACTATCCCAACTATCTCACCACTTCCAGGGCTACCAACTCGGGCCAAACCTGGGATATTTAAAACCCAAATTGTATTATGTCACTCATCTGCTCAATATCCTCTCAGTTACCCCCACGGCTTCCCAGCACACTCAGTGAAGTCCAGGATTGGACATATGATCTGCCTTCCTCGTCTTCTGTTCTTCTCTTGTTGACTGTGCTCCAGCCACCCTGGCCTCCTGGCCTCCTGGCCTCCTGGCCTCCTGGCTAAGATCTTCCCACCTCAGGGCCTTCGAACTAGCTGTTCCTCTGCCTGTGACCTTTTCCTCCAGTTGTCCAAATATGGCACGTTCTTAGTCTCTGCCCAATAACACTTACTAGACAGGCCTTCCCTGAGCACCCTGCGGAGGTTAAGGGTCCCACCCTCGTTCTCTGTCTCCCATCTTACGGCTTTGGTTTATTCAAGGCACTAATGGACACTTGGCATTGATTATATATTTACTTGTGAATAGTTGGTCATCTTTCTCATGTGATTAGAACTTCAGCTTCATGAGAATGGAGACTTTCTCTGTTGTATCCCCTCGTGTATGTATCAGTAGTGATGAGAACAGAACCTGAGCTGTGTATTGGGGTGTGTGTGTGTGTGTGTGTGTGTGTGTGTGTGTGTGTGTGTGTAAGAATAAGTTCTCTATCGTCCCGTTTTTGCCTCCTAAAACCCACCTAGGATTGGTCCCCATCCTGGCTCAGCCATTCCTCCAAAGGGAAGAAGGATCCCCAGAGCATCTTTCACCGACAACCAAGCAGGCTGTGTCATGTGCCAAGATGCCCGAGCTCCCTCGCTCTGAAACCAGGGTTTTTGCTAATCGTTGTGAAGGAGGGAGGAGGTGAAGGTGGAAGCAGATACTGCAGTTTTTCTCTTCAAGACTAAAGAGCTCAATGAAGCTAGTGATACTTGGCGCTGAGCACCTCGTACCTTAGAGTTTAGCCTGGCTTTAACATCCATTCTCTCCCTGCACCTGGCCAGGACCAGCCTGCCAGGTAGGTCAGGAAGTCTCATTCTTGTATCAGGTCCATCTGCATAGGGAGCTCGGGCACTTGTATTTTCCTCTGTCCCTCTCTACCTATGAGAAGGTAAATGGAAGGGAATAAGAAATAAACAAAATACTTCTTTTCAAAGGGAGCCAGATGGTATGGGCCTCATTTTGGAGACAGTGCTGAATCCCAGGCCCTCCCACTCTCTTTTTATACGATGGCTCCTGATGCAGGTTGGACAGACCAGAGGGAAGCCGTAGCACCTCTGTCAGGGCTTTCATGATTAACAAGCAGGGAGGGCGTGTTTCTCCATACTTGTGGGTGTTTTTGGGCTTCAGACTGAGGTCTCATCAAGCTTAGGGTCAATTGATTCTCAAGTACAAGGATGTCTCAGAAGCAGCTCTGAGGAGTGCCCAGCTGTACCAAACCAAGAGCACAGCCCCGTTGGGCCACAGCTTCTGAAACTCACTGTGGTAGCAGGTCAGGGATGGTATCCCTCCAGCTTTGTTGCAAACTGAAACTTTTATAAAATACAATAAAAAGGAACGTTTAGAAATATGAAATAAAGCGCAGGTAAGATGCAAGCCATTTTATTTTATTAATTAGATTAAATAGGCATAAAATCATTCTGTCAGATTGCTCTGGAAGTTCTTTCAAGCTCACTCTCAGTTTCTGAAATGAACTTCCGAACCAGTAACCAGTTTGCACACCTGTCCCAGTTCACAGACCTGTCGCAGTTTGCAGACCACACTTCAAGCAGCAGTGTCACAGTGGTCGAGAACATGCGTTTGGGACACAGGGACCCCAGTTCAAGTCCTGCTTGTGCCACTGGACAAATCACTTAACTTGTGTAGCCTGTGTCCTTATCTGTAAAATGGAAATGCCTCCCTTATGGGGTGGCTGTAAAGAGATTTTTTTTTTAGAGATTTTGTCTTATCTTTTCATGTCTGTCTTGAAGCCTAGAAAATAGAAGGTGGCAGGGGGGAAAATCCCTCTGGGAGAACATCCAAAACAAGTGGCTGTCTTTGCCCCATAACCTGGACTTGCAGCGCAGCTTAAGTTTTTTAGATGCCTGATCAGAGTTGTCTGCAGGCATCTGTCTCTTCGGTCTTTGAGAGACACCGAAACCCGAAGCTGGGCCTGGAGCAAAGTGTCTGGGGACTCCATCTCCAGTCACCATTCTGCTGCCTTCATGGCTTCCCAAACCTTCGGAAGGCCTCTCTGCTCCTGGCTTCCCTTTTAGGGAGCTGTTAGGAGGTATTCCTCTTCCTTCCTCGATTTTTTTGCCTGCATACTGGCTGGAAATGTGCTGCCAAGGGTTCTACACCAGGAACAACGAAACCATCTTAAACATAATTAATGGTAATGACTTCTACCTTGTCGAGTCTTTGAAATGATATTTCAACAAGATTTCTTCGATGCTATCGGGGACTCTTTGAATTCTCCTCCTTGTGGTCCTGTGGTCATGCCAACAGTTATGACATTTAGACCTGGAGAAACGGGAGCCAGATTTCAACTTATTGCAGCCAACTTAGCTCTACAACTAGCTGCTGGGAGACGGCTTGGCTGTCTGGGTTGTTGATGCCAGTTTCTACTACCCAGGAGCCTGAGGGCAGGGCTGGAATCCTCCTGTCCTGGGAAATGAGGGGCAGTGCTTGACTGCAGGCAGAGGTCCTGGAAGGAAGAGTACCACGAGGTGGCCTGTAGGATAGAGGATTACTAACAAAAGACAGTAACAATAATGGTGATATATTTAACTTTACCAAGCACTTACTCTGTGCCAAGCATGATGTTAAGTGCTTTATGTTTGTTATTTATTTGAATCCTCAGGATTTTTAGGTTAGAAACGATTATTTCCATTTTACAGATAAGGAAACCAAGGCTTTGTTAAGTAACTTACTACGTAAAGCACACAGGATAGAAATAGCAGAGCCCTGACTGGAAGCCAGGCAAGTCTTAATCCAGAATCTATGCGCTCAGCCGCTTACCTGGTGATTCTCAAACCTGACTGGAGGTTAGATTCACTGAGGGAACTTTGACAAAATACAGACGCCTGGGTCCTGCCCCAGACCAATTAAATTAGAGTTTGGGGGATGGGAACCAGGCATCAGGAACTAAGTACCCTCAGCCCTCCTGGCCCTGGGGTCTGGCAGCAGGCACCCAGGCAGCTGAGCTACAACTGCGGGATGAGCAAGTCCGCTTTGTAGAGAGGAGTGAGGACCTGGGGGTGGCATGGAGGGCTCTTGCCCAGTGGAGATCTCCAATTCCAGGGCTGTCATTGTCCCTGCTTGGAAACAAGCGTTGCTGCTGTGGCTGTCATGGGAGAACTTGGCAGCTAACGAGCTCAAGTCAGGCCCCACCAGGAGTTGTATCTTAAATGAAATGAATGTGTAAGGCTACTTTTTCATCCTCCAAATGTTTGCCGAGCACCCGTTGTGCCGTAGAAGCTGTGCAGGGCTCTGGGGACACATGGTATAGAGTCCCAGACCCAGAGGCTCTGTAGGGGAGGTTAACGGAATAAGTGAATGAATTGGTCCTATCGAACGTTGAACAACACTTCACCTGCCATATTAAAACCTGCTCGTTTCTCCCTCCTTGAGCTCAGCCTCATTCAGAGGCTTTCTCTCCAAGGGGTTATCTGTAAGGGGCAAGCTGACCCACAGGGGACGCCCCCCTGAGTTCTCAGGCCTGAGAAGAATGGAAGGCGCCACTTTTCCTAGAAAGAGGGGCCCGCAGGTGCCTGGGGCCATTTCACCCGTCCTTTCTCAGCATTGTGGCCTCACACAATGATGGGACGTTTCCTGTCCTGGGCTGGTGGGGAATTGAAAAGACTCAACTGGGGAAGAAACACAGCACAGGATATGGGGACCTGAGGACCCTGCAGACTTCATTAGCGCAGGCCACGGCCTGGGTCCCAGTTCAGTTCATGGACTTTGGAGTCACACAGGCCTGGATTCAAATCTAGACTCTACCGTTTACTGGGCACCGCGGCATCCCTGTGACCAGGGAAATGCATGGTGTCCGTAAATGTTTGCTTACTCGATAAGCCTCAATTTTTTCGTCTGCAAAATGGGGATCCTACTCGGGCCCCAGCCTTGTAAGGATCAAATTAAATTCTATTTCTAGAAAATTGAACACTCAGCACATAATAAGCATAATGGATGGTGGTGGGAGTTTTCCTTGAGGCCGTGGAGAGGGAGGTCCTTTTTCTGCAGAAGTACCTGGACTTTGCACCAGACAGCACGGGGGAGAATCACCACGCAGCCTAGCACAGGAATTGGAGGTTGGGAAAAGAAGCCCAGGGAGATTCCTGTGGTGAGAGCTGGGGAAAGGGCCATGGGGTGATGGAGGGAGTGGGGCTGTTGGAAAAGAAACCGTATTAGCGTAAGTTCTGGTGGGGCCGGGCCCCTACCAAGCGTTTCGTTCAACTGTTAAGGCAGGACTGGAAGTGAAAGGGAATCTAAATTGCTATCATGTGTCTGGGTGACAGTTTCCACCTCCACCTGCCACCTCTGGGTAAATAGTAATTAGGCATGCCGGCTTAGCTGCTCCTCTAGCTAGCAGGATCCTTGGGAGAATGTGGGCTGTGAACTCAGACTTTTCCTTTTTCTCTCCCTCTCGGCTGCCCTCGTCACCAGGTGACCTGGTCTCCCGCGCCATGCACCACATGCAGGGGCGCCGCCCGCTGGGTCCTGGCTCCAGCCCCGCCCGCCAGGCCCGCCAGCCACCCCAGCCCATCACCTGGTCCCCTGACGCCCTCCACACGCTCTACTACTTCCTGCGGTGTCCACAGATGGAGTCCATGGAGAACCCCAACCTGGACCCCCCGAGGATGGCCCTGAACAACGAACGGTAGGGATCTGCCTTGGGCTGCACACCTGGTGGACCGTGCAACCCAGTGTGTGTTGACTGACCGAGTGACCGACAAGGTGGAAGAAGAGCCCTGGCCCCGGCCTGTGTGCCTGTGAGGAGGCGGCCTGACATGAGCGACGGCTGCGAATTCAGACGGATGAAGGCCTGTCCCTGGGGTGCAGCAGGATTTGTTCACCCCGGGCTGTTGTAGGGTGGGGTCGTTGAGTCTCAGAAGGTGGGCCTTGGCCTCTGTCTCACAGCTCTAGCATTTACTACCTGGGCTGTTGGAAATTCAGTTGCCTCTTGTATAAAATGAGGTATTCGCACCTACCTAGAAAGGTGGTAGTAAGAATCGAGTGAGCTAGTGCTCTCAGAAAAAGCACTTAGGACGATGTCTGGGTGGTAACTGGCCCTCCATCAGTGGTGGCTGTCACCTCTTTTGATGATGATGATATCATTCTTGTTAGGAATTCTTAGGCACATTTTGCCCTGTTCTCTCGTTTTATAGATGGGAACGTCATGGCTCTGGCAGGTTATTTGATCTCCAGCAGGTTAGTGGATCAATAGCCCCAGGGTCCAGGCCTGCTGGCCCCCAGCCTAGTGCTGTCCACGGGGTCCCAGCCCTTTCCCAACTGGGGAAAGGGCTGCTAAGAACAGATATACAGGTCGCACACTGCACGAGGGGACGCAGTGAGGGGCATGAGTGGGGGACACACATGGAGCCATGTCAGCCTGAGGATAGGGTGCCCATTCTAATTGGTCTACTCAGAGGGCCACCTTTTTTTCAATTTTCTGCCCAGAGGAGATGCTTTTTTGTAATTTGTCCAGTATATATGCTAACAGGAGCTTCACCTGGAGGCCACCACATGGCCACCCAAGGCAGGGTCTGTCCACGGGCTCGACTCATGGACAGGGGTCGAGGGTTGTGTAATTGAAGGTCCAGGGAGTGGGAGAGACTCGCCTTCAGTTTAGGCAGCCCTGGGTGCATACATTCCACCTCACAGCAGGGCCCAGGAGACGGGGAGAGCAGCCCAGGGGTCTCTGTGCCCCATCACAGAGGAGGGAGATCTGAGACCTTGATCCAGAGAGTGCCACTGCTTTCCCAGCCCCCCCGCCACCCATTGTCTTCGGGAGGCATTGGGTCTCAGTGGTGTGGTCCTCACAACCAGGCCCACCTCTCCAGGGCCTCCACAGTCACAAAAGATCAAGATGCAAGCGTAGATCCCCACACCAGCTCATTAAAAAACAGCCATCGTGAAAACACTGGCAATCCTGTGGACATACGGCAAATGCTGGGAGCGAGGATGCAGAGGCTCAGGAGTCAGGTGGCCTGGGCACGCACAGCAACTCTGACATTCAAGAACCTTGAGACCTTTGTGCAAGGTTCCAAATCTCCCTGAGCCTCAGCTTCCTCAGCTATAAACATGGGGCAGTAACGAAGCAGTTTTAAGGATTCGATGATGATCAGAGATGTTTATAGGGCCTTTGCCACGTGCCAGGCACCGTGCTGAGCACTTTACATGTGGGCACACACTTCCAGGAAATAGGTGCTCTTCGCAGCCCCATTTTACAGATGGGTAAGTGGAGGCACAGAGAGATTCAGTAACTTGCCAAGGCCACATAGGCTCTGCTCATAACCTCTGTACCATACCGTCTGTCATTACGAGAGACGTGAAGCAATAGTGGCCCAGTCCACACACACAGTAGATTCCCCGTAAATGCTACCACTGCTGTTATTATCACCGGTGTCATTATTAGACCATGGTTGTCTCATTTCTTGGGGAGCTGGACAGTGAATGCAGGTGGGGCCTGACACGGAGCAAGAAGGCAGCAGGTGGAGGCCCCGGGTTTCCTGAAGGAAGCATCCAGCAGGGAGATGGGGCCAGAGCACAGGCTCTACGCCCCAGCTGTTTCTGCTTTGTGGAGAAATTGTGGTTGCCAGAGCTGGCTGGGAGGGAGAGAGGGCCAAGAAAACATCTGGAGGGGGTGGAGATGGGGAGGGGAGGTTTGCTCGTTAGTGGTGAGGTCCCGAAGGGTGCTAGACTGAGCCTGAGGCTGGGTCACCCAAGCAAAGGTGGCTGGGAAAGGAGAACAAGGAACCTTCCTGGGACCTGCTGCCCCAGGCTGGGCTGCTTGGCCCTCTGGCTGCGAGCGTGGCTACTGGCTGTGGTGCTGGCCAGGGAGCTGCTCTTCTGTGGACGCTGTGCCCAGAACCCCTTGGATGTCTTTGTGGCCACCCTCTGGCTTTCCTCCTGGGGGGATTCCCAGCCCCTGACGCTCTAAAACATGACATCAGGGTTTCTGTGCTACACGAACTGCTTGTCTGTGTGTGATTGCGATGGCTGAGCTTGAGTGACAACATACACATGAGTACGTGTTTAGATATCTCCTTATTTACAAACCACACTGTCTGTGGCACAAAGAAGTCAGTTGCAAAAGCATTTTTCCGTGAATCGTTTCAAGTGAGTGTCAGACATGTGGAAAATTGGAACCACCATCAGGAAAAAAGAATCCCAAAAATTCAGATTTGGGCACTAAAAGGACACCTTAAAAATACCCAGGGGGGGGCTTCCCTGGTGGCGCAGTGGTTGAGAGTCCGCCTGCCGATGCAGGGGATACGGGTTCGTGCCCCGGTCCGGGAAGATCCCACATGCCGCAGAGCGGCTGGGCCCGTGAGCCATGGCTGCTGAGCCTGCGCGTCCGGAGCCTGTGCTCCACAACGGGAGAGGCCACAACAGTGAGAGGCCCACGTACCACAAAAAAAAAAAAATACCCAGGGGGACAGACAGCCCGGCAGCTCTCTGGTGCCCAGTTCCTGGCTGCAGGGTGGGTCCTGCCATGCTTGGATGCACTCTGACAGGGCAGGCCCTGCAGGACTTCGAGAGCCTGGCTGGCCTTTCCTTTGCAAGCTGGGACGCATGTCCCCACAAGGCACTGCCACTCCCAATACCCTCAGCAGAGCCTTTCTCTCCTGTGCACCAAGGAGCCGGCGTTTGCTAGGGCCCCAGGGTGACAAAGCTTTGCTTTTGTGAGTCTGGGGATGTCTGTCTGTCTCTTTCTCTCCCCTCCCCCACTTCATTCCCTTGAAGTTCCTCCCTCTGTCCCATGTCTGGGACATGGGGGTCAGGTCCCCCAAGCAGAATTGGACAGAACCTCTGATTTCAGGTATGATGGTGGGTTTGTAGCCTGGAGGCTTTCCGCTTGGAGATTCGATGGTTCAGGGGTGTCTGGGCCCGTGGGGATTAAGGGACCTCTTCCACCGCCTCGCCTACCTGGGCCAAGGAGCTCGGTTTGTCGGCTTGGGTTTGGCCCGTGGCACCACTGACGGTGCCTCTCCAGTCTGTGCTTATAGATTCCGCTTTGAAGAAAGTACCCGTCTTCCCTCCCACGGGGGTTGTGTGTGACCACAGGCGTGCTGACAGAGGGCAGGCGGGACATGCCTTCAACCCTCTGTGCGAAGCTCATCCTGCTACGCTGTGAGCTGCGTCTGCGCCGCTCAGTGGGGCCTCAGTGTCTCTCCGTGAGGACCGTTCGCCCCAGGGCCTCCTGCTCTGGGTTTGCAGGGAGAAGGGAGTTGTAGAAGCAGCGGGAGCTTTGCGAGGCACGAGAAGGCAGTCGAACGTGCTTCCGCGGTGAGCCGGGCAGCAGCACAGCTTCGAGCAGGGGCCTGGGCTCCGATCCAGCCTCCCGCACAGGCCCCTCCACGCCTCAGGCTCCTCATATGCTAAACAGGGCTGAGTGACCCATCAGGGAGGGCGAGTGAGATGCCACATGTGAAAAGACCCAGCTTTTCCTTTTAAAGGGCAGCTCTCCCGACTTCTGTTTCTTTTGTGCTCCACAACGAATCAGCAAGGTGCGTGTTAGCATTACCTGCATTTTACAGACGAGGACGCGGGGCCAGGGGCGACCTAGCTGCTGAGTATCTGGGCAAGGATTCGAATCAGGTCTCTCTGACCTGAAAGCCCTCGCCCTTCACCATGCCAGGCTACAGCTTTCCCACCCAGCTGCTGAGACCCAGTCCTAAAGCTCTGAGATAATCTAGGTGGGTGATGGCCCTTGGGGCCACTTTCTCTGGGGCCATTCCAGCCCCACCTGCCTCTCCTCTGTCCTGGGAGAGCCCCGCAGCTGGAGCCTCCCTGCACCCTCCCAGGATCCCTTTCTTGCTGGCAGCTTTGCATCACAGGCACCAGCAGGATCTCAAACACAGGATTAGTCACAGCTGCCCCCCTGCAGGGCATGTCATCACCCAGGACTGAGCTCAGAAAGTGAGAGAACTTGCTGTCAGAGATCCAGGGTTACCCAGGGAGATGGGGGGAGCCTCTTCCCCCATGGTCTGGAGGAGAATGGACAGCCACATCTGGCTAAATGTGGTCCTTGCTCGTCATGCCTGGAGGCAGAGGGATGGGTAGCTGAAATAGCATCCGGGCAGAGGACATCGTTCTCCTGGGAATGAGGGCTTTGGGGAAGTGGGGAGGAAGGCCGTGTAGACATGCCGGAGCAGAGGGAGGTCTGCCGGCTTGCCAGCAAATTGCTGGAGGAGAACATCATCCCGCAGAGCACACGGAGGGAGACAGATGCAGCTAGAGATGCAGAGGGGGCTGAGATAGACAGAGGGTGATCTGATTTTCTGCCTCAGAACCTCGGGAGCTGGGGTGCTCAGACTCACCGAACGGTGCTGCCAGCAGCAGCAGAGAAGCCAGATCCTTGAGGAATATCTGGGAATACTGGAAACGAAGGTGGGCTCCTTTTCCACAAACCAGCCCATCTGCTTAACTTCAAGCCCGGGCCCCCTTGCTTCCCTCTCCCCAGCCCTGCACAGTGCCCCATCATGGAGGGAAGCTCGGTCCGAGGGCTGGGGGCCTGCTGGTGTTCAGAACACTAAGCCAGGAAGAGCGTCTGACTTGGGATGGAACCTGGAAACATCTGGTGTTCTGTTTCTCAGCCCGCAGAGCATGATCTGAGGGGAAAACTGCGATTCAGGGACGCGCGTTGGAGATCAGACTTACCACTCTCTTATTTTAGATCCTTCGAGCTGTCACTTAGTCTCTCCAGAGCCCAGGTTCTGTGGACAACTAACATTTAGTCTTCACAACCACCCGTAAGGCGAGCGCTGATGAGTTAACGTAGGTAGCACTTCTAGAATGGAACCTGGACACAGTCAGTGCTCAGTATTAGCTACTGTGATGATTAGTGTCAGGCAGAAGGAATAGCATATGCCGAGACCACGTGGCAAGAGAGAGTGTGGGACCTGGGGGAGAGAGAAAGGAGCAGTGTGAGAATAAGGAAACACGGTCCAGAATGATGCCCCGGGGAGCTGGGGCCTCCAGGGCCAAGACAAGGGGAGGGCTGAGCTTGCAGCCTAGGACAGGGGTCCGCAACCCCCAGGCCGCGGACTGGTACCGCTCCGTGGCCTGTTAAGAACCTGGCCACACAGCAGGAGGTGAGTGGCGGGCAAGTGAACAAACCTTCATCTGCCGTTCCCTGTCGCTTCCCATCACTCGCATTACCGCCTGACCCATCCCCCGCCCCGGCCCCCCCACCTCCATCTGTGGAAAAATTGTCTTCCGCGAAACTGGTCCCTGATGCCAAACAGGTTGGGGGCCGCTGGCCTGCTCAGTGTTTCTGTGATTGGCTGATTTTCACTTGCCCTTTCCTCACACATCCCCTCTCAGCACCTGGACCACTCTGAGAATGAAGGCGCTAGGAAGCCCTTCCCGTGCTGCTGCGAGGAGAGGCACTTCTACCAGGATCCACCCTGGAGCTGTTTGGTACGTGGTCCTGTACCATGGGCAGGTTCAGGAGACACAGGTGGCCCAGAGTGCTGCTTTGATACCTATCAGCCCCCAGTTCCCATGGAGCTGTTTTTGCTCTGAGATCAAAGCCCTTTTCCAGGTGAGGTCCCGGAAGAAGGTGCTGGGTGTCTAGCCCGTCTCTTGGCTGCCCTGATCCATGTCATGCTAGCCAAGAGGGTTCCTGCAAGTATGTGGACAGAACTCAGAAAAACTGGAGTTGGCAAAGGTCCCAGCCCATAGGGGTCCTACTCACTCCACCTGAAGTCCATACCACGACCTCAGGTACTGCCCAAGGGTCAGAGGGTTCCACCAGCCTCTTGGGTCATCCCAGAGGTGCCTTCTCTGCTACCTTCTAGCAGTGTGACACATCAGCCCATCTTTCTAGTCCTCAGTTTCCTCAGCGATAAAACAGTGAAGATAATAAGATGCTACTCGGGTTAAAGAGATAATGCGGTAAAACACTCAGCTCAGTGCCTGGCACCTAAAAGTACTCATAAATGGTGGCTGTCATGCCCCAGCCCCGCCCCCTGCTCCCCCCGGTTACTAAAATGGTCATAAACATGCTTAGGTGACAGTTGGCGCTGAGAATAGTCTTTCTTCATTGACGTAGGATGTGCTCACGGGCGCAGCCGCTCCGCAGCATGTGGGATCTTCCCGGACCAGGGCACAAACCCGTGTCCCCTGCATTGGCAGGCGGACTCTCAACCACTGCACCACCAGGGAAGCCCTCCAGCATTTATTGTTTCTAGATTTTTTGATGATGGCCATTCTGACTGGGTTCTCAAGCAGCATCTGGGTTAGTAATACGACTACAGCTAATACAATTACCAGTACTACTATTGATATTACCAATGTAACCAGTGCCACTACCAATAATAATAGTTAATAATGCAACTCCTAATATTATTCCTACTTACAAGCACTCCTGCTAATTATAGCTAGCATTATAGAGCACATATTAAGTGACAGATACCATCTTAAGTGCTTCACTAATTAACTCACATTTCTCACTCTACTTCTGTTGATCAGCAGGGAAGGGATATAAGGGAATTATGGAGTGGCTTATGTGATTGAGTCTCCTGCCTAATAAGAGAGGCAAAAACAAGACAGAGGGAAAAAATGAGCACAGACCACCAGACAATGTAAGAAGAAGCTTGGTTGTAAGATACTGCATTAGGTCAGCCCTCAGGCCCTGACACTGGCCGGGATTCAATCCCAGCTCTGCCACGTACGAGCTGGTGGCCTCGTTCATATAGCCGGTATGCCTCAGTTTCTTCTTAACACAGGACTAACAGTGCCAACCTCGTAGGGGTGTCATAGGGATTGAGTTAATATATGCAAAGCACAGTGCCTGGCACACAGTGTGTGTCAGTCATCGTCTTCTTCATCCTCATCCTCATAGCCCAGAGGATCTTGGAGAAGACTGGAGTCTTTGGGGAGGTAGTGTCAGAACAGACACTCATAGCCCTCATAGCCCAGAGGATCTTGGAGAAGACTGGAGTCTTTGGGGAGGTAGTGTCAGAACAGACTGGGGTTTTAACTGGGCCTTAAAGAACAGCCAGAGGACACTGGGACAGGTGGGGTGACATTGGCAGCAGAAGTCGCAGAGGGATTTTGTTGCTTCAAAGGGCATATTTCGTGACATATTACATGAAATCTACATTTCATGTACATTTTTAAAACACAGAATAGGTTGTGTTGTTTTTTTAAAAATCATCAGTGGTTGTTGTTTATCTAGGCAAATGCTCCTAGGTGGCGCTTGAGTGGTTTTCCTGTGGAGACCTGCATCCTTAGAGGCGCCCGTGTGTGAGGGTCAAACCAGCGCCGCCTCCTCCAGCTGTGTGATCTGAACAGGTCTCCTTACCTTCCAAGCCACAGTTTCCTCCTGTGTAGAGGGAAGATCTAAGCAGCGCCTACTTCCTGGGGGCCCCCCAAGTTCTGGGGCAGGGCCCCCAACACACATGAAGTACACAGCAAAGAGAGGCCTCTCTTTGTTCCAGTCCAGATGCAGGAGGGGGATGTTTCCCCTCAGATGAGCACTTTACATAAGTGGGAGGCGCCCGCGGATAGGCTGCGTTCAGTCTGAAGAAGTGGGCTCGTTAATCTTTTGCTCGGCTTGCGAAAGTGTTTTCTTATCAAATAATAGAGATGATGGCACTGGTGGCTTTATGCTCCTGACTTGTAGTTCCCTTAAATACCATTTCAAGAAGATTTGCAATGTTAAGCTCTTTTCTCTCTTTCCACCCCCCCCTTTTGTGCATTGAATTTCCATCTGCTTACCCAAAATGGAAGCAAAAGAAGTAAAAATAGCTATCGGGTGAATTAAGTACTTGTTTGCATGTGTTTCCCAGGCTGGTGCATCCAGTGACCTCTGAAGTGACTCGTCTGTGGTCTGCAGTACACACAGAGAGCTGTCCCTCCCACCCGCAGTCATTCTCCATCCTCTTATCTGCTTTTTATTTTCTTCCGGACACCCTCCTCTGTCTGAAGTTACCTTGTCTGTGAATTTGTTTACTTCCTTTTCTGCCCCCTCCTCACCCCTCTAGAAGGTAGGCACTGTGGGTCCGGTGTTACCACTGTGACTCCAGCACATAGAACACTCCCTGGCAGTTAAATATTTTGTTTGGTTAGTGAAATAGGCTATAGAGCCTAAAGGTTGGACTTTTGGAGTCAGAAATACCATCTGTGGGGTCTCTGCTCTCTCATTTACTAGCTGTGTAACTATGGGCAAGTTAATTTCTCAGGGCTCAGTTTCCCCAGCTTATAATGGAAAATGGCTTGATCTACTTACATAGGTTTTTGTAGGGATCAAATGAGGTAATCCATCGAAAGGACTTAGCACAGAGTAAGCTCTTCATGTGTGATGGCTGCGATTATCAGTATAATTACTGTTTTCATAAACCTGTGGAGGGGCTCAAATAACTAAATCATGTTTAATGCATAAATAACCCAAAACAATGGTGAATTTGAAAATCACATCTACTCAAAGTGCATGTTTTCTTTCCCTCTCATATATACCTCCTTCAGTCGCTGCCCTTAATTCCCTCGTAACCCACCCCTGACTGTAGCCAGGGAACCAGGCAAATGAGAGAGAAGATGAGGTCGACCAGATGGTCCAAAGGTTTAATTCAGTGAAGACAGCTTTGAATGGAGATACGTACAGACTTTGGATTTATCACAACCCACCACCCGAGAATCTCGAAGAACTCTAAAAACTGGATTTCATCCACCCATTGGTTCAAAGACTGAGCAGCACGCAAAGCACTCTAAAGTTAGTGGTGTAGCCGTGCCCCTGGCCCCTCACTTGCTGGTTTGCCCACAGTGCCCGCACAAGACGGGCTGCCATCGCTGAGTGTTCAGCGTGGGAGTGATATGACCTGATTTATATTTACATGGGTTAGAAGCATCTGGACAAATCTTTACAGTTTATAAGTCACTTTAAACACACAACTCTCTAGCAGATCTTCACAAGCTCTCAGAGGAAGCCGTTTCCACTCCCATTTACAGAAGAGCAGACTGAGGCCTTGAGAGGGTAAGAGGGGCACCCAAGGTCACAGCTAGGAAGAGACAAATCTGAGCTCAGGCAGGGAGGTCCAACGATAAGAACGCAGTGAATTCACAGTGACAGTGGAGGGGGTGAGAGCCCC
>NW_020173929.1:2569706-2580150 GCF_003031525.2 Neophocaena asiaeorientalis asiaeorientalis | reverse complement strand
GCATCACTTGGGCTGCTTGCTCTCAACCACTCAGGGCCTCTTCCCCCACAGGCTTGAGTTAGCTGGCTCTGGGTGGCCAGAGAGGGTGGGCATCTGTCCAGCATCCGAGAAGGAATGAGCCAGGGATGGGGGACAGACGAAGTGGCAGTGCCAGATAACAGGGGCTGGAGAAAGAACAGGATCCCGACCCAGCTGTTGACAAATGCCCCCGGGGCTGCCTGTTGCGTGTGATTTCCTGTCCCATTGTTGCGCCCACGGGTCCCCACAGAGAAGAAGAAGACTGGGAACTGCCAGCCCCAGGGGTGTTTTTGTCACGGGCCGCCACAATGCCCTTTGTCTCCCAGAGGGCGCCTGGGTGCTGGGAAGTCCCAACTCAAGGGAATGGAGTTTGCTTTCTTACAGAAGGCGGCTTCCTAGGCTGAGCTGTGGACTTTGCAGACGCCGAGGATGGGCCAGGATAGGAGCTCGGGCGATGTCTGGAGTCCAGCTGGGCTGGTTTCTGGCCTGCTCCTACTTGCCTGCCAGCCGGCTCCCCAGATTTCCCTCCTCCCTCAAGACCAACTGCCTCTGACAGCCGCTTCTTTTGCTGCTTTAATATTTGAGATTTGGGGGAAGAAAGCTCTTGAGGGGCCCGGAGTGTCCCTTTGGGGCCCAGCCCAGCACCCCGTTCCCTGCTGCCTTCAGGACTGTTGAGGCTATGGGCGCGGAGGCTGGAGTTGGGCAGAGTGGGGCAGTGGGCGCACTGGGGCGACTCTTTTCTCCTTCGCGCTCTGCCTCCCAGTTCTCCACCAGCCAGTAGGCTCAGAGCACTTGGCGTGTGGCAGTTTGGTCTCGGGCAGGACCTCGGAATCTCTCTTTTTAAAGCCAGACAGATCGCCATTGGCTAGCTATGTGACCTCAGACGTGTGTCCAAACCTCTCAAAGCCTTGGTTTCCACATTTGTAAAACACCCTCGCAGGGTGGCTGTGTTAGAGGGTGATGTTTTCAGAATGGCCTCTTCCTTACCTGGCACACAGTAGGCCCTCAGCAAATCTTAGCAATGTGGTTTTGCTGCTCAGAAGCCAGTGCCAGCGTCTCCCCTGAGGCTGCAGTTGGGCCGTGGGTGCAGAAAGCAGGGTCAAGTGCTGGGAGCCTTTTCCTCTGGCTGGGTTAGAGTGCACCGCCGTCTCCAGCTCAGGTCAAAGCCACTAGCTGCCAGTCGGGAATCTCCGCCTTGCACACGTGCATCTCCCGCCAGGCCTCAAGAGCCCCATGCCTCTACCTCCTCCTGGAAGTTTCTGGAAGCTCTTTACCTGACAGTGTGAATGGGTCACCTTGCTGCCTTAGACTGTGGGGGGGTGGGGAAGGCGGGTGCTGTGTGACAATACTCAGCTGAATCCGGACAGGAACACCTATTCAGAGACTAAATAAATGACCCCACCCCTGGCCCACTGCCCAGCAGCTGCCTGTTGGGTCAGTGAAGCAGGAGAGCTAAGCCGTTGGGCCCTCCCAAGCTGACTTGCTGGCAGAGGCCAATCGCTGGTGGCAGTGCCCTCACCATGATTCTGAAAGTGTGTGTTCAAAAGAAGGGGCGTGTGTTTGAACAGGTTGGAGGCCCTTGGCTGCCTGGCTTCCACAGGGTGAAAGAGCTGCGGCCTCTTGTCAGCCGTCACGGACGCCGAGCCTGGGCGACTCTGAGGCTCTGGCATCTTCATGCAGCAGTGAGCCCCGAAGGTAAGGTGCAGCCACGAGGCCAAGGGAGCCACGCCCCAGCCAAGCGGAGAGAGGGAGGCCTGCTTTCACCGGGCTCCATTCCACTTGTGTGGGAAGCAGCGATACTCTGGCCTGCTTTGCCAGCTGCCTGCCAGCTAGGCCGCCTGCCGGCCAGGCCGCCACACAGGGGAGCCTTGGCCTGAGAAATGGGCCAGATAGATGCCCTGGCCCTTGCGGCACTCAGAGCCCTCCCTGCTGCAGGGGAGAGGGTGGAGGGGTGGTGCCCGCATGCAGTCTCCAGTGAAATCTGTACCATCCCACCCACATAAGAGGCCACCCTAGAGTCAGGCCCGGTTACCAAAGACAGATGGCCGTGTCCCTTCCATCGCGGCTCAAGGCCACATGGACGTCTGCCGAACCACACCTGCCGTCCCCTCCCTGAGACGGCTCCACGTGCCATCCTAGCTGCCCTCCCAGAAACCACCTTAGCCGCAGTCAGCGGAGCTTCCCCAGGAAGCTGTTCCTGGGTAGAAAATTCTCCTGCGGCATGCTTATCTTTTTATCAGGGAAATATTTTCTTTTTTTCTGAAGAGAGCCATTTGTTAATACCCAAGCCAGCCCAAGCCTCCAAGAATGGAAGACGAAGCACTTCCCCATTTCAGGAGCTCAGCTGCCTGACTTAGAGCTCTGGAGCCCTGAAGAGAGTCCTGGAGTAAGAGCGGACCCCTGAGAACATGTTAGCGGCCAGAGGGCTTTGCCTCTAGGAGTGAGAAACATTCTATGCATTTCTGTTCTTTTTTTTTGGCCATACCACGCAGCTTGCAGGATCTTAGTTCCCCAACCAGGGATTGAACCCAGGCCCTCGGCAGTGAGAGCGCGGAGCCCTAACCACTGGACCGCCAGGGAATTCCCTGGGCTATGCATTTCTGAATTCAAAGGTTGAGTTTCTAACATGGGCTTCTGTGCTGGGGGATGGGCAGCATCAGTAAGTAAAACAGCCTCTGCCTTCAGAGAAATTATAGCCTGAGGGGAAAGCAGACACAAAGAATGCGAACAAACAAAATGATACCAAATGGGCAAATGCTGTGAGGGTGCGGTGCTGAGGGCAGAATGGGGACCAGGCTCAGGGCGGGTGGGCAGAGAGGGCCTCCCACTGCCTGGAGGAGACCCACGAGCCAGGCAAGGTGCCTTACCCCAGTGCCTAATGCCAGGGTGACCAGGTGTTTGTGTTTGCCTGAGACACTTCTCATGTATGCTTGCTGTCCCAGTGTTGTTGGCAGAAGCACTCCTTTTCCCTCTCAGAGTGGTCCAGTCCCCAGGATGTCCAGGTCCAGAAAAATGGAAAGCCAGGGCCAGCTTCCTAAGCTAAGTGGCAGTGGAGCACACTGTTTGGGAACTTGGACATGGAGGGTACCCCGCCTGGCACCGCATCCCAGCTCTGCCACTTACTAGGTGTGTGACCTGGAGCAAGTTACTTTACCTCTCCAGCCCTCAGTTTCTCCATGCGTACAATGGGGATAATAATAGTACCTGTTTCATAAAGCAGATATGAGGATGAAGTAAGTCAATAGATATAAAGGGCTTAAAACAATGCCACGTGTTTAGCAAATGCTCTGTACACGTTAGTTGTTTGTGTTTCCCGGTTATTCCTGGATGCCTCGGAGCCAGGCCAGGATGCCCCGATTGTTACCCAATTGGCCTCCCATCCCACAGCTCACGTTTAGGTTCCCTGACGGGCAACCAATGGGAAGAGGCAGGGGAATCGTTCACAGCTAATCATGACTTGGTTGTAATCTAAATTTATATCCATATGCATATCTGAGCAACTGGAGGTTTTTCTGGTGCCTCTAATCTGTACCAGATGGGTTTTAATAAGAAAAGCGTATTTCCCAGAAGAAAGTCCTAAGCCCTGCCTCTAACAGAAGTCACCTGACCCCACGTGGAGATTCTGCCAGGGGTCAGCTACAGGGTCTGAGGCAGCGGGGCTGCCAGAGGAGATAGGCCCCGGGGTCAGAAGAGAGATGCCTGCCCGGCTCTGACTCCAAGCTGAGCCAAACCATTCTGGTTTACCAAGCAATTCTAGAAAAATAATTAGTCCAACATGTGAACCAGACTAGAATCGCTTCCTTTGTACTGGGAATGGAATCTGACTTCATTTGGGACAATGTTGGTTTCATTCTCCATGGATGTTTTGGCTTGGTGTTCGGCCACCGTGGCCCTCCAGAAATCTTGGGGGACCTGTGGTGAGGGCCGCAGAGCTGGCAGAGCAGAGCCGACCTTGACCTTCCTAGAGCAGTCTCTGCTTGAAGAGCTGTCGCTTGATTGGGAAAAGCTTGGCATCTTCTCAGGTTCCTGACGGTGCCACTTGCCAGCTCCCAGCCCAGGCGGCACAGCAGGGTAGGGCGTGGAAGCGGTGTGCTTCCCAGCAAGCTTCCTGAGAACGATGGATTCGGGGGGAAGGTCACCCCATTCAACGCCAGTGCTCAGCAGTGATTCCCACTGAAGGTGGGGCAGAGTCGGTGCAAGATTTTAGGGCTGAGGGTGGGAGACATTCTGGCTACCCCCTCCCTTGAGCATCACCTGCAACTGTGTAGCTGGTCCCTGTGAGAATCCTTTCCTGGACTAAGGATGCTCACAGGCAGGGTGGGCTCTAAGGCATCATGGGTCTCCCCAGACCCTCCCAGCTAGGCCCGCGCCCCAGAGTCCTGTGTCCTCCCAGCCAAAGGTGGAAGTTAAGAAACCACAGCCCGGTTTCCCAGGGCTGAGCTCAGGCCGGGTGTCGAGGCCCTGCCCAGCCAGTGGGCACCTCCCAGATCTGCCTGCCTGAGTATTTGAACCCAGTCCTCGTGGGTGGGCGCAGAGAGGACATACCTGCTGGCCCCAGACTTGGCCTGCCAGTTGGGGACAGAGGCACAAGGCCTTCTCACGCCTGGGCCTCCAGTTCCAGGCTTGTGCCCCATCTACCAACCTGACTCTCTCCCTAAGGCCCCGCCCACCTCAAGGAAGAACAGAGCCTGCTTTGAGCTGGAAATTGGAGGCGTTTCCTGTTTCATGTTGTCAAGACACTGCTTATAGGACTGTAATCCCAATGAATCATATGCTTGCTGAGTGGGGCAGAGGTTTTTGTTTTTCCCCAGGCTGTAGGGACCTCTTAAAACCAAGGCCTTAAGAAGTTTATTCTCTTTCATTTTTTTAACAGGCAAAAATGGCTTTTGCAGGCCTGGTCCTGTTGAAGGACCTTGGGAGCCCATTGGCTTGATATTCTCAGGCTCATCTGTATGATTAATTTAAAGAGAGAGGAAGAGAAACCGAGTCATGACACATGGGGCTGGGCCCCCTGTTGCTGCTAAAGGGCTCTGTGACCTTGGGTGAGATGCTCGGCCTCCCCGGGTCTCTATTTCCTCCTCTTCACCCCCCTTCCTGTTAAAGACCCGTTTTCTTTGGTGTATTTTACACCTCCCCCCACGTGACATTGGTTGCTATTTTATGCACACAAAGACAAATGCTCCCAGTCGGTGACCCTTTTAAGTGGCTTTGTTTGTCACCGGATGCGGATGCGCGTGCGCGTGTGTGTGTGTGTGTGTGTGTGTGTGTGTGTGTGTGTGTGTGTGTGGTGTTTCTGAGGTTGGTTAGGCCGCCAACAGCATTTAGGGGCGGCAGGTCCCTCACAGTCATCCCGTGCGCACCCCGTCACCACCTCGCATGTTTCTGACCCCATGGCCCCTGGGTCTGTGTTGTCGTTGTCCCTTCCCCTCTTCAAGGTTCTTGACAGCCAAGGCCGAGTGTCTGCACGGCCAGAAATGGTCTCCAGATCACACTCCACTTAGCGGTTGTGTTTGTTGCTCTGTTTTATGCGTGAGTGGTGGGCAGCTCGCTGGCAGGCTTTTGCAAGCTTTACATGTTTATACTTGCTGGAGGGTTGGGGTGTGTGGAGAGGGAATTGGCTGGACTTGAAGAAGGCTGGAGCTGAGGCATTTAATAGGACCAGATTCCTATAGCCTTTTCTGCTATTATGTATTTTCTCTATCAACAGACACTAAAATGGTAGTAATAGTTAACCTTTACCAAGAACTTACCATGTGCCAAATGCTGTGCTAAGCCCTTTATGTACATAACTTCTGACCATCTTGTGAGGTGGTCCTGTTATTTATACCCATTTTGCTGATGGGGCAACTGAGGCTAAGGGAGATAAAATAACTTGCACAGGATCACGGTTTAATTCATTGAGAGTGCAATGGATTGCAGCCTAGGGCCGTCTCCTACCAGAGCCTATGCTCTTGACCTCGGTATAGTAGGTACAGCTATTGTCATGTGGAGGCTGTGAAATAACAGCAAAAGTGTTTCTCATGATGGAAAATGTCTAGAAACCACTGACTTAACGCCATCTTTAAAAGAAAAACAGGCCCAAAGAAGGTAATGATCCACCCAAGGTTACAGAGCCAGTTCGGCTGCTTCCTAAAACTAGGGCTGTCTGCCAGTGAGGATTCAGTGTGGGATCCTCAGATCCTTAGGCTGGGAGCATGCATATAAAACACACACCATTCTAGAATTGGCTGGACTGGGACAGAATCCCAGCCCCACGCCTGAGAGCAGCCTTGCCTCAGGGATCGACTACATTATCCTAAGGCAGTGGTTCTCAATGAGACTTCTCAGGAGTCCACAGGGTCAAAATTATATTCACAATAATAAGGTGTTATTTGCCTTTTCACTCATGTTCTCACAAGTTTCCAGGGAGTTTTCAAGAAGCTGTGTGACATGTGAGCATAGTATCAGTCTGATGGCTGACGGGATATGGGTTTGTGTATTCAGATGTTTGAAGCTCTCTGTTTTAATTTCTGATACAATAATTAGCGCTAGAACAATACACATAAATAAAAGCTCTTTGGGGGCCTCAGTAATTTGTGAGAGTACAAAGGGGATCCTGAGGCCAAAGTGCTTGAGAACCGCTGTTCCGTGGTGCCAGACCCAGCAAAGGGGACAGTCAGTGGCTTGCAGCTACACTCAGCCTAGGGAAAAGGCAAGAAGAGGGAAACAGGCTTTTTTCTCTGGGAGGGAACCAAGCAGAGAGACCCTGGGGATGACGCATACTCAGTCATTCCCAGCTTTGCTCCTCTAGAGCCTGTTCACTCCACAGTTAGGATGCAGCCATGGCCGGTACAGATGGGAGTTTTTATAGGGATTTTCCAGAATGTCCAGTAATGCAGGCCAGTTTCTCAGCATACCCAGTGAGCTAGATGAAATTACCAGAAAGGAAATAGTAGCCTGGAACCCACAGGCCAAGGGAAGGATGTTACTGAGAAAGTCCATGAATTGCTTATCATTTTACCTTCCCATGGGCCGCAGGTCAGGGAGGTGGGTAGACCAAGGAGAAAGGCCTGTAGGGGTCATTTGGGGGGCTGCAATGGCCTTGTTTGTGGACAGGTGGGCACCAGCCACCACCCCAGAGGCAGAGTGACAATTTTAACCCGGAAGGATTTTTGTATGTTGAAGAATATTAATCAGTGTGCAATCCAGGAAACAGAAAACACCTCAGGTGTTTTAAACAGGAAGGGATTTAATGCAGGGAATTCAGTGCCAAAAGAATCATTGGAAGGACTCAAGGAGCAGGTTCAAGGCTGAACCTCCAGGAATGACTCCAAGGACAATACAGAACTTGCTATCAGGGCGGCTACTCCCTCGGAGATAACCCTGGGAACTGCAATTTAGGATTGAAGCTGGAGTCAAGAAGCTTCTGCCATTGCCTTCAGTAGCAGTACTGCTGCCTCTGGAGCACTCAGGAAGCTGGGAAATGGACACTGGAATGCTCTGTAGGGGGAAAAAAATCCCTCCTGTTTTATGAGTTGGCTTGCTAGCAGAAACAAGCAGAGGGGACACAAAGGTGGCTTCCGCCTCACATCCATTTACCAGATCTCGTGCAGCTTCGTCTTAATGGTGAAGCCTAATTTGCAAAGAAGTCTGGGAAATGTAGTTTTCGGTTTTCCACGTCTTCAGCTAAGATGGTAGAATGGAGGCTGAATGAACCAATCCCCAGTATCTGCCCACCTGTTATCAACACTGCGTCTTTTCATGTGCCGAGTTATAAGAGGCACAAGGCGGGAGAATGAATCATGACACCATCTGATTAGACTTCATGGTTTCCTGAGTTCCCTCTTGGATTTCCCGTAGTGCAGCTGGGAGATGCTGCTTAGGGCGTTCGTGGCCACACGCGGCTCTTTGTCTTGGCGGTTGGCCACAATAGGGAAGAATGGCTGGCAAATCCACGAACCGTCTTTTTGTTCACCCTTCAGTCTCCAATGCTGGTGGTTTAGATAAAACCTTCCCCTTGGGTCAGAAGGACTGACATGTAGAAGTATGTCTCTGAGCTTGCCTTGTAGCATTGGAGTGTAAGAATTATAAAATTCCAAAATAACATTTGGGGGGAATTCAAATGGGCATTCACAATTAAAGAAGATCTTGGAAACGGGAGTAATTCACAAAGGGATTGTTGTTCCTTCCTGGATTCTACAAGCTCCCCCACCATAGGGTCCTGGCTTCCCACTCTAATGAGTCCACGTTGTGACTCTGAAAAGTATATGCCATTCTTTTCTGGGCAGAAACAGGACTCGGTCCAGAACTGATAACTTGGATGCATTATGCCACGTTCCTGATGCTTAGCCATCCTTGCAGTCATTCGGTTTACTGAGCATCTGTTGTGTCTAAGTCCTGTGCTGGGTATATTTTAGAGAACCAGAGATGAGGAAGGCATCGTTCTTGTCCTGAAGAGGAATAATCTAGTTAGGAAGATGAGACGCATTCATTCTGGAATAGAATTTTAAGGGATCTTGGAGAAGGAAGAGATTATTTTCTTTGGAAAAGGGATGTGGGAAGGCTTCTAGAAAGAAGTGGCATTGGAACTAAGCCTTGAAGGATAAATAGGATCTGGATGGGCAGAGGTGAGAGCTGGTTCGTTCTTGTGGAGGTGGGAACGGGCAGGGTGGGCTTGAGAACCACGAATGCCTGATGGTCAGGTGTGTCCTGATGAAAGGTGTGAGCCAGGCTTGGAAAGTAAGTTGAGTGAGGTTCTGGGCATCCTTGAAGGCCAAGGCTACAAGACTTACAAGACTTTCCCAGCCTGTGGCCGCCTTGTCACCATAGCGATTGGTACACTCAGTGCACCAGTGAAATGACTCAAACCTAGAAATATTTTCAGAAATGACAGAACCAGGACATCAAAATAATTTCCAAGTGAACCACGTTCAAGAATCCCATCCGATTCTCTTTATAAATAAATAAATAAATAAATAAATAAGTGAAAGCATCCTTTGCCCTCAAGAAGAGAAGCTTTGCAAACTTTGAGATGACCTAAGCTTTTGAGATCTGAGATTAGTCATGTGAGGACATCTTTAGGTGACTCCCTGCAGTTGATTTACTCAGGAGCTGAGGGGAGAGGATGGAGGTCGTCTTCCTGGACAGAGTATCTCTCTTGTGTGTCTAGGGGAAAGATGGCGACAGCAAGGGCCTAACGCACAAGGATCCCAGGGTATCAGATGAAGTGGGGTGTGGAGGGGGCATGGGGGGCGGTAGGCATGAAGCCAAGACCGGCTGTCGGGGCCCCTCCACAGCATGGGGTCTGCTGGGCTGTGGAGTGGTCTTCCGAGGTCTTCACCGTGGGAGATGGGCCAGAATGGGCAGAGGACAGGAGTCAAGCTTGGTGGGGTAGGGACGGCACGGCCTGGGGTGGGGAGGGACCGGCCCTGGGCGGCAGGACCATGGTATTGCTCAGCACCGGGGGCACTAGTCGCTGTCCTGTGAATGGTGCCCCCTGCTGGCACCCAGAACGCCTGTGACCGGTGCCCCCTGAGTTTGTAGCTCAGAGGCCTTGCTGGGCCAACCGCCTCTCCCTGCCTCCCCCTAGCTGCCCCACACCGTGGCCATGGGTTCTGGGTGTGACATAGGTCCTGGGACAGGTCCTCCCTGGAGGACCTCGGGCGCCAGCCTGGGGCCACCCTGCCTGCCACAGGAAGCGACATAGGCCCACCTCAGCCCGGGGGTCAGTTGAGGAGAGAGTGGCTGTCAACCACACGCAGGTAGTGTGCCATGTGTCGTCTCACGTGGCCTCACAATGATCCTGAGAAGTGGGGACTGCCGCATCTCACAAGTGAAGAAAACAGCCTCGGGGTGTTGTCTGTGGTGATGAAGGGGCACAGCTGGGTTTGGAGCCTGGGTCTGTTCGACTCTTTCCTCTGCACCCCAGCACCCAGAAGGCAGGCATCCTCTCCCCTCTGCAGAGAGGGAGATCCCGTCTGAATTCTGTGGAGGGGACAGGAGTCCCCAGTTCCACATGCTGGCAAGCCCCTTCCTTGATGGGCCACCTAAGGCCCTCAGGCTCTGCTCGTGGCCCACGACAGGGATTCCTTCCGAGTCCTGACTGAGTTCCTGTAGAATGGGGCAGATCGCACTCTCCGTGAGGAGAAGAGTCAGGCCCCCTCCACCTCCCACAGCCAGAAGGCTACAGGGGACCCAGCCTCCGTGGCTGTCCTGAGAGTGGGTGCTGAAGGTGGTCCCCTTCTGTGCTTCAGGGAGCAGCCCGCCCAGGCCTGACCCCCTCTCTCTGCTGCCTCCCAGGCCCTTCATGCTGCTGCCGCCGCTGATGGAGTGGATGCGCGTGGCCATAACCTACGCGGAGCACCGCCGCAGCCTCACCGTGGACAGCGGCGACATCCGGCAGGCGGCGCGGCTGCTGCTGCCCGGCCTGGACTGTGAGCCCCGGCAG
>NW_020173929.1:2557535-2569377 GCF_003031525.2 Neophocaena asiaeorientalis asiaeorientalis | reverse complement strand
GGGGGGCGTCTCCATGCCCAGCCCCCGGTCAGCCCTCTGCTCCCTCCTCCTCCTGGATCGGGAGCCGGCAGCAGGCAGGGGCTGCAGGCGGGTCGCTCGAGCTGCGCTAAGGTGCTCTCTGCACAAGCCCACCTGTTGGAACTGATGTGTTCTGGACCTCGGCTGCTCTCAGATGCATCCTCGGCAGCCACGGGTCGGGCCCGCAGGGCAGACTCCCATCTGGATTTGGGTGGGAGAGCTTTCGCAGTCTGACTCTTCGGGCCACTTGGGGGTATGCAGCAGAAGTGGGCCTCCTTCCTGCGGTTACCACCATTTTCTGGAGCACTTCCTAGGTGCAGGCCGGCTCTGAGCCCTTCCTTCTTCCGTGCACTTTCTCAGTCCTCGTGACCACCTCAGAGGAGAAGGGGCTTTAATGCTCATGTTTCAGATGGAGAAGCTGATGGTCAGGAGGAACAGTAACCTCCCCAATGTGCCTCTCTTGTATTGGACTGGCCTCCTGAAGTTGTTTCAGAGAAGCGTTCCTCTGGCCACGCTTGACCTGGAAGAGCCTTGCTTTTTTTTTTTTTGTCTTCTGTCTCCATTGCAAATGCCAGGACCTCGTTCTGTGGCGTGTACTTTTTACTCTTTGGCCTAATCACGACTCCAGGCTGAAGCCACCTGTTGGGAGCTTGTGGTGTGCCCTCTGCAGACGCAGGTTTTATCTGTGACTCCCCTTGGTAGGATGGCTTGGCTGCAATGGGAGCCTGGGCCACTCTCTGCGTCTCTTTGTTGCTCCGGGGCCTCACCAGGAGGCGCTGAGGGGAGAGGATGGAGAGGCAAGAACTGGAGCTTGGCCTCGATGACTGAGAGAGTGAGGCTGCGCCCTTCTCTGTGCAGAAACTATACAGCCAAGAGCCGTGGCCCAAGGCCCAAAAGCTGGAGCTGCTTCCTCCTCAGAGCAGCCCCCTGAGAGACTATGTTGGATGGGAACTTTGTCTCTGACAACTGACAGCTCCCAAGAGCTCAGAGCATGTCTTTAACGTGTTTGTAGAACAGCCGACTTATGTGCTCTTCCTGTCACCGAGCGTGACAAGGCCAGTCACTGCCGATTAGATAGTAATTCCCAGTCCTCCCCCGCCAACCTCATCCTCACACCACACATCAGCCCAGAACAGTTGTGTCACCTCTCATAGGGAGGCCATGTCCTAGCAGGAAGAGCCATGCTCACACACCCCGGTCTCTTCTGCGCAGACCCGAATGCTGCTTCAGTTCCTTCCGGAGGCTGGATGCCCCAGCGGCTACTGAAAAATTCAACCAGGACCTGGGTTTCCGTATGCTCAACTGCGGGAGGACGGACCTCATCAGCCAGGCGATCGAGGCCCTGGGTCCTGACGGGGTGAACACCATGGATGACCAGGTGCGTTCTGAGCGCTCCGCCAGCCAGGCTCAGGACCAGAGTCCAGAGGGGTTCGTGACCACTGGAACTGGTGGCACATTCCCTTCTGTCCCAAACCTGAGACCCGCCCACTCAGCTCTGTGCTCTAAGAGGTGGGCTGCTTCCTGAATCGTGCCCTGCCATCCAGGTACAGTGTCAACTCAGAGACTTCCCTAACACCCCTTGGAAATCCTTTGTAACAGGGATTCTGCTTCCCCTCACTGGAAGGCTGGAGGTTGCCCCATAGGGTACAGGGCTGGGAAAGAGTCCAGAGGAGTCAGCTTGATAGCGAGCTCTAGATCATAATCACTGAGACTTGTATTTGGAGCATCCTGTGTGCCTGCCACGTTCCAGGCCTGTAGAAATCCTTGCCTTCATGAGTTAACATTAGAGGAGACAGATACTAAGAAACACACACACACACACACACACAAACACACGAGTATGTTAGTGAAAAGTGCTAAGACGTTAAATGAAGCCAGAAAAGGGGAGAGGAAGTGTTGGAGGCAATTAACAATTTTAGGTAGAATTTAACTTGACTTTTTTGGCTTTGTTTTTTGTTTTTGCTGTGAGTAGCTAACATTTATATAGCACTCACTGTGTTCCAGGCATTGTTCTAAGCACTTTGCACAGAGGAACTCATTTAATCTTGACCACAGCCCTACGATGTGGGTATCATCCCCATTTTATAGATAAGGAAACTGAGGTACAGAGGTCACACAACTAGTAAGGAGCAGAGCTGGGATTAGAAGAACCCGAGTGGTCCAACCCCAGGCTCTTCACCGCTGTGGAAGATGCAGTCTGTGTATTTGATGTAGTTTTGTGAGCTCTGCAATATATAGGTAATGGATTTCCTATATGGGTTTAGAAACCCACACAGGAGCATGAGGGAAGTTAAATGACAGCTGAAGGGTCACATAGCCCTCTCAGATGAGATGACAGCATGGTGGAGAGCACGATGAGGCGCCCGGCGAACCCCAGCCAGAGTGGACTTCGACAGGTCGGGCTTGAGCAGCCAGGGAAGGCTTTCTCCTGGGGGATCTGGGCCAAGCTGGAGTGAGGGGTGGTCGGATGCAATGGAGAGGAGTGGGGAAGGCATTCCAGGGAAAGGAGCGTCGGGGCGGGACAGTCGGGCGCGTGCTAGGACAGGTATGCTGCAGCCGAGCTCAGGGAGGTGACAGGCTGGGTCCTGGGATCTCCCCGAGGTGCCTCTGTCAATGCAGGCTATGGGGCTTTCATCCTGGGGGGGTCATCATCTTCCTCCATCAGTGCAGTGGGGAAGCCCATGGACACTAGCCTCAGACGGACCTGGAGTTTAGCCCTCCTGTCATAGCTGTGGCAGCTTGGACAAGCACCCCTCTGAGCCTGTCCCCTCGCCTCTAAGATGTGGGAATAAATAACCGCCCCGTAGGGTTATCGTGAGGCTTTCACATCAGGCACATAGTAGATGCTCAATAAAGGTTCGTCCAGTTTTTTGTTGTTGATACGGTGATGATCATCCCTGAAATTTGTTAATCAGCCTCTTTTGATTTAGCCTCTTTAGGTACCTGCAGTGGGGAGGGGCCAACACAAAAAAAGCAGTTTCTCCTTAGAAGGCTTATAGCCTGGTTTACACTCCGAATCATGTTCAGATGTGTGGAGAAGAAAGAAGTCAAGCATGTGCCAAGGGGAATAAAACAAAGCCAGATTCTCACTCGGTGGCAGCGGGCTTTTCTCTAAATGTTTGGTCCTGTTTGTCTGCAGAACGATCTGTGGGTAAAAAGGCCTCTCACCCATGATTAATCTCGGGCCATTTCTTTATCTCTGGGCACTAGGCAAGGATTTATGAGGTAAGGAGATCTTGTCTACACACAGATAACCTAATAAGTAACATCGCGGGGCTCCAGACAAACGCTTGCCAGCATCCAGCTGTGGAATAACACTTTCCACCGTTGCCTTTGCTATTACTGGCCACCGAGGAGATTCCCCGCCAGGGAGGCAGCTCCGTTAATCGCCCACCTAAACTCAGGGAGGGATTGGGCCTCAGCTTTCAGAAAAGCTCAGAACTGCTCACAGCACGAGATGTTAAAGTCAACCTCTCCACCCTCCGTGAGATGCCTCAGGGGAGAGCTTCGCAGCTGAGGCAGACCTGGGTTCCAGCTGAGTTCATCCTCTTACTTACCGTGTGACTGTTGGGCAAGTTAATACCCTTCTCTGCTCCTCATCTGTGAAGTGAGGACAATAACAGAACCTCCCTAATAAGGATGGTATGGTCATTAAATGAGACGATGCATGTAAGTCACTTCACACGGTGATTTACCAGCACAGGGCCTGGGGTGGGTTTGGATGTGGCAGTGTAACAGTAGCAGTGATAGTGTTGTGTTATTTTAATTAGTTAGCTTATCCTTAGTTAGCTGTACTAAGCACTATACATAGTAACTCAGACTCTTTACAACAACCTAATGAGGTAGATACTGTTGTTATTCCCATTTTAAAGATAAAGAAACTGAGCCACAGAGGAGTACAAGTAAGTTGTACAAAGTTTACAGCAGAAGTAGCCTTTGCACCGGAGTCTGGCCATGGGGCCTGTGCCCTTTGCCCTTCTGGCGACCTGTAGTGCTCATGGAAATGTCCCCTCCTCATCCTTCAGGTGTCATCCGTCCAGTGGGCCTAGGAGGGGCAGGTTGTCTTGTTCAGCACAAGACACAGGACTGTTCAGGATGAGCAGCTGGTCAAGCAGGAAGACCTGGATCTGGTTCCTGGGGCAGAGGCTCCTATGGAACACGTGTCGTCATGTTCTGTTTGCAGACAGTTTAGCATCTGCCTTTGGTTCATGTAGGGTATGACGCCGCTGATGTATGCCTGTGCTGCTGGGGATGAAGCGATGGTCCAGATGTTAATTGATGCTGGAGCAAACTTGGACATCCAGGTGAGAAAGCCCCCAAGGGCTGCACCGGGCTCCTAACCCAGCAAGAGAACACCCCAAGGTCTTCGTCATCCATGCTGGCTGTGATGCTGTGGACAATTAGACGTGTCTCAGAGGACTGAAGATGCAAGATGCACAGAGATCACAGTTAGCAAAGAGGGTTTTTCCTCAAGATTTGAACTTCCTGTCAGAGAGGAAGTGAGCTCAGAGGGGAGTTGAGCAGAGAGAATGGCCGTAATTCTGTTACTGTAGCACCTTTCCCCTTTTATCAACCTAATCCCCAGCCATCCCCACCATCCCCAGATACTTCTGGCTCTACCTCCCTCTGAGGCATAAAGTGTTCCCTCTCTGCCGTCTCTCTGCCCAGGGCAGACATCACTAATTGAACATCCTTTTGAGCCTTTTCCACAGGGTACTCCAGGCAGACATTGCCAATCGAATGTAGAAAGCTCTTGAGTTGACTCCTAGTCACCATCCCTGCAGGGCTCCCCTTAGCTCAGGTGGCTGTGTCACCTGCCCAGGAATGTCACTGACCTAGGAAACACTGATCATTTGTGCTATTTTTCCAGGTTCCAAGCAACTCTCCCAGGCACCCCTCCATCCACCCTGACAGCCGGCACTGGACCTCACTGACATTTGCTGTCCTACATGGACACATCTCTGTGGTCCAGGTGAGCTCCTGCCAGGTATGCAGCATGCCCTCAGCTTGATGGGTGGGTTGAGCCCCAGGCGTATCCCCAGCCTTACCTGTGTGAGCAGCAGCCTGGAGTCAGACACCAGAGGCGCTAGTTAACGCTAGCTCACTTGGTCAGCAAAGACCCACCTGGTCTGCCTCCAGGAGCAGGCTTCAGTGTGAGGATACATGTGAGAATTTTAGGGAGCAAGACACAGGCCCAAGTAGTACCAGGCCTGCCTGGCGTCTCTGCATCTGTGGGTGAGTCCTGGGGTGTGCTGGAATCTGGAATCTGTGCAGGTGTGCTCCGTTTCTCTCCTCCAGTAATCTTTCCAATTCTTAGCTGTTTTTACTGCCTCATGAGTTCTGCCGGCTCTATACAGCATGCTGTCCTTCCGGTTCTGCCCCTCCCTGGTAGCAGGCGTAGTCTCTCAGCTCCCCAGTTCCTGAAAGAGGACTCAGATTGGCACAGCTCGCCTGTCAAGCCAAGGCACACTGTGCCCACCTTGGTCCCAATAGCTGTGGCCGGCGTGAGGAGGGGGTTCAGGCCTAGAAGTGCAAGCCGTGGATGAGGCATGGGGACACTGCCACTCGGCTCCCAGACTCCTTCACTCCTCAGGCCACAGGCCCACAGGATTCCAGACTCCTTCCTGGGAGTTCGTATTCCAGCCTTGCTGTCTGCTAGATTGTGGGGCCTTTGAGAGCAGGGGTCATGTCCGGCCTAGTCATCGCTGTGCACCCAGGCCTGGCCTATAGGAGGGATGCAGTAAATGGTGGTCAGTGGGCTGACTGCCACATTCTGCCTGCTTTTTGGTGCGTGTCCTCCTAAGGCCCTGAGTAGAGTTCCACGCTAGCCCAGACTGGCCTGCAGGGCTGTGCCCTGGACTCACCTGGATTGGTGCCCATTTTCACCCTGACGGGCAGGCCTCTTCCTCTTCCACCTTGGCACACTGGCTCAGGCAACAATGCCCTTTCTGCCTGACGGGAGCCTCCTACCGACAGCCGCCCCCATGCTCCACGCTGTGGGGAGGCTGAGAGGTCAGCCTGGGCCCCTCGGACCTGGTCTCCAGGTGGCGGGGCCGCGGTGTTGCCTTAGCCGGCCAAGCACGGGCTCTGAGGGGGCTTTGGTCTCCGGAAACCTGGGAGGGTTGGAAGGCGGCTCCCTCCAGAGCAGCCGGTCAGGAAAGGTGAGATGGAGCTGAAGTCACCTCTCGGTGAAGCAGACGCACCCCTGCCCCAAGGCAAAGCCGGCCGGCTCAGCTGGAACTGCTTGGTATCTGTTAGCCCTGCCCCATCTGTCCCCTGCAAGACTTGCCCTTGCTAGAATGGGGAGAGGCCACCTGGTGTCCCAGACAGTGAGGTTCTGCCCCAGCCCCACACTTCCCAGCCTTGGGTAGCTCACCGAACCTCTCTGATGAGAGCCCTAAAAGCCACTAGTTATTGAGCCCCTATGGAGAGGTGAGCACCGTTTCACTTCATCCCCAGCAAGGCTGCAAGGCGGGCCTCTTTTGCATTTTCCAGATGAGGAAGACTGAGGTTTGGGGAGTTGAGGTACCTGCCCCAGGTCACCCACTGGTCTGTGGCTAGCACTGGCACTCAGCTCTAACACCTCTGCTGTTCCCACTACCTCTGCTGCCTCCAGAGCCCCAGTTTCCCCCGGTTGATTGGGGGGGTGGTGCCTTCTCTTCTGCTCATCTGTGTGAGTTCTTACAAAGATTACTGCAGCCAGTTTGTAGGAAACTGTTTGAAAGGGAGAAATAGCTCAGAGGGCCCTATAGCTTAGGGGCTTGGTCCAAGGCCACAGGAGTGGAGGTGAAGAGTCTAGACACTTAGAGCCCTGAAGGTAACCAGGAGTTCTAAAATTCTGGTTGCCTGCCGGGTGAGCGGGTCCTTGCCACAGGAGGGAACTACAGGCCCCTCCCCAAAGCCTCCCTGCACGTGCCCAGACACTCCCTGCCACGTGCCACAGGAAGGAACTACAGGCCCCTCCCCAAAGCCTCCCTGCACATGCCCAGACACTCCCTACCACCTGAGTGTCCTCCCCACCCGCTCGCCGCAACTAGAGAAAGCCCTCCGGTGTGTGTGTGTGTGTGGGAACTACAGGCCCCTCCCCAAAGCCTCCCTGCACATGCCCAGACACTCCCTACCACCTGAGTGTCCTCCCCAAAGCCTCCCTGCACGTGCCCAGACACTCCCTACCACCTGAAGTGTCCTCCCTGTGCCCTGGTAGTTGCTGCTGGATGCCGGTGCCCACGTGGAGGGCTCGGCAGTGACCGGTGGCGAGGACAGCTATGCGGAGACACCCCTGCAGCTGGCTTCTGCAGCCGGTAGGTACACCGCTGCCCTGCCCAGTGAGGGTCCCCTACTGCCGCACGGGTCCACCTGCTCCTCCCCACGGTGTCACCCAGCCTGGCTGAGCTGCACACGCAGATCACTGTGGCGAGCCTTGAAGCCCCTCCTTCTGGGTCCCAGGGGCTCCCCTTCACCCCATCATCAGTGTTTCTGCCACACTCGCTGCCCAGGCAGGCCCAGCAGAGGGGCAGTGACACGGGCAGTGGAAGCATCCTCGGTCCACCTTGTCTTTCAGGGAACTACGAGCTGGTCAGCTTGCTGCTCAGCCGGGGCGCCGACCCCCTCCTCAGCATGCTCGAAACCAACGGCATGGCCTCCTCCCTCCACGAGGATATGAACTGCTTCAGCCACTCAGCCGCCCATGGCCACAGGTACCCGCCCGGGGTTCCTGCCCCATGTGCTGTGGGGTGTGAAGCAGGCTCTCAGCAGAAGAACTAGGCCTGGAGGTCCTTCCAGAGGTGGGGGCTGGGGATGGCTGCACGCACACCAGCTGGAAAGACGGGGCTTCAGGCAGCACGGGAGCCCCAGATGTTGGAAGCCCAGAGACGCTGGGTTGCTTAGAGGTCCTACGGTCAGTTCCTGGCAGACGTGGGACTGGAGCAGGCCCTCCCATTCCCCCGTGAGGCTCTCCACCCTGCAGCCACCCAGGACCCCATCCCTTCCCATGCCTGGGGTGCTTCTCCGGTGCCTGCAGTGGCCTGGGGCGCTAGAGGCTTCCACACAGCAGGCAGCTCCACCACGAAGATGCCACTGGTGGCTCTGCAGGAGATCGCGTCTCGCTCCAGGAGCGGATGGTGGACCTTGCTTTGCGGGGGCCGGGGCTGCGAGAGGGCAGGGCTGAGAGCAGAGCCGTTAGGCAGCTCAGGGAGCAGAGGGAGACAGGGAAGAGGTGAGCAGAAGGTAGAGAGGGCAGGCGGGACACCTGCTTCCCGTCCTCAAGCCCAGACTGTGCCCTTGCTGTGGCCCACTCCCTAGCGTGCTTCCCCTCGCCTTCTGCGCCCAGCCCGCCGCTCTCACCCATCTCCACCAGCCCTGCCCTCAGGCACCACCTCGCAGGGCACGGCCTCCAGGCCTCTCTACCCCGCCCAGTGCCTGCGTTCCCCCCCCTCCATGGCCTCTTCACCCCGCGTGGAGTTGCCCCCCTGCTCATCGGCTTCCCACTCTCTCTCTGGAACACGGGCTCCCTTGGGTGGGCACGGTGGGCGCTCACCGTCATGTGCTGGCTCCCGCCAGACCGGGTGCTCTGTTAATTGCTGAACTGGCAGACCTACAGTGGGATGACCCAGGTCCCTCGAGGGGGTCCCTGCCGGGCCTCCATCACACAGTAGGGGGAGAGGTGGCCAGGGCCGCTGGGAGAAGGCTCAGCCCCAGGTGACCTGTGGGCCTGGCCCTGCTGCAGCCTGCCCAGAGCCCCAGCCTACGGGCTGTGACAGAACGAGCCTGGGGCTTGAAGCTCTGGGTCTGAGTCTTCATCCTGCTCAGAGTGACCGTGAGCAAGACGTGGTCATCGCCGACGAACGGCGAGGTTCATGGGATTGCTCAGGTTAAATGCAGCGGTCGGCGGGAATACGCTCCGTCAAGCATCCAGTGTCTACACATCTGCGTATGTTAATGAATTCAGTATAAAATGCGGTTCCGCTTCATTCTTATTGATGGAGGGAAAGTGAGTATAAGCATGTCCTACGTCTCGGACACGTTTACATGTGTCAGGTTGGCCGCCATTAGGAGGACTGCTAGGTATCAGGCTCTGCATTCGATGTCATCTCCTTGGCCTTGCGTCAACCGGGAGAGCATGATCTGATGCCCTGTCCTACAGGTGACAAAGCCGTCAGGGCTCAGAGAGGTAGAACAACCTATCCGAGATCACACAGGATGGCAGAACCTGCTTGGTCTCAAAGCCCATGACTTCTCGTCACTACATGGAAGGCAGAAGGGAGAGGTCTCCTGCACCTTCCCCTTACTCCCCAGGTGGCCAGGGATGGGGGTCGCTGGGAACCCTGGCCCAGCCTGCCTGGGAGGGGAAGACCGTGAGCCCTTTGTGCCCGCAGATGCCCCGTAGCTGCCCATCTGGACCACGGGCCGCCAGAAGGCAGCTCGGCAGGCGCCGTCCGTGGCGGGAGCCTCAGGCATCACCCTGCGTGCCTTTACCCACAGGAACGTCCTGAGGAAGCTCCTGACGCAGCCGCAGCAGGCCAAAGCAGACGTGCTGTCCCTGGAGGAGATCCTGGCTGAGGGTGTGGAGGAAAGCGACGCGTCGAGCCAGGGCAGTGGCAGCGAGGGGACCGTGAGGCTGAGCCGGACGCGCACCAAGGCCCTCCAGGAGGCCATGTACTACAGCGCGGAGCACGGCTACGTGGACATCACCATGGAGCTGCGGGCACTAGGTGAGACCTTGCAGCGTACGGGTGCACATGCACGCACACACACACACACGCTCACCACACACAGGCTCTGCTGCTCCTCGGGCCAGGAGAGGGCCAGGTAGCTGAGCGTAGGGCGGGGCTCAATTCCCCCAGGCCTGGTGACTGACAGCCAGGACCGGAGCTGCCCTGAGCCTCAGACAGTCCTCAGCTGCCCTGAGCCTCACCCCAGCCCTGTGCCCTCAGGTCCCCCGACCTCCCTGGTCAAGTCCCGGGATGTGTAGCTCTGGGAGCATCTGTAGCACTAGGGGTCTACATTTCTGGTCAACTAGATGCTCTCCAGTCCCTCAGCCAACCTCCCCACCTCCTTGGGTCTGCAAGCCTGCCGACCTCTCCTTCCCTCCCGGGAGGCTGGTCAGACAGACAGACCTGGGTGCGAGCCTAGCCCTGCCACGTTTGCTGGCGCTGCTGACTCCCCATGAATGTGGCGTCGCCACGTGCAGCCCGGAGCCCAGTGCCCGCTCACCGTCAGCACTCAGTGCACGATGACTCTCCCAGGGGCCGTGACACACGAGCGCCCGGCGCGGGGCCAAGGCAGCGGGAGGCCACGTGGCCCTGCTGTGGCAAGCCAGCCTCAGCGTTCTCTGTGAAATGGGCTCGTACATACAGTCGGTCGACCAGGGATGCTAACGTTACGCACGTCGTCGTGGGGGGTAGGGAGTGCCATCGGTCCTTTTTGAACCCATGGTGAGGTGGGGGAGTAAGAAGCAATCCCTCTGGTTATCAGAAACATCACTAGTTTTTGTCGTGATCTTTACAAAGTAGCTGTAAGTTGCTCTGCGGGCCCACCGACACACTCCAGGGAGCTGGCCAACAGTAATTACGTGGCACTGGACGTGCACAAACAGGCCAGTGAGCTGGGCGATAGGACGGGCTTGATTTCAGCTTCTAGACAGGCAGGGAGCCCCTGCGTCATGTCCTCCGGGTATCCGAGTCTCTCGGGCTACCCCTCGTAATTATAATGGGTCCTCCTCCAGTAAGTCAGTCCAGGGCCCAACAAGGAGTCGGGCCAGTGTGGGTGCTGGGATTGCGTTTGAAAGTCCCCAGGCTGAGCTGTGGATTTTCAGAGCTTGGGCTTCCTGCACTTGGTCCGGAGGCATTCCTCCACCTCATCTGACACGAACCCGGGCGCCCTCTGATCTCTCAGGGAGGCCCGTCAGGGTGAACGGAAGCTTTGCTTACTGGCTACACCGAGGGGGCTGGGGGCTGCCCCCTGCTCTGCAGACACTGGGCGCGTCGCAAGAGAGCCTGCCAGGAAGGGGTTCATCGGGGGCGGGCTCGGTGGCCCCCGCAGGGAGCGCTCTGCCCAGGGGTGACTGCTGCCCTTCCCCTGCCCGGGCCCAGGCGTCCCCTGGAAGCTGCACATCTGGATCGAGTCTCTGAGGACGTCCTTCTCCCAGTCTCGGTACTCGGTGGTGCAGAGCCTCCTGCGGGATTTCGGCTCCATCAAGGAGGAGGAATACAACGAGGAGCTGGTGACCGAGGGCTTGCAGCTCATGTTCGACATCCTCAAGACCAGCAAGGTGAGTGTCTCCGGGCAGGTCCCTGCCCCAAGCTCAGAGAACCCAGGCTCCAGAGCCCGCGGCCCCAGCAGACCATGGGACGGACACGGAGACGGACACATAGGAAGACAGACACAGGGACAACCCCTCCCACGGACAGATGGACACAGGCACCTTCACGCACGCGGGTGGTTGCCCACCCCACACGCAAACGTGCACCGCCTGGCTGCAGAGGCCGTGGATTTGTCTGGGCTGGAGCCCGGCCAAAAGAGCGATTTGGGGAATCAGTGTTGAAGGGACAGGCCTCGCTCACCAGGCCACCTCCAGGAGGAGCAAAAGGCAGCAGCTGCTCTGATCCTGGCCTGGACTTCTGAAGTTGGCCCAATGTAGCAGGAGCTATAAACAGACGGCCACAGGATGGGGGGTTGAGCTCATGGCCCCTCCCTGCCTCTCCCCCCACAGAACGACTCTGTCATCCAGCAGCTGGCTGCCATCTTCATGCACTGCTACGGCAGCAGCCCTATTCCCAGCATCCCTGAGCTCCGCAAGACCCTGCCGGCCAGGCCAGGGGAGGCC
>NW_020173929.1:2512317-2557347 GCF_003031525.2 Neophocaena asiaeorientalis asiaeorientalis | reverse complement strand
TCTCCCCTCCCCCCTCCCCTTTTCCTCTCCCTCTCCTCTTTGTCCTCCTTCCCCTTTCCAAGTGCCATGGCCTGGCCTCAGTTTCTCTGCTCTCCACATTCCCCACCCCATCTGCCCCCAACACACATGTAAGAAACCCCTGGGGGCAGGCTCCTCAGTCACCCCCTCTCCTTCCCTACTGGCAGATCCTCACTTTTTGAACAACAAGGAGATGTCGGATGTGACCTTCCTTGTGGAAGGAAAGCTGTTTTATGCACATAAAGTCCTGCTGGTGACAGCTTCTAACAGGTAGGCAACCCGGATAATGAAGTCTCAGCTGCCGGGAGGCTGGGCAGCTTCATGTGGATACAACTTGATGGACAGGCTGGAGAAGAGCCTCTGCCCCCCACAGGGAGGTCACGGAGCGCGGAGGGCCCATCCGCCCCACGGCGGGCATGGGACAAGTTGATAGAGGGACAGTCAAGATGGGACCCAGAGTTCTCCAGGAGGAGCTCTGAGGCTGTATCCTTTCTGGCCAACTTGCTGCCTTTGATTATTAGAAAACATAAATGTTCTGGCACAAAAGTCAGTTTTCCAGCCGCAGGCATCACAGTCACTCATCTGGGGGGCAGCAGGGACAGAAGGGGCCCAGCCCAGCCGTCTGGACGATGTAAAACGTCACTCGCCGAGAATTATTTTGAGAGCACGGCAGTAATTTCTAAAATGCTCCTGTGTCCTGGTGGCCAGTCAGGTGGTGGACGGTGCCGTTGCCACACGGCCATGGAGTGAAAGTCACGTTCAAGCCCCGTCCTGTCTCATCTCCTTGGCTCCAGGTTCAAGACACTGATGACCAATAAATCAGAGCAAGATGGCGACAGCAGCAAAACCATTGAGATCGGTGACATGAAGTACCACATTTTTCAGGTATGTGGACCTCACTGCTGCATGCTTCTCAAGGGATGCCCCCTCCCCCCAGGAGTCCCACCCTGGCTTGTCCGTCTGGGCGGGAGCAGCCGTGAGTCGGTCATAATCTTCCCCTCCGTCCCCAGTGCCTTCTGTGTTTTGCTGAATCTCAGTGGTCAGGTTGGAGCATCTAGGTTTTTCCCAGGCAAAGGTAGCCATTCCATTGTGACTTTGTAGCTTCAGAGCCTGTCTCGTGGGCCCTGAGCTCTAACCACCGGGTGAGGGGTCTGGGCAGACTGATGGATGTGTAAGGACAGGCGTACAGCACACGTGCAGCATGTGAGTCCTTGCTCCCCGGAGTGAGCTCCCAGAGTACAGACATTGCCCGCGTGCTTGTTGGGAATGCAGAACCTCAGGCCCTACCCCAGACACCCCACATTTTGACAAGACCCCGGTGGGTGGAGGGTGACGTGCGCGTGCGCTGGTGTCAGTCAGTCACTCCTCCCGAGCATCAGACCCCAGCCATGCCGGCCAAGCAGAAAAGGCTATGGTGAGCCCATCCTGGGTGTGGAAGATCAAGGTCAGGGCTTTCGATCTCTAAGCTTCCGAGAACCTCAGAGGTTGCGTAATGGAAACTCCACAGGCTGGCCATCAGCAGGCGGGGTCTGCAGGAGGAGGCTGGCTGGGGTCTACGCTGAGCCCCGGTGGGGAGCTCCTTTCTCCAGTGATCTCCAGGCTGCAGGCATGACCCTCAGGGGCTGAGACTGAGGCCAAGAGGCAGCTGGTGGGTGGGTCCAGGACCTGGCCTTGCACAGGACAGGCTTGTGACTTAACGGGAGAGATCACAGCCTCACAGAAGCATTAGGAACCACCATCTACAAGGGTTTAGTCCCTCTCTCATGTTCCCTGTAGTCATTTATTTAGCATTTAGTCACTTACAGGTACCGTGGAGACAGCAGTAAACGGGACAGGGACCCTGCCCTCCACGAGACAGGGTTATGAATTAATGGTATAGGTGTGATGGGGAAGGCACTGGGAGAGCAGAACGGGGCATCTAACCCAACACTGCGGAGGAGGAAGTTTCTTGGAGGACGAGGGCAGCCAGCCAGGTATCGGGAGCTCCAGGTAGAGGAAGGAAGTGCATGCAGGGTCTGAAAGCCAGAGACCACGACCTGTTCAGGAAATGCCCTCTGGCCTAGTCGCGGCAGCGATTCAGAAGAACATCCAGAATGAGGCTGAAGCTGCGCCCAAGAGCCATAGCATGAAGGGCCTGAGCTTTAACCCAAGGACAGATGGAAGCTACTAGGAGGCCACCATCATCACAGACACTTAGCCAGGCGTGGTTCCAAGTGCTTTGCCCCTGTTCTTCAGTTAAGCTTCACAGCACAGTCCCAGGAGGTACAGGCTTGTTATCCCCTCTTGGTAGATGAGGGGTCACAGGCACAGAGGAGTTTGGTAACTTGTCTAAGGTCACAAGCTGAGAAGTGACTGAGCCAGGATTCAATCTTAGGATGTGTGGAATGGTCCAGTTTGCATTACCTCACTCACTCTGGAGGGTGAGGAAGGGACCGGAGGGGGCGTGACTGCAGCCAGGGGACCAGATAGGAGGCTGTTGAGAAATCCAGCTAAGTGATGATGGTGACCAGGCAGTGGCAGCAGGATGGAGGGAAGTGGGCGAGGGGAGAGTGGATGGAACTCGGCGACTCATCGGGGTGGGAGACCCAGGGTCTGGCATAGGGTGTCTCCCCTCCCCGCTTTTCCCGTCCCTTGAGCCAAACTCACTGGGGAGAGGAGCAGCTCTAGAAACTTACTTGGCTAAGAAGCCCAGAGTCCAGGTGAGTTGGAGCATGAGGTGGGTTCAGGCTCTGACACAGGAGGTGGGTCTGAGAGGGGCAGAAGGGATTGGGCGGGAGTCGCGAGGGTGGGGAGCAAGGGCACACGTGTGGCTCGGGTGACCACTGCCATCAAGGCTGCATTCACTCGGCAGGGGAGGATGCCTGTTCCAGGACAGGCTGGGCAGCCCTTGATGACTTCTCGGGGTTGTCACGAGGGTAGACGGGGACAACAGGTCTAACGTCGGGGCACACGTGAGCCTGGGCATATTAGCCTCTGGCCTCGCCCCATGGGTCCTCTGGGGACAGAGCTCTGCCATCACTGGGGGGAGCCCGAAGCCATCAATCCAGGGCCGGTGCTCCCTAAAAAAGCCTAAAAGTTTCAGAGCAGCCCCCAAACATCTCATTGGCTCTCACAGCATGAAGAGAAATGGCGATCATTATTTGTTTTCTAGAACAGGAAACAGAGGCCCAAGGAGATCTAAGCAGTGCTATCATCCAATAGAAAGATAATGCAGGCCACACAGGTAATTTAGAATCGCTTAGTAGCCACAGAAACAAAAAGGAACAGGTGAAATGAATTTTAATATTATTTAACTTAATATAGCCAAAATAGTATCATTTCAACATATAAAAAACTAATGAAATGTTTTAATTCTTTTTTTCACACTAAGTGTTCAAAATCAACTTTTGACACAACACGTGTTAATTCAGAGCAGCCACGTTTCAAATGCTCAAAAGCCACACATGGCCAGTGGCTATTGCATTAGCACCGGTCTAGACACTTGCCAAGGTCACTGCCGACTAAACCCAGGCCTTTGGGGGAGAGCCCTGCCATTGTGACGTGGCTCTTGACCCCAGGCCTGTCCCTGCAGCATCAGTGGCCTCCCTGTGGTCACATTCCTGGTGGCCCACTCTGGGCAGGGGGAAGCCTGGCAGCCCCTGCAGCCGGTCCTGACAGCTGCTCACAGGGCGGCCAGTCCAGCCCCACAGGCTGCCCGCCAGCAGCCCAGCTCCCTCAGCCAGCCTCCAAAAGTGCGGTTCTGCTCTGACTCCTGTGGACTCGTGTGCATTCAGGTGACCTCAGGGAGATGCCTGGGCCTGGCCACAACCAGCTAGCAGGTGCAGCGGGAGGCTGCCTTCCAGGCCAGGAAGGGGAGCTGCAGGCTGTCACCTGTCTCCCAGCCTCCGTCCCTGGGCCCCTTCTCACCTAGGGGCCGCCCTGAGGCCCCTTAGCAAAGAATCCCTGCAGATGTGACCTACCCCACTCCCAGCCCTGGGCGCTCGGGGCTGTCCTGCTGGTGCTGTGCTCAGCACCCACTCAGCTGCATGGGGATGGCAGAGGAAGCCAGGCGTGGGCCCGGTACCTCCTGGAGCCGTGGGACACGTGGACACGTGTGTGTAACTGTAGGATCGCCATGTGAGCTCCAGCAGGGGCTGGGGAAGGCCTTTGGGGGCCCCCGCTCCTCTGAAGGGGAGAGACTGATGTCTCCTGGACAGGCCTTGGGCCTGGATGAGGCTGGTGGGCCCTCCCCCCTTCCCCCTCCCCCAGGTTGGGCTCCTTCCCTCTGGTGCCGCTTCCAGCCTGAGGGCCAGTCCTAACAGAGCCTGACTGTGCTGGCTGGAGCCATGTTTACTTACACACTTGCCAGCTCCTTGCTGGGGCCGTTTCTTCAGCCAACCAGGGAGAATCATTTTTCTTTTTCCAACTGGGAAACTCCCCAGTGTCCAGCATGATGGCAGAGCTTGTAACTCAGACCTCAGCGGAACTAAATGTAGCCTCCCTCCCCACAGGCCACCTCATGTGGCGTCCCAGGGCCCTCTGCTCCCAAGAATCCTGAAGGTCCTGGGCTGGTCAGCAAGGTGACCTCTGGACCAGATCCCTGTCCCAGCTCTGCAACTTACTTTCCAGGAGGGAGTCGAGATCTGGCTGTCACCTCCACCTGGAGGCCTAGCGCCGACAGGGAGGTCAGGAGTTGGGATCCTGAGGGTGGCCCGTCAGACAGTCGCCCCCTCAGAGCCCCACCTCCCAGCCCTGGACTTAGAATTTCGGTAAAAGGAGAAACGAGCCGCATGGTGCCTGGTGGTGAGCTGGAAGGCTTCTGGGGAGGGGGATCAGCCCCCCTCCCTGGCCTCAGTTTCCCCAGCTGTGAGTAGTATCTGCCCTCCTGGGCTCACAGGTCTGTCGTGAGGATTGAAGTGAAACCACTCTGTGGAAGGAAGCTTGCCACACGCATTCCAGGGAAAACACAAAAATGTCTGACGAGAGTCGGGGGAGGTGCAGACGTCAGCTAACAGAGGTCAGGGGGCACCAGGAGGCCGGCAGCGGCTGGAGTGGCACTCCAGGGCTGCCGGGTGAAGACTTCGGTGCTGTGGGTCCATCTGGCGCTCACACCGGGCCTCTCCTCCCTACAGATGATGATGCAGTATCTGTACTACGGGGGAACAGAATCCATGGACATCCCCACGGGCGACATCCTGGAGGTGAGGACCTGGCCGGTCTACCCGGCCCCAGGGGGAGGAGCAGGGAGGCTATGAGCCTGGCCCCCAGTCCCGCCATGCCTGTGTCCCCGGCCTGCGACATCTTCCAGGTCTCAACCCCGCTCTCAGAAACACAGCACTTGGAAAGATGAGGAGGGAAGGAAGGTGGCTTCTGCAAGGACCTCCTGGTTCCCTGCTGGTCCTTGCTCTTCTGGCGACAGGAAGCGCCGTTCCAAGAGAGTGTGGGAACTTGTGCACCCACGGAGCCCAGCCTCCCGGGCCACACCTCGGGGTTAGAAAGGGCCACCCCTGAGGACGGAAGGCCCAGGAGGGTCAGAAGGCAGCGAGGCCTTCCCCTCACCAGGTCACTGCTCAGAGAACGGACTCGCTGCTGGCCGTGCACCTGGCTAGTAGATGAGCAGGCAGCTTGTAGCTGAAGGCCTCCTGACGTCAGAAATCCCAAGCAGCGTCTGTCACCCATCCGGTGCCGCCCGAGGTGTCCCAGCCAGTGCGTAGAGAGCCTAGAGTAGAAATAAATCTAGGCCGCCAGACTTGACTGGCAGCGGGGGAGGGCCCTGGAGGTCGGGAGGAAGCGGAGCACACAGCACAAAGCAGCTGTCTGTTCCGTGATGCCTGGGCCGCAGACCTGGCCATGCATACCCACGGCCTCCTTTGCCTCCTGCCAGCTGCTGTCAGCTGCCAGCTTGTTCCAGCTGGACGCCCTGCAGCGGCACTGCGAGATCCTGTGCTCCCAGACCCTGAGCGTGGAGAGCGCCGTGAACACCTACAAGTATGCCAAGGTGAGGACCGCTGATGCCCGCCGGCTGCCTCCCAACACACACTCTGCTCCACTGTGGCCTGGCTAGAAAATGCAGGTGGCCAGGCAGCTCTGAAGGGCACTGTTAAGTCTCTCTGGGGCCTGGCGTCACTGCTGCCCAGTGGGGCAGCATCGCAGCCTGGGAGCTGAGCTGTGAGCCGGGTGGATCTCAGTTCCCATCCCAGCCATGCTGCGCCAGGCTGTGAGACCTGGGCCAAGGAGCTGAGCCTCTCTGAGTCAAATCAGCTCCCCAGGCACTACTTGATTTGCTTCCCGGCACGGCCCTCCTTATTCTTCCTCCTCTCAGCAAACGCCATGGTCACCTGCCACATCTAGAAACGCTCCTGAAACACATCAGCAGTCCCTCCCCTTCCCTCCATCTCCATTGTCCCCTCTCGTGGACAAGTGCTGCCCTGGCCTCCACACTTCCTGGCTTTCACCCTGCAATCCACAAGACTCTTGGAAAAGTGTAAAGACCGTGTCACTCCCCTACGTAAACCCTCCAAAGGTTTTCCACTGCAAACTAAATAAAATCCAGCCCTTATCTGTCGCCCATTACGTGGGCCCCAGGACCCTGTCCACATCTCCCCTTCCGATGCCGCCCCTCTGCCTTCACCCAGCCACGCGGCCCTCGTCCCTCAACTCATTCCCACCGCAGAACTCCTGCGATCACTGTCCCCTCCCCTCCAGTAAAGCTCTTCCCAAGCCCTGTTGATTTCCCCAGGCCTCCCCCAAGTCACACACCTCTCTGCCCCTTCACCCACTCTCACGTCCTCACAGCACTGACCACAGTCTGTGGTTTCCTGGCCTGGTTGGTTCCTTGGCTTCCCTGTCTTCCTGAACTGGGACATCAGCTCTGAGACAGCATCGCAGACCTGGGCCTCGAGGCCTGTGCCCAGCACCTGGCCCAGAGCGGGCACTCCATATTTGTTGACCTAAAATAGTTACTGAGCGTCTACCAGGTGAACACTCGTGTGCTGGGCCTTGTGCTGGACATACCACAGTGGGCAGTCCCTGCCCTTAGTGAGGGAGCTGCCAATCCAGTAGGGATGGCTGGCATTCAACAAGCCATCACCAGCGGGACATAGGCCAAGAACAAGATTTCAGAGATGTTCCTGGTGGCACGGCTGGGATTTGAACCCCGATCAGTCTAACCCCAAGGAGAGGCTTATGGAAGGAATTCAGATAAGGGGCCAGTCGCCCCAAGAGATAGGACATGCCTCCCCCAGGTTGAGGCTTGAAGCTGGGCCTTAGCCCATGGGTACTATTTGGAGGTGAGGGTAGGGGGAGGTTTCAGGCAGGGCTGTGCTGACACAGTGGGTCTCACCCCCTCCCTCTCCCTGCCCCACAGATCCACAGCGCCCCCGAACTGGCCCTGTTCTGTGAGGGCTTCTTCCTCAAGCACATGAAGGCCCTGCTCGAGCAGGACTCCTTCCGGCAGCTCATCTACAGCCGCAGCAGCAAAGTGCAGGGCCTGGACCCCCTGCAGGACCTGCAGAGCACCCTGGCAGAGCGCGTGCACTCTCTCTACGTCACCTCACGTGTGTGAGGTTGGGGGATGGCTGGCTCTGGGCCAGGCTCTGTCACCAGGCATCCTAGCGGGTGGGAAGGGCCGGGAGCAAGTGCTTCCCGGGGTGTCTGGGCCAGCATGTAGCTGGGGCCTGTGGGCACGCTGAGGCCCTGCTGGGTGGAGGCTGGTCACAGGCCCTCTTGGAGCCAGACCTGGGCAAGCCCAGAACTAACCACTGGCTCAACCAGTGATGGGCCAAGGGCAGGTGTGGCCAAAAGGTGGCTCTTCCCCCAACCCCTCCCCGACACCTACCACCCGCACCTCGAGGGCCACCATGCACTCGCCCTCACGTGATCCTGATTCAGCTCTGCTCCACACAGCTTCAGCTCGTGCCCTCCCCCTGGGGCCTCAGGCAGCTCAGACTGTCCAAACTGGGGCTCTTCGGGGGTGTGGGCATCCTTAGGAGTGTACAGAATGTATGTTCTGTCTGGGCCCCGGGCCATTTCAGTCAAAACTTGGTATTTTCCCTCAATGTCACCTCCGAAAGGCTGCCCAAACCCTGAACTTATTCAGGGCTGTGCCTTTGAAAGACTTGATGGGGGCCTCCAGGGGGCCGGGGATCACGCACAGAGGGTCACTTGGAGTCCGTTCTCTTGGTGTCTGGCCTCCTCTGGGGTCAGGGTCGGGCCGGTGCGGGGGGAGTCGCCGTCCTGCTCAGAGAGTGGTTGGCAGAAGGCAGTTAGTTAGTTCCCCTGAACGCCTTTAACGCTTTTGGTCTGAGCCAAGAGTGGCGTGGGGTACAGTGGAGGAGCCTGGTGGCCTCGGCTTTTGTTGCTGCTGTTTTCAGGGTCGATGCTGAAATCCCAAGCCTAGAATTAGGCTGCCTCTGTGGGCTCCAGAGGCAGAGCCCTAAATGGCCCCCCTGGTCCAGTTTCTCCAGTGAAAAATTTGGATTGGAGAGCAGGGCCCACACTTCCTACCGGGAACTGCAGGTCTTGGGGATTTAAAGGACGGGGCATGGGTGGAAGGGAAGGACTGGGACAGGAGGCCCTTCTCCTCCTTCCCCGCTACCTACCTGCCCCTGACATTCTGCAGGCTCCAGGCTTTCCTGGGGTGGAAACACATCGTTGGGCCTAGACCCTTGTCGTATTTATGGGCCAGACACTGGAGGCACCTCCTGGACAGCTTGTGCTGGATGTCGCCTTCAGCTGTCTGGCCGTACCTTAGAAACTATTTATTCACCAGAAGCCCCAGGCACTTTAGGAGGTGTCACTTCGGTCACCTTGAAAAACCCCTGGGGGCTTGCAACCGTGGAAAATATTTTCAACTAGCTGCTTGAGCTGGATGTACAAAGGAATAGGCGTTATTTTATTGCTGTAATATTGTACGATACTGTAACTATATATTAATGTTGTCACTTATTGTAAATGTACTATGGTTTTATTAACAATAAACACTTGTTAACAATGACCTTGGCCTCATGGCTCCTGATAGAGGGTTACCCAAAGTTCAGAGCTGGGGAGGAGCCCATTTAGGACCAGGAAGAGAACCCAGAGCTGATTCCCTGGTTGCTTGGGGCACTCATGTCTCAGAGGGAAAGAACCCCTGCAGGAAGCTGTGCTGTGGCCACCTGCCAACCCCTGTCCTACCCTACTTAGTACCTGAGCCTGGGTCCAGCCCTTGCTGGGCCTTAGTTTTCCTGTTCTGTCAAATGGAGTAGGTGTGTTCCCATTCGTTAAGCACTTAAGTGACACTAAGCTGGACTGGAAGGACGGGAACACAATGCCAGGAATAAGACAGCTGTCAGATTTTTCACAGAACTGGAACAAATAATCCTAAAATTTATATGGAACCACAAAAGACCGAGAATAGCCAAAGCAATCCTGAGGAAAAAGAAAGCAGGAGGCCTAACCCTCCCAGACTTCAGACAATACTACAAAGCTACAGTAATTAAAACAACATGGTGTTGGCACAGAAACAGACATATGGATCAGTGGAACAGAACAGACAGCCCAGAAATAAACCCACTCACCTATGGTCAATTAATCTTCAACAAAGGAGGCAAGAATATACAGCGGAAAAAAGACAATCTCTTCAGCAAGTGGTGCTGGGAAAGCTGGACAGCCGCATGCAAATCAATGAAGTTAGAACACACCCTCACACCATACCCAAAAATAAACTCAAAATGGCTTAAAGACTTACTTAAATATAAGACATGACACCATACAACTCCTAAAAGAGAACATGGGCAAAACATTCTCTGACATAAATCATACCAATGTTTTCTTAGGTCAGTCTCCCAAGGCAACAGAAATAAAAGCAAAAATAAACAAATGGGACCTAATCAAACTTAATAAGCTTTTGCAAAGCAAAGGAAACCATCGATGAAACAACCTACAGACTGGGAGAAAATATTCACAAATGATGTGACCAACAAGGGCTTAATTTCCAAAATATACAAACAGCTCATACAGCTCAATATCAAAAAACAAACAAACAACCCAATCAAAAAATGGGCAGAAGACATAAAGAGACATTTCTCCAAAGATATACAAATGGCCAATAGGCACATGAAAAGATGCTAATTATTAGAGAAATGCAAATCAAAACTACATTGAGGTACCACCTCACCTCGTCAGAATGGCCATCATCAAAAAGTCTACAAACAATGCTGCAGAGGGTGTGGAGAAAAGGGAACCCTCCTACACTGTTGGTGGGAATGTAAATTGGTACAGTCACTATGGAGAACAGTATGGAGGTTCCTCAAAAACTAAACAGAGTTGCCATATGACCCAGTAATCCCATTCCTGGGTATATATCCAAAAAAATCTATAATTCAAAAAGATACATGCACCCCTATGTTCACAGCAGCACTATTTACAATAGCCAAGACATGGAAACAACCTAAACGTCCATGGACGGATGGATAAAGAACATGTGGAACATACATACAATGGAATATTACTCAGCCATGAAAAAGAACTCAGCAACACAGGTGGACCTAGAGATTATCGTACTAAGTGAAGTCAGACACAGAAGGACAAATACCATATGATATCACTTATATGTGGAATCTAAAATACGACACAAATGAGCGTATCTATGAAACGGACTCAGAGCACAGACCTGTGGTTGCCACGGGGGAGGGCTGTGGGGGAGGGGTAAACTGGGAGTTTGGGATTAGCAGACGCAAAGCATTATATACAGAAGGCATCAACAACTAGGTCCTACTGAACAGCACAGGAACTAGATTCAATATCCTATGATAAACCATAATGGAAAATACAAAAAAAGAGATATATATATATATATATATATATATATATATATAACTGAATCACTTTGCTGTAGAGCAGAAATTAACGTTGTAAATCAACTATACTTAAGTGTTTAGAAAGACAGCTGCCAGAGGGCTTTGCTGATCTGCCCCGAGGCCAGGTTCCCCACACCCCTGATGCAGGGGGCTGCTGGGATAGTTGTTTGCAAACCCTCCCTCACACAGTCAAAATGTGTGTGGCCCAGCACAGGAAGAGGGGGGCCTGAGGAGGGACCCTGCTGAGCCCAAGCTGGCTGTGTTACCTGTTAATGCAGGGAGGACCGGAAGCCGGTGACTCAGGCCCAAGGGTTTTCTGGGGTCGGCTGTAGTTTGTCTTAGGTGCAAAGTCCAGGCAGAAATAAAGGCTTTGAAAAATGTTTCCTGCCTGCAGCAGGCAGAGAAATTCCTAAGGCTGCTGGGAACACTGACTGGAGTGGCTGTGGTTCAGTGACCGAGAGGCCAGGACTCAGGAGCTGGGGGACAACGTGAAGACCGCACGGGGTCAGTCCCAGGAAAGGCCTGCTGTGGGCTTTGCTTGGTGGAGCCCAGGCAGGGCAGCCTGGGGCCCTGGCCTCTGTGGGGAGAGGGCTCAGCACAGACCATGGCGCCCTCTGGGGGCCTTGGGGAGGAGACGCGCCCCTCGGCACCATCCTCCTGGTCCGAGGCCCCTGAGGGAGTTTGCGGGGTGGTCCCTCCCCAGCAGTCGCCACCTGCAGGGGATCCCCCGCGAAGGTCCGTGTCCACCCTCCCCACAAGTCCCCCAGCCCTGCAGGACGTGCCTCAGTCAAGCACGCAGCCTAAGAGGCAAGATCTAGTCAGCACCTGGCTCCAGATGGGAGCTCAGCCATATTTTCTCTTTTTGGGGGGCAGACGGTTGAAGGGAAGGTGAGATAAGGGAGGGGTGGAACCCTTTTGAGCCTGCGTGTAGCAGAAACACGCTCTAAAGCAGGCACTTAAATAATTAGAAAAAAATCAGACATTCTCCAAGGGGCCAGGAGGACTAGAACGGAAATGGGGGTGTGTCTGGTCACCTCACTTGCCCCGGCGGCCGGGCCTCCTCGTCGGGCCACTGCTCCGGAGCATGGGGGCACCTCTCGTCCGCTGCCTGCTCCAGGCTGTCGGCAGCCAAAGAAGACAATGAACTTCTCCTTAGCAGGAGTCCCTGAAAAGCAAGGGGGACTTGGTTCTACTCTAGCTGCCCCGCAGGCAGTGAAAGCTGGGCTAACTCAGCCGGAATCTCCACAGGAAAGCCATCCAGAGCAGAGGGAGCCCGAGTCCAGCCACCAAGGCCCACGCCGAGCCTGCCCTCCTCAGCAGTGTCCGGCCCCCTGCTTTCCTCCTCCCCATACTTCCCTTTCCTTTCTGCTCCTGCCGGTTGGTTGCCCGATAGCATCCAGATGCCGGATTATCACAGCTTTTTCCTCAGCAGAAGCCACACAAGAAAAGCTTCAGCATCTCCCTTTCCTGCCACCCCACCCTTCTGCAGAATCCACACCACCTTTCAACTTTCACCAGTTGTTTACAGAGTGGAGGGCAGCCGTCTGGAGTCTGAACTGCCTATTCAGGCCCTGGGGATGCCAACCCCGCCCCCTCCAGGCCTTCGGAGCGGCTGGTGCAATGGCCTCTGATAATGAGTCTACATTTGTCCAAGGTGACGGTCACTGATTTCCTCCCCTCCCCCAGCCTCACAGCCCCCTTTGTGGCATCTCCTGGTCACCCCGGAGTCCTCCGGGACTGTGGGGGACAGACGAGCACTGGAAGCGCTGAAGCCGGCCAGTACTGGCCCCCTCCCAGCTCGGGGGGCGGGGTGGTGGGGGGGGAGACCATTGAGGACTCTTCTTTGTTCAGGCTTCTTCAGCTTCTTTCCCAGGCTGGTGACAGCATCCATAGGCAGCCTATCTGAATTCATTTTGCAAGTGAGATTTCCTGAGACAGCGGGCTTTACAGATGTCACTCTGTCTGGAGGCCAGATGGTGAGGTCTGGGGGAGGCGTGCCTTTTCAGGTTTGGAGGAGAACCCAAGATCACAACCACCAAGTGCAGAGACCTGTTTAGGCACACACGCTTTGCAAATAAAAAGGCCAAGACTGTACATAGGAGGTGAAATGCTCACTTCCTTTTCATGCGCAAAGGGAAAGGCTGTCAGTCAAGAGGCTTGTCAGAGAACACAGAGCTGGCCTGGTCTGACTACAAAGCGCACGCTCCTAGCTGCCCTGGTGGGCCTCTTCTAGCACAGGCTGTGGTTTAGAACAAAGCCAGCCAGGCCTCATCCAGCCCATCTTAGCGCTCGTGGGTAACGGAGCAGCTCCCCAGGTTATACTGGCACATGCCACAGAACCCAGAGAGGCTTGGTGAGTGCCTGCTGCAGGCCAGGCACCGTTCTCAGCTCCTCAGGCCGGCCGTGTGAGGGAGGTGCTGTCATTACCACCTGCGGTTTACAAAGATGTGGACCTGGGTTACGAGGTGTGCCCCAGGTCACAGCAAGGGCCAGGCAGAGCCAGTGTCAAGGCCAGGAAGGCTCCCTGGAGCAGATCAGAGGACGGGCTTTGGGGCTAGAGGGGCCGAGCACGGGCCCGGCCGATCTGGGTCCTGCAGCTGTGGGACGATGTGGCTGGAGAGCTTTAAGATGCCACTCGGCTCAGACCATTTGGGGCTGTGACTTTGCTTTTCAGCTACTCTCCTTAAGAAAATCCTCTTTGAAAGGTAGTCTCAGGCACTCACCTGAGAAAAATGGATCAAATTTTTTTTTTCATCTCTAAACTTTCCTTCAGACTTAATAGGGGGTCTGCAGCTCCAGGAGACAAAAAGCCCTACGCCTACGGGGACAAGGCGCGGTAGTCCCAGGTACGCAGTCAGAATCTGCTTGTCTCCCCATGGCCATCTGTCCTGGGAGTTGCACGTTTAATCCTCTTTGGTCCAGAAGCTCCCTTTCCTTCCCCGTCAACACGCTAGACTTCTAGGAACCAGATTACCTATCAGGGCTGAGGAAAGGATCTATTTGGACTCACAGAGGACCAGTCCTTTTAAAGTCTATGAAAAACCAAGGAAGATCAGTAACCAAGGCCACCACATGAATTTTTTTAAAATAAGGAAAAATACAGAAGCTGAAATCTGACACGGTCAGCGAGCTCCGAAGGATCGCCATTAACCCACATGCGGAAGCGGGGAGAAAGGCGGATCAGAACCAGAGCGCGACGGAACTGACTTCCACTCTGAGCTCTCCTTGCACCTGGTGACGTGGATGAGGAACAATCCTACAGGACCAGCAGAGGGGAAATTCCCTGACCATCCAGTGGCTAGGACTCTACGCTTCCACTGCAGGGGGCCCTGGTTCGATCCCTGGTTGGGGATGCAGGGTCAAGGTTTCAACAACAATGGTATCAGATTCAAGGACTGGAAAGCAGACACCATCAAACATTCCAAAATACACATGAAGCCACCACATAATTTCTGTGGAGAGGACCAAACGACCTGACAGGAGCTAGGCAGGAGAGGCCCAGCTCGCTGGCTTCCAGGTGCCATCTCAAGTCCCTCGGAACCACCACAGTGAGCACCGGTCAGCACGGCCACTTCTCCCATGGGCTCCTGGGTCCGTAAGCCCTGGCCACGCTGCCCACCCTCGGCCTTGATGCCAGCACCCTCCCAAGTGTACCAGCAGCCAAGATCCACCAAAAGAAATGAGCAAAGTGCAACTTCCACCTACGTTCAGTTGACGAGCACACAGGCAGCTGATCTTTCTAGGATATAATTTATTAAAAATAGATTCTCTAACCCCCTCAATCCCTGCTAGCAAAAGGGTCTTTCCCAACACTTTTTCCCAAATGGATGAAATACCAGGTATTGGGGACTCAGATGTCATATCCTTCCTCTCCTAAGAACTCAGGCTTTTCTGGGCCACTGCCAGGGCCAGGAGAGGAACGGCACACAGCAGTGTGGGTCCCAGGACGCCAGTCCTGGCTGGACTAGAGCCTCTGCGGCTCCAGGCCCCAGGGAGTTTGGACGAGTTCATAACAAGAGGCCCCGGTGCTCCCCCAGCAGCCTCCTGAACATCCCCAGAAGACTGTGTACTTGACGCCTGAGAAGGAACAAGAGCCAGCATGGCTTCTACACGTGCGAGAAGGAACCGAAAAACCTGGGCCCAAAGCAAACTATGAACGAATGGGGAGACAGGCCTGGACTGGGGGGAGGAGAAACGGTGCCGGAGGATGGCCAAGCATCGAGTTCTAAGCCGACCCACTCAGAAGTGACTGCTTTTAATAGTCTAGTCAGCTGCCACTCAGTGCAGCCAGAGACAGTTCAGAAAGTCAGGGTATCTCCTTACGAGTCAGCCACCGACACCCAAGTTCCTCTCCACTATTTCTTCCACTTCAGTTTTGTATCTTTTTTGTTCTTCACATCTCTGTTTTTCTTCAACTTTTTGTTCTGTTTGGGTTCTTGTTTGGCTTCCAACTTCCTTTTCTTGTCACTGGAGAAGAAAAAACAGTAGTAGAGAGAGAAAGAATGAAGCATGCCTGGATCTGTAACCTCTCAGACTGCTTTGCTTTAAGCTTGCTTTGCTTTGTCTGAAAAAGGGCTTCCGCCATCTGAAACGTGATGTGAGAACGTGCAGTCACACAGCGATGTCCTCTGCAGGCCTACAGGGCATCGTGCTGGGGTCTGGGGGTACACCACACCAACCCAGCTCCTGCCCTGACCAAGCTCTCAGTCTGAGGAGGAACAAATCTACGGCTTAACTCCTGAAATCTGTACACTCCCCCCTCCCACGACTTTAAGAAAAATCTAAGGCATTACAAGGAAAATTCCTTCCCACCACTTACCACTAAGGATTACCCTGGAAACCAGACATATTATCCCACTGACTGAGGATAGTCCATAATACACAGCATGAAAACTCCCAGGAAAACCATACAATACTTTTTGATGTGTTATTTTATTTTTCCTAAATGAGAAGAAAACCCAAAGGAATAGTAACTCGGGTACACATTTCAGCTGGCCAGTAGGTTCCTCACAGATAGATTAATGTGAGAATAGCTCGGCAAATGGCCACCTTCCTTTCCCCTTATAGGTTAAAGATTCTCTCCAGTGTCATTTTGCCCTGGAAACAAACACCTCCCTATAAGGGGAGGGTGTGCAGTTCTGTCCTGAGACCTAACATCACCTGAATGGAGTGACTGCTCAGAAAACTGAAGGCCTCAAAGAATTCGGAATGACAGTTACCAGTATTTTTACTTCCAGAGGCGCAAGCTTTCACGTTTCCCCAGACCCCTCAAGCGCATGAATGGCCACACAGACTGGGTAATGCAGATGGCTCCTCAGGGGCAGTGACAGCCAAACCAACAGTGGGAGAGACTGAGCTCTGTGGAGCACACAACCAGGCCGTCTCCACACCAGGCCCAGAGCCGGCCATGTTCAAAGCCACCACACTCAATACGCAGCCATCACGTGCCCTGGGCCGCATCTGCCATATTGTCCAAACCAGAAATTAGGACACACTGATAGCGGGCTTTTGTGCCACATCAGAGACCATCAGGAAAATGAGGCTGGAATCTTCCAGGTAGCACAGTGATTTATGGAGACAGAAAATATCTGATTTCTGGGAACTATGGTTCGTAGAGTCACAAGATTTCCTCTTTCCAAATAAACTCTTCAGGGGACCCTGTTTATGGCAATGCCAAGAACTCACCCTCCCACAAACCCCCAAACCAGCTGTGGAAGCCTCATCTCCAGAGGCCCAGGGCAGGGGAGGCCTCACTGTCTTCCCAAGGGAAACTCCAGTGAAAGTGCCGCCCCACGGAACCACCGTTATCTACAAACACCACTCTGCAGAGAAGCAGCTGAGGGCGAAGGTTTTTGAAGAGTAGTCCAGGGAGTCCTGGAGTCCCCCAACACCCCTCCTGGTGGGCCCCAAAGTCAAAACTATTTTCATAATAATTCTAATACATTATTTGCCTCTTCCACTTTCCTTCTCTCCCAATTGTTTTGTTTTCCAGAGGCTCCAAGATGTGTGATAGCACAACAGATTGAATGCAGAAGCAGACAGGAGAATTCAGCTGCTTTCTAGTATGCCAGATATTAAAAAGATTCACAAAAATGTAAATGTAAAACAATGCCACTCTTCTCACTAAAATTTTTATGAAAAAGGTATTTTTAAAAACAAAAAACCCATAATGAGTCCATGACTGTTAATTCTAAATGAATAAACATTTTTTTTTTTTTTTTGCGATACGCAGGCCTCTCACTGCTGTGGCCTCTCCCACCGCGGAGCACAGGCTCCAGACGCACAGGCTCAGCGGCCATGGCTCACGGGCCCAGCCGCTCCGCGGCACATGGGATCCTCCCGGACGGGGGCACGAACCCGTGTCCCCTGCATCGGCAGGCGGACTCCCAACCACTGCGCCACCAGGGAAGCCCAACATTTTTTTTTAATTTCTCAGTTTTTCATTTCTAAAATGGGAAATTTTTTAAATTTAATTTAATTTTTTTTATACAGCAGGTTCTTATTAGTTATCTATTTCATACATATTAGTGTATACATGTCAGTCCCGATCTCCCAGTTCATCCCACCACCACCACCACCTCACCCCCACCCCCGCTTTCCCCCCTTGGTGTCCATACGTTTGTTCTCTACATCTGTGCCTCTAAAAAGTGGGACACAGTGATAGATAAAACACGCACAAAAGCCCTTTGGGGTCCTCAATAATTTTTATGATATAAAGGAACTCTGAGATCCAAAACTTTGAGAACCATTGGCTTAGAGGAAGGTAAAACTCTGGGCTTTGCAGTGGACAAACCTGGTCCTGATTCTGGCTCTGCCTCTTACTAGCTATATGCTTCTTGGGAAGTCACTTAACACCTGAGAGCCTCAGTTACTTCATCTTTAAAGCAGTGATATACCCATAAAACTCCTAGAAGAGAACATAGGCAAACATTCTCTGACATAAATCATACCAATGTTTTCTTAGGTCAGGCTCCCAAGCCAATAGAAAGAAATAAAAATAACAAATGGGACCTAATCAAACTTACAAGCTTTTGCACAGCAAAGGAAACCATAAACACAATGAAAAGACAACCTACAGAATGGGAGAAAACATCTGCAAATGATGCGATGGACAAGGGCTTAATTTCCAAAATATACGAACAGCTCGTACAACTTAAAAACAAAAAAAACAACCCAATCGAAAAATGGGTAGAAGACCTGAAGAGACATTTCTCCAAAGACATACAGATGGCCAACAGGCACATGAAAAGATGCTCATCATTGCTAATTATCAGAGAAATGCAAATCAAAACTACAATGAGGTACCATCTCACGCTGGTCAGAATGGCCATCATTAAAAAGTCTACAAATAACAAATACTGGAGAGGGTGTGGAGAAAAGGGAACCTTCCTACACTGCTGGTGGGAATGTAAAGTTGGTGCAGCCACTGTGAAAAACAGTATGGAGGTTCCTCAGAAAACGAAAAATAGAATTACCATATGATCCAGCAATCCCACTCCTGGGCATATATCCAGACAAAACTATAATTCAAAAAGATACATGCACCCCTATGTTCACAGCAGCACTATTCACAATAGCCAAGACATGGAAACAACCTACATGTCCATCAACAGAGGAATAATGGATAAAGAAGATGTGGTACAGATATACAATCGGATACTACTCAGCCATAAAAAAGAACGAAATAATGCCATTTGCAGCAACATGGATGTAACTAGAGTTTATCATACTAAGTGAAACAAGTCAGAAAGACAAATACTGTATGATACCACTTATGTGTGGAATCTAAAAATGACACAAATTGAACCTATCTATGAAACAGAAACAGGGACTTCCCCGGTGGTCCAGTGGGTAAGGCTCCACACCCCCAATGTAGGGGGCCCGGGTTCGATCCCTGGTCGGGGAACTAGATCCAGCGTGCGTGCCGCACTAAGAGTCCTGCATGCCACAACTAAGAGGTCCGCATGCCGCAACTAAAAGATCCTGCATGCTGCAAGGAAGATCCCACATGCCACAAATAAGACCCAGCACAGCCCAAATAAATAAATATTAAGGGGGAAAAAAAGAGATCAATAGAGCAAATCTGGGAAAAAGACAGGGCCACAGCAATTTAAAAAAGCACAAATAACGAAGAAGCTGTGTGTTTTATCAAGGAAAGTTTCAAAAAAGACATACACAAATTGAACTATATATGTGTATAACACACATAAAACCCTATTAAAAAAGCAAAATAATAACCAGGTTTGAGGGGATAGAGTGAAAGGGTGAGTTTAGAGAGGTCAAGCCTAATAAGCCTGAAAAAACCCCAAAACAACAGAAACAATCTCAGAGATAGAGAACAGACTGTGGGTTGCCAAGGGGGAGGGGGGGTGAGAAAGGGATGGATTGGGAGTTTGCGATCAGCAGATGCAAACCGGTATATACAGAATGGATAAACAACAAGGTCCTGTGATAAACCATAATAGGAAAGAATATGAAAAAGAATGTATACATATGTATAACTGAGTCACTTTTCCGTACAGCAGTAATTAACACATTATAAATCAATCATACTTCAATAAAAATAAATAAATAAAGCAGTGATGTAAGAAAAAAGCCACCTCTGTTTAGAGCATGAAGGGGATGCTGCATTAAAGCCCCCAGGAAGTGCTCAGGTAGCGGCAACTCCAAGGCTGTTGTTCTCAAGCCTGTCTCCCTGGCATGTCTGAGAATACAGGGGATGCAGAGATCCAGGCCTAAGCAATGGCCCTGCCTGATCAGTGGGAGCTATGATACAAAAATAGCATCCCTCAAAGGAAAGAATAGTGACTTTCCTCAAAGCTTTTGCTCCAACCTCCTATTTCCTAGAGAAAGTTACTAGCGAAGCAGAGAGGCCAGAATGCCTCGCCTGCCTGACGTATGCCAGCCCCTCACCTTTTCAGGCTGACAACTGAGGCATTCTGCCCGGCTTTGTTCAAAACTTCATTCCATTCTTCATCGTCCCCACGGATTATGTATCTAAAAAATAAAGGGAAATATCAAAGCCTGCTCAAAAGAAGAGAAGGCCGCTTAAAAGAAAATAAGAGAGTGACAACGTTTTCATCACACACGTCCTACCACGAAAGCCAGGCCGAGCTGCCCCAGCATTTGAACAGCAGAGAGCAGGGGAAAGGCGTGCAGCTGAGCTCCAGGGGACAGGAACTTCACCGGAACAAGCACGGTCAGGCCTGCTAGCAGGGGTCGATCCGCACAGAAGGCAGCTGCCTGACTTCTGCCACCTGACTCTCAGCAACCGTCCACCCGCCCACCAGAGGAGTCTCCTGTCACCCCCAGCATCTCCTTGCTCACCGCCACCTCCACAGCCCACACGCCCTTGGACTGGGCCATGTCTGCCCCACCTCGCCCCACCTCTCTGGGATCTGGCAGTCCTGACAAGTCAAGGCTTTGATGCTGCAAAGCTGTGTGCAGAGCTCAATACTTTGCCCACGGACCTCCTGGCCGCCTCCAGCTCACATCCAACAACCACCATCACTAATGACCCGGCAACGGGACTACAGGTCAAAGAGGCTCAGAGGCCACCAAGTCTGTGGAGCGGTTATTCACATCAATCTACCAGGCGGGTACCACCATTATAGCTGCAGCTCAAAGAGGACTGCAATCTCCGGGGCATGGAGGGTTCTAGAACAAGGGGTTTTGTTGGTTCGTTGGCAGTAGGATCTTTTCTTCAAACAAATTCACATCAAAAGCCAAATATTAAAAAGTGGCCACTGAAACTGGATGCTCATGGATCAGCATCCCCCTTCCCTAAGGGGCCCGGGGCATGACATGGGACCCAAGGGATCTCGGGAACACAACCTGCAAGTCGTGACTTCCATAGTGGCAGAGCTGATCTGGGGAAAACAAATCCTTCAAAATTATGCAATTAGTCAATGAGGAGGTTTTTAGCGGCTAGTGCTTCTAAAAATGATCCCATGAAACACAGCTTCCAGGGCACCCAGGAAGCGAATCAGAAGCAACCAGCAGAGGTTCCGTGCTTCCCACAAGGGGCCTTACTGAGCGAGGTCCAGGTTCTTCAGCTTCCCCACTTCTTTCTTGTGTTTCTCCTGGAACTCCTTTGCTGCTTCGTCCTGTGGTCGAAGTCCCATACAGATAGTAGGTCAGAGTCAGGCAGGGGACAAATGGCAGGGAAAGGCCAGGGGACAGAACGTGACCGCGACGACCAGCAGGCCTCTCCTTCTGCACATTTCCCTCCCACAGCGTTAGAGGCAGCTCTTACTCAGTGTGTATGAACATAAAACGTGCCTTCTGAAAACCTAACCGATCAAACCTAAACCTAAACGATCACAACAGCAGCTGCCGGACTGCCAGCTCGCACACGCACTCAGCAGGGGGCCTCGTCAAGGGCTGGGTGGGCACGCGAGGGGCAGGGAGACTCGGGGAGCGCGCCCCTCACACCCCCAGAACACTAGCGCTGGGGACCCTCCTATAGGGGAGAGGAGGACGTTCGGTGTTCGTACCAGGTCGTCACTCAGCGTCTTCATCGTGGGCTCCATAACCACAGCCTTCACTGCCACCATTTGCTCCTCGATGGCCTTCTCCTGCACTTCATTAAACAGCTACAAAAGACCAAGGCCAAGAAGCAGAAGATGAAGGAGCAGCAGAGGCCCAGTCACTCGTTACCAAGTCATTCAGCACGCGCCCTGCACGGTTTAGGAGCACACATGCTCATGGGAGGAGCAGGAGATCCCCGACTGGAGATGTCACACTCCCATCAGGAGTGCCTCTGCAAGACAACGCGGAACGTTACAGATCCAGCTGAAGTTCCCCATATCTGTGTGTGTGTGTGTGTGTGTGTGTGTGTGTGTGTGTGTGTGTGTGTGTGTGTGGAGACCTGCGGCAAACACAGCCAAATGTTAACCTTTCTGCATCCTGGGGCAGGGAGTGGGCTTGACACATTTTTCAACACAGGCCAAAGCCCTGCCCTCAGCTGAGGTTACCTTCACAACCTTGCGGATGATCCGGTTGAAAAGTCCCATCAACTGGCCTGAGGGCAGCTCGATCTCCTTTTCCAGCTGGTCCACAGACTTGTGCTGCAGGCCAATCCCCAAGAGAAGAGCCTGGGGGACGGAGAATCTGTTGGAGTGGCTGCCAGGGCAGGCTTTTGCCCATTAAAACCACACCAAGAACCAGAGTTACACTCTCTTGACCAAAACACTGACTGACACTATTGTGGAATCTTCCCATTCATCCTGTTACTGAAACCACTAGGAAAACTCCCTCCTCCTGAAATCTCCAAACTAACTTCTTATCCCGGCAAATAGCTGCTTTATGGCTACGTTACAAGTACAAGGTGCTCCTGGACCTCTGATGAAGCAGAGTAAGAATCAAGGCAACGTGGTGGGGTGGAAGAACGTGGGTCCAGGCTGCAGCACTTCTACTTGCTTATGTACTGCTGGGCACACAGCTCAACTGCAAAGCCCGAGTCCCCACGCGTAAAAGGTGAGACCACTACCCCCCATCAGCACCACGAAGTTACGTCAGAGCATCCGACCGACACCCAGCACACAAACTGCTCCACAAAGCCAGCACGAGCAGCAGGTGACCTACCGACTGGGCAGCGGACAGGGCCAGGTCCCCCAGCTGGTTCAGGAAATACATCCGGGAGACGGCCGGGATCATGTCCATGATGAGGTGATAGTCAACCATGTTCCGTGAATACATCTCCAGCCTCTTCAGGTCATAGGGGAGGAAGAGTGCTTCCAGCTCCTCCCGGCACAGGGCTGGACATGCGACAGAGCCAGACGAGTCAGGTGAGCCCAACGCCCTTGCAGGGTCTGACGAGATTCCCAGATGGCACTCACAACAGTCCCCAGGTGGCACCCAACAGCTGCTCCTCCACTGGGCCTTCAGCAGGAGCCGGGCAGGAGTCACCTAAAAGTGCCTGCCCACCCTGGGCCGCCCTGACCCTCCTCCTGCAAAGGGGAGGCAGCTTGGTCCACGCAGGGAGGGGGACGGATGGTGTGTGACCCTTGCTCAGAGTTCCACGCCAACACATCAGACCAAGAAAGGCTCCCGTGCCCTGGGGTTAGGGGAATGCAACACTTTCCCCACTTCGTCACTTCTCCTCAGGACGCAGCTTCACAGAAAACAGGCATGCTCCACCCAGCTCGACAGATCTTTACACCAAAATATAATTGGCCCAAAAAAAGGGTATACGTACACGTAACTAGCAAGAGGGAAAAAATACCCCACGGCTTTAACACTGATGATCCCTCACACCTTTTTTTGTGTTGGCCATAGAAGGTTGACAGCATATCCTTATTACAATTTCATGAATGAGGAAACGGAGCCTCAGAATTGAGCTAGTTACCCTAGCTCACAGGATTTAGATCAGGTTCCACAACTGACCAGCTGTAGGCCTTACTTACACCTCTAAAGCCAAGTCCTTCCCCCCCAAGTCCTGTCATGAGGGCAGTGTGCGATAGCGGCCCTGAGGCGGCGCAGGGCCTGCTGAGCAGAGGGGATGGGGGAGGCGCAGGCCTGGCACCAGTCCCTCCATTCCTAGTCCAGCCCTCTTCCTGGACCACATGCCCACCGCCTGTTCCACACAACCAAGCCCCACCAGCCCTCCGGCCGCCCCACCAGCTCACCCAGCTGCACAGGTTTCCCGATGTTCCTGTTCTGAAGGATGTTCAGGGCCAGGGAAGGAGAGAAGGTGCTGAACTGGTAGGACAGCAGGGCTAGGAATCGCCTTCGGAAATCTGCAGGGTTCAACCACACAGTGTCAGAGGTCTGCAGGCCCCTGTGCCTGCACCTGGCCACCCTCCACCTCCACTCCCACTCACCTTTCCAAAAGGCAGAGAGCCAGGCGCCCTGGTCGGCCTCATCCTCGTCCATCAACGTCTTTAGCATGATGCACGAGTGTTCTCCGGTCAGGTCATTCTGGGAAACACAGGATCCCTAACTGGCACCAAGACCCCCTTTTATGAAGGACCTGTCACTGCTGAAGGGCAAGCACGCTTACCCGGGCCCTTGCTTCCTCCCCAGCAGGAGAGGCGTCCTCGCCTTCATTCTCGCAGGGCCCACTGCCTACACGACAGCTTCCAGAGACCACTTTGCCCTGCAACCTCCGAGCAGGCGCCCCAGCGATGGCGCAAAGCTGCTCAGACCTTCGGAGCGTGTCTTCTGCTGTGAGCCCCTGCTCACGTCAGGTCAGATTCTGAACCGGGAGGCATTACAGCTTAAACTCCACGTGATCCAATCAACGTGCTTTGGGTGCTCGCAGCAAAAACCGCATGGCCAGAAACAAGCACGGCAAGACCCCTGCTGGCAACAGGTTTGCAAGTGCAGGCTCCTTTAGGTACTAAAGCAGTAACCACAGGTTTTTTAATTTCTACTACACAACAACCACAAAGCCCAACACCATAAAAACACCTAATGGATTTCAACTGAAGGGCATTCAAGTAACAAAAGGCCACCACCACGTCACAAACAAGCACTGCACAGTACAAGACCACAGGGACGCACCATGGTCCAGGCCAGGGTCACTGACAAGGACCCAGCCCCTCTACAGCTGCTCCCGCCCGCGTGGAAGCAGCCACACACCCAGTGGTCCTCATCAGTCCAGCTTTGAACTCTCAGATGGGTGCCACCCTTGGATACTGACCTGGAGAACTTCTTCATCCTCCCAGCACCAACTCCACCAGCTGACCAATACCTTCTGTGCCCACTCTTTGCTTCCCTCCTGCTGTGAGGGATGCGGTGGCCACCTCTCCCCCTGCACTCCAGGTCCTACCCTCCTGCCTCTTCCAGGCCTGTAGTCCTGCAATCAGCCCCCCTCACCTGCATCTGCATGATCTCTACAGGATCATACCCTGCAGCAAACAAACATGTTCTGGAATCTCCCGGCTGACAAACCCGCCCTGACTCCTATCTCCTGCCAGCTACCTTATTCCTCTGCTCCCTTTGCCTCGTGTAGGAATCGTGTATTCAGTCTGTTTCCTCACCTCCCATTCTCTCCGGTCAGGTTGATCCCGCCACTCCACTGAAACTGCCTTTATTCCGATCACCAACACGGACAAATCCAATGGTCAACTGTCCTAACCTTACTTGTTCTCTGACAGCAATGACTCCCCTTCCTGAAACACTCGTTATTCTTGGATTCTGACACCACAGCCCCTGCCCTTCTCCTACAGATCATGGCTACTCCTCAGCCTCCCTTGCTGTGTTTCCTGACTCTTTCCTCTAAATGCTGCAGAGTCTAAGGACTCACCCTCTTTATTCTCAGCCCCTTCTTCCAACAGCTTTAAATACTTATTCACTGAACAAAAGTATTTACTGAACATGTACTATACATAGCAGATGCTATTAGGTGCTGGGGTTACAGCTGTGAAGAAAACAGGCCACCCCACCCCACACCAAAACAATCCTTGACCCCGAGAGTATATTCTACTAAGAGTATGCTGATGACTCTCAAATCTCCGTCTCCAGCCCCGACCTCTTCCTTGATCTCCAGACTCCTGTAGTCAACTGCCTATTCCATACTTCCACACTTGGCTGTCTAATAGGCATCACACACTTACTATGCCAAAAACAATTCCCACTTCCACCTCCAAATCTGGTCCTACCCCATTCAGTTTCTTTTTTAATTTATTTATTATTTAATTTATTTTTTTGGCTGCTTTGGGTCTTCGTTGCTGCGTGCAGGCTTTCTCTAGTTGCGGTGAGTGGGGGACACTCTTCGTTGTGGTGCGCGGGCTTCTCATTGCGGTGGCGTCTCTTGCTGCGGAGCACAGGCTCTAGGCGCGCGGGCTTCAGTAGTTGTGGCTCGCGGGCTCTAGAGTGCAGGCTCGGTAGTTGGGGCTGGCGGGCTCTAGAGCGCAGGCTCAGCAGTTGTGGCGCACGGGATCTAGAGCGCAGGCTCAGCAGTTGTGGCGCACGGGCTTAGCTGCACCGCGGCATGTGGGATCTTCCTGGACCAGGGCTCGGACCCGTGTCCCCTGCACTGGCAGCTGGGTTCTTAACCGCTGCGCCACCAAGGAAGCCTCCCATTGAGTCTTATCCCAGGAAACAGCACCTCCAACACCCAGTTTCTCAGCCAGTCTCTCCAGCCAAAAACCAAAGAAATACCCTTGATGCTTCTGTTCACTTACCTTCCACACCCCCATCCTTCAACTCTTCTCAGTTCACCTCCCAAACACCCCTGGCATCTGGCCCTTCTCTCCCCTCACCATGTCCTCCCCAGCCAAGCTGCTCATCTCCCCGCCTCTACTCACGGGCCACCGTCCATCGTCTACACGGCAGCCCCAGCACCCTCCCTCTAACCCCTCCCTCCACCTGAACGGGGAGGGAGCGCAGAGTCCCTGCCCAGACCCACCTGCCCCGCTGTGAATCACCACCCTTTCCTTTCAAGGTCCCTCCAGCCACACTGGCCCTTTGTTTCCTTCAAATCACCAACTTCCTTTCTGCCTCAGGTCCTCACATTTGCTGTGCCCCCTGCTTGAATACGCTCACTTTTCTGCAGGCAGGACTGTCACATGGCTGGTCCCCCCTGATCATTCAGGCTGCAGTTTGGAAGGTCGCGCCTCAGAAGCCTGACCACTCGTTACACCGTCACTATCTGAATACTTCTCGTCTGCTCACTTTTTTGCTGCCTATTTCTCCTCATTAGAAAATAAGCTTCACGGCTTGTCTTGCTCACTACTTGATTCAGTGCACGCACTAAATAAATTTTTTTTTTAATGAACTGACAGCCACTAACTCTCTCATCTTCATTTTATCCTCTATGGCTGTGTTGTCTACACAAGCGCATCCCTCCTTCAGATACCAGCTTATGGTATGCACTCCTCCCCTAGAACCACTTTTCTTCCTGTTTTTAAAAAATACAAATTCGAGGAGGCCCCCAGTGACAGGATTCCAGAACGCGGTGAACAAGTCCACGTGCACTTCCGCCATCTCAGCGTGGAGCGCGAAGCCGCTAGAGTGTGCAGTGGGGAGAGTGGCCATGCGGCCCTCAGTAGGGGCGGCTGCTCCGGGGGCATTCAGAGAAGCCTCCTGGCGGCACAGACGCACCGCTCAGGGCACAGCGGGAGGCTCCAGGGCTCTGCGAGGACACACCTGTCACCACCCTCCCCTGCCAGGCGCCTCACTCACCGGGGTCTGTCTCACATAAACAGGGACAAAGCCAGCTCGTTTCCAGAACCTGCAAACGATACAGAGCAGGTCACCACGTGTGCCTTCTGGGAGCGGCTGACACACAGAGCTGGGAAGGGCGGGGGGTGAGGGCAGCGGTGCGGGGGCGTCAGGACAGCTGACACCACTGCAAAGGCAGACACGCAGCCCACAGGACTCTCATTCTCAGGACACCAAGGCCAAAGGGATGCTGCGGGAGGAAGGGCAGGCGAACGCTTACCTGAGGAGCCTGGGGGTCAAGCCGTAGCACACCCCCAGGTAGTCCAGGTGCTCGGCAGGCCTCTCGTTCAGTTTGAGAAGTAAGGGAGGCAGGTCCTTCCGGGGAGTGACGACCTCTTCCAGCAAGCTGACAGCCTGGAGGATGCCAGAGGGGAGAGCACGTCCACCCAGCGGAGAGAGAGGAAGGTTAATGACATTCCCAAGCACCCCTGGCCACACCAAGCTCTGGACGAACACAGCAAAAACCGGGACAGGTGTCTTGGTTTTTAAAATGTAAAATCACCATTAAGTCCAGTCATCATTCCTAAGGATACCAAACCCCTAGACAAGCACGGACTCACACTGCTCAAAACCCAGAATTCGGGAAACAGCCACACGGTTTAGAAATGCCAAACGCATTTACAGAGACAGAGGTAAGGCGCTGAAGACGCAGGCCTGTCACCGGATGGCTCTGTGTCTTGGGAAGTGACAAACCTTAAGTATAAGCCCCTTCCCACCTCCTGAACAGGCACACCCTGAAAAATCAAATGAGCCCGTGTGAAAAGCTGTCCCAGCTCCTAGCGTTAAGCATTCTTACCCACAAAGACAGAGCTTCCCTGAGTCTGAGTTCAGTACTAAGAGGAGGAGACCGCACAGCTGTGGCCTTAAGCCGGCATGTGGATCAGCACCACCTGGGAGCTTCAGGCAGATTACTGGGCCCCACCCAGAGCCTCGGATTCAGGAGGTCTGGGGCAGGGGTCAAGAGCTGACGCTCTTCACGAGTCTCCAGGTGAGGCGGATGACGCTGACCCGAGGGCCTCAGTCTCAGTGTCAGCTGGGGAAAGAGAAGCTTCTCCCAAGCCAGAGAGGAGCTCTGCTGCTCCTGCTGAGAGCCCAGACCACAGGACAGCTCTCGATGGTACTCCACCCCCAGAGGATGGCCCTCCCCGGAGCCAGGAGCTCGGCCAGAAGACGCTTACCTCACTGCTGACAGTGCGAATTTCTTGTGAGGGCTCCAGGACCTCTTCCCTGAGACAAGGGAACCTGCCCTCATAGTACATCCGCAGCAGCTGCAGGGCTCGGCTGCCATAGCCCATCTGTGACCAAACACGGAGGGAAACGGGCAAAGGGAAGAGAGATGTCCTCAGTGTCTAGGCCACTCGTACACCCCTGTATTGCTTCTAGAAAGCCTTCACTCCAGGTCAAACTGCACTTCGCAAAGGGAACCAATGAAACCCCTCAACAAGGTCAAAGCAGAGACCCTTAAGACCTAGCATGGCACGACCCTCACTCTCGCACTGTCCAGCCCGTCAAGAACGTGAGGATGGCTGAGCATGCTTTCTGGTCCACAGATCAGCGAGCTCGGAAATGACGACTCTACGGCTAACTCTTCGGTGAGGACTTCTAAGACAGGAGGTAACTACAGGAAGCAGATCTGGTTCACGAGTCCGCTGTCCTCACAAAGAGTGAGCACATACAATCATCCTGCCCACCCACCCCCAGCCCCGGGCGAACCGTCCACAGCAGAGGGGGACCTGGATCTGCTACTCCTTGGCCAGCTTCCTATTTAAACAACCGCATACACCTGCCCCAACGAGCGGCCAGCAACACGGAGGCAGCTAATTACAGCACACCAGGTTTAAATAACAGCACACACGAGGACACGTTACCGCTTGATAATCCGGGTGAACAGCAATGCGGACCACTCTTCCACCCGAAAGGCCGCCAAAGTCCGGGTCTTGGAACTGTGGGGGAGACACAAGCCGGTAACTAAGCAACAAAAGACAGTCTCCAGCACTGCCAGCTTCACTCGCTCAGACACACCAGGGAAAGCACATCACCTGTTCCGACACTGTCCATGGAATCAGGTCCCCCGAAGCCTTCTTGCCTCGAGACAGGCTGTTCAAGATGGACTGGCGAGAAATCTCCCCCTCGAGGCACACCTGTTGGGGAAACAGGACAGTGCACACAGAAAGGCCGGCTCCAGGCTCAGAGCCCACCCCCAGAACCTCGCCAGCGCTCCGCCCTTGCTCTGACTAGGCCGGCTGTTTCCACCCAGCGCATGCTTAACCCCGTAACCAACTCATCCATTTCCAAGAGAAGTTTCATTACTGTGTCCCCTGGGCATCCTGACACCCTCACTAAGAAGGCAGAATACTGACATCCTCCTGGCCCAGAGAGCAAAACCACACTAGAAGAGGGTCTCCACACATGGTGTACATGTGAGCTCACCAATTAAGGCTCAGGCCGCTCACGTGGCTCTCTACAGAACTGTGCAACGTCAGTGACTCCAGGGGCTAACGGGAGGATGGTTAAACATAGTACCGTACGTGCACGTCATGAAATACAATGCAGCCTTAAAAATTACGCAGATTATGAACATCTGACACGTTGAAAAAAAAAACCCAGATTACCAAATACTATGATCGCATGTTTATGAACAGGAAAAATGATAAAGAAATGCATAAATACAGGCTAGGCATTAAACACATCTTCCCAATCTGTGTCTTCTAATTTTACAAGTAGCATGTACTGCTTCCGTAATAAAGGAGGAAAACAAAGTGCTGGTTTAGGAGCTGCAAGTCAAAATACAAGTGGCCAGTTCTGATTTTCACCCATCCATGAACAGTGGGGCTTTGGGTCTCTGTCTGGGTGGTAGTTTCCTTTGATGCACCCTAATCGCCTGCCTGGATACGTCCAGTCACTAGGCTTGAGACCAGGAATCAGCAGCTTCCCCTTCGGCGCTGCGGTTACCGAGCCACTAATCCCTGATGCCTAAGTGGGTCCCAAAATCAATGCCACAAGGACACCTCAGCTTCTGTACCTGGATGACAGCAAGCACTTCAGGAAGGGCATTCTGGGTGGGGGGCACGGGAGGCAGGAGGCAGAAGAGATGGTGAGCAGGCGCATCAGAAAGCATCTGGAGATCGTTGGGAGAGTTCTGTGGGGCACCAACAGGTCAGTGAGAAGCACTCCTCATCCTGTCCTCACTCGAGAGGCTACTCCACAGTCATGACTGGAGAACTGCCTTCCCCAGAGCCAGGTGATGTGCTGAAACCCGTCAAAGCGCCTTTCCAGCATCATAGCCGGCCAGCCTGAGACCCTCTGTAAGGGCTTAAGTGGGACTTAAGCCTCCAACGTTTGCTGTCACCTCACCACGAGTGCTGAGGCTGCAGAGCCGGAGCAGAGACCTGCTTAGTTAGTGCTATATACTTCACAGCTGGGGAGTGAACTTCTTCCTGATAAGAGGCTGCTATTTCAAGACAACCTCTCACCACTTCTAACATCAACGCTTTGGCTTTCCGTTTAAAGGGTGTTCATAAAAAAGCTACCTAGACACTCAAAAAGTGTCCTTTCCAATGTGCCTTTTTAAGACTTTCAAATATTCCAAATTCTCATTCACTGCTCCTTAAAAACAGCCCAGGGGTATAAGGCTGGTCTCAGGTCAAACAGCAGCCCCCGGATTACAAGTGCTATGTCATCTCAGCCCATCCATTTAGCCAACAGGCAAGAAATATAAGTACCCCTTTTAAAATGGGCAAAACTTTCCACCCTCTCCAGCTACCACACATGGAGCTACGTGCAGAAATCTCACACTCTGTATGCAAAGCTGGAGCCCACGACAAGCCTGAACAACAATGGGAAATGCAACCCCTCCAGCAGGACCCCTGGACCTTGCCAACATCAGGACGTTCAAGTCCCAGTGGAATGGTCACCTGAGCCACTGGGTAACAAAACATGCAAAAAGCCGAGTCAAAAGGCACTGCCCAGTGCTGGAATTCACTGCTAAAGTTCACCCGAGGGCTAGCTGCAGTTACCTTGTAATGAGAAGCCACATAGAGGGCCATAAGCCGTTGGAGGAAAACCTCAGAGGCTTTGTGGTAGCAAAAGAGGGTATCTCTATTAACATAGTAGCTGGATCTGGAGTTAAGCAACCAAAGCAAATCAAAGAGAACCCAGAACAGGACACACTACTTCCAAGGGTCACCTGGATATGTGGGTTTCCCTCAGCCTGGGAAGAGGAGCCCCTGGTTCTGAGCAGAAACATATTAGGGAGGAAAAGAAGGGAAATCAACAACATTCAACTTTCCCCTCTCCCTAGAGCAGCAGCCTATGAAGCAAAGGGCCAAAACCCTTTGTTCAACTCTTCCATTGCCCCCTCTCCCTTTCACAGGGCAAATGGAACCCAGGAGGATACAGCTCACAGGCTTCAGGCAAGGGGCAGCCAGAGATGATCCGAGTGATGTTGAGGCAATCCAGGCACAGCAGGTCGTTCAGCCACTTCTCTACTGCATCCCCAGGGGCGTATCGGATCGACTCGTGCAGGGAAACCTCATGCAGTGTTCGCGCTGTTCCCCACAAAACACACACACACAGTGAGGAACAACTAGTAAATACTTTTTGTCCACAAGAGCAAGGCAAATGTTCTACTCTATCTCTGTCACATGGCGCTCACAAAATATGGCTCAAGAATTTAAAGCGAGTGGTTTTAAATTGTTCTGGTGGATGTTCAACTTGCCTCGACACCAATCCCAAGGGGATCTCTCTAAGTCAATGCAACCAATGTCCTGAGATGGTGACAAACAGGAATCTAGCCACCAGAAGGCCCAGGTCAGCCTCCCATCTGGTCACTGGTTTGCTGTTCCTCAGAGAAAAGCAACTTCACCTCTTGGGGACTCAACCTCTCTGCCTGATGGTCAGACGGTCTGTTACCGCCCTCGTGGTCATGAGGGGAAGGATCCCGCAGGAGAGTGTGAAGTGACTTGCTGTGCACTACAGGCGCATTCAGAGCTCCAGGGGTACCTGATGCCAGTCTGGCGGTCGTCGTGGTCTTGTTCTCAGCGGTGGTGCTGACCTGGCTCTGGGCACTCTGTTGACGGAGCTGCTGAATTAGCTTGAGGGACAGAGACCGGCCAGTGCCCTCGTAGCTAGGAGCAAAAGCAAAGGCAATCGGGCATGAGGTCCCAAATCAACTCTCTAGGAGGGGACAGAGAACTACTTTCCTCGTCCTGATGAAACACCAGACTTCTGTTCGCCGAGGACAACCCTGTCACCTCTGAACTTCCATGCCCAGAGGAGGCAGGGCTGCATGGTGGCTCACCTCGGAGCCATCTGGGCCTGGGCTCAAGTCCTGGCATGTCCATTTAGTACCTCTGGACAAAGAACTCAACCCCTTTTAGCCTCCTCCTCAAAAGGGGACTATTCCACACATCTCACCAGACTGTACTGTGAACTAACAAATAAGGACTGAGGGCTCCCCTGGTGGCGCAGTGGTTGAGGGTCCGCCTGCCGATGCAGGGGACACGGGTTCGTGCCCCGATCCGGGAAGAGCCCACATGCCGCGGAGCGGCTGGGCCCATGAGCCATGGCCGCTGAGCCTGCGCGTCCGGAGCCTGTGCTCCACAACGGGAGAGGCCGCAACAGTGAGAGGCCCGCGTACCTCAAAAAAAATAAATAAATAAGGACTGAGAAGATGACGTGAATAAAGCATTTAGCATAATGGAACTGGAACACAGGTAAATGGCCAATTAATAAGAGCTGCTATTAGAAGTTCCATGCTTGAAAAAATGAACAGAGAACACTTCCAATTTGAAAAAATTAAGATTAAACAAATCCACCACCCAAGTAACTTTTCTCATTACTACTTTCATTTAAAAGATGACATAAAGAAGTAATAAAAAATTTGGGGAAAAGAAATCATCTATAATCTGATCACTGTACCAGCTCTTTTCAATTGTTATTTCCTCCTTGTCTTTGGTCACAAGCACACGTGAGCACAGGGTGCAGACTGCTCAGTGGGTTTTTTTAATTTTCAGTTTTACACTGTTTCATAGTATTCATTACCATAAATAAGGGTACTGTATAAATACTTCCTCTAACTCAAATACTACTTTTAAAGAATGATCAAAAAATTAAATTTTGAAGTGCTTTTATTACTCCTGCCTGCCCCATATAACAAAGCATTCTCAAAGGAATTCCATTTACTTATTTAAAAAAAAAAAGTAAGCACAAGCAACAAAGCTAAAAAAATTTTGTGCTTCAAAGAACATTATCAAGAAGGTGGAATTTCTTGAGTGGGAGAAAGTTGTTGAGTGGGAGAAAATTTTTGTAAATCATGTATATGAGACTTGTATCTAAACCATATAAGGAACCCTTCCATACAACTCAATAATAAGTAAGACAACTCAATTAGAAAAATGAGCAGAGGATCTGAATAGATACTTCTCCAAAGAAGATAAATAATGGCCAATAAGCATGTAAGATGCCCCACATCATCAGCCATCAGGGAAATGCAAATGAAGACCACATGAGATACCATTTCACACTCATTAGGATGGCTATAATCAAAAAGACATATAAATGCTAGCAAGGATATGGAAAAACTGGAACCCTCAGACACTGCGATGGGAAGGTAAAATGGTACAGCTGCTTAGGAAAGCAATCTAGCAGTTCGCTAACAGTTAAACAGAAAGTTATCATTTGACCCGCTAATTCCACTTCTAGGTATACACCCGAAAGAACAGAAAACATGTCTGCACAAAAACCTGTACATGAATGTTGACAGCAGCATTACTGCTACTAGCCAAAAGAGAGAAACAACCCAAATGACCATCAAAAAGATGAATGGAAAAACAAAATGTGCATATAAACATACAGTGGAATAGTATTCAGCCATAAAAAGGCATGAAGTACTGATATACGCTACACGGATGAACCTTGAAGACATTACGGTTAGTGAAAGAAGCCAGTCACAAAAGACCACATATTCTAAGATTCCACTTATATAAAGTGCCCAGAATAGGCAAATCCATAGATACAGAAAGTTGATTAGTGGTTGCCTAGAACTGGGGGTTAGGAAGGAACTAGAGGATGATAATTAAAGGATATGGGGTTTCTTTCTGGGGTAATGAAAATGTTTTAAAATTGACTGTGGTGATGGTTTCACAACTCTATGAATATACTAAAAATCACTGAATTATACACTTTAAATATATCTCAAGAAAGCAGTTATCAAAAAAGAGTAAAACCCATTTTATTTAACTGTTTTCAGTATAAGCAAAGCAGTCAAATAATAAATCTATAATATAGAATTATCTCTTCAAGATGTGACTTCCATATAGAAATCTTTTCAATATTGAAGATATGTATACACTGAACAGGAACGATTTCCCAGTATATTCTTTTTTTTTTTGGCCATGCTGCACGGCTTGTGGGATCTTAGTTCCCCAACCAAGGATCAAACCCAGGCCCCCAGAAATGGAAGCTCTGAGTCCTAACCCCTGGACTGCCAGGGAATTCCCAGTATATTCTTTACATAAAAAAGCAAATTCAAAACATTATGAAAACTATGTTTATGTTCTTATTCAAAATGAAAAAGTTAAATAAATGCACAGAAAATGTACACCAAAATTCTAACAGAAGCTGTCTCTATATGGTCAGATCACCGGTGATTTTTCTTTTTACTTACCTTACCTTTCTAGCTTTTCTAAAGCAAACAAGAACTAAATATTTCAAAATTTTAAAAAAGCTCTTGAGCCTGCTTTCTTATGATAACTATACAGTTACTTTAATACTATATTTTCACATAAGCCTCAGAGATAAGACACTGGTATTGCCATCCATGTGCCCTTTAGAACTTCATCAGGTCTATGGACAGAAGGAGACACTCATCAGCTGGGTTATGAAGTTCTTCAGTCTGGTGCTGCCTGTTCTGGTGGGCCGTAGCTCAGACCAGAAGTGAGCTATAGTTTACTATGAAGGGGCCAGCTGCCAAGGAGAAGGCCGAGGAGAGAGAAACTTCAGGAATCAGCCCTACCCACCCAGGCCCAGGTCACATTCATTAAGTGCTATCTAACTGGCAACAACCTACAATGGGAGCAACGGCTCCTGCCCAAGGTGCCTCACCCGTTGATGGTGGATGCCATGAACACAAGGTAGGGGCCCAGAAGGCTCTTCACCAGGGGGAGGGGGATGGCAGCAGCTTCATCGATCACAACAAGTTCAGCCTGGCCCAGTTTCACAGCATCTGCAGGATGTATATACTGCCAGAAAGAAAAATTTGTATTATTAGCTTGGCCACCTGATACCATGGCTGTGATCACTGGTGAGTCACCATAAAGGCCTCTCTTTACTCTCTCTCCCCGGTCCTATTTCTTCTTCTCTCATTCCTCCTTCTCGCTTTTCCCTAGCAGGGCAAAGCTGGGATGGGCTTAGAGTCAGGTGCCTGGGTCCAAACAGGTCGACCACTGACTGTGTGGCCCTGGGCAGGTCACTTCATCTCAGCACCTCAGATTCCTCTCCAGAAAATGGAGGAAATACCTGATGGCTGCTTGAGAAAAAAAATAGGTAAATCTGTAAAAATGCCCTACCTGGGACCTGGCTGAGTGATAGGTGGTGCCTCCCTTTCTCTCCTCTCTCCCTTCTCAGGCTTCTCCCCAGCCTCACTTTGGCCAGTGGGCCAGAGGCAAGCTTGGCCCCAGCAATGGCTAAAGGGGAGGAGTTTCTCAAGCATCTCCTACACTCTGGGTACTGTGTCCTGCTTTGACACTGTGAATATAAAGCCCAGGTCCCCCTGCACTGGTGGGGACACTTCTAAGACTTATAACCTTCTTAGTGCTCACACATCCTTATTTATATTATTAGCTGGGCCGTCTAATGTCACAAACTTGCCATGAGCTTGGCACCCTTATGCATATAAACAACCCTTTCAGTTCCTACAGGGGTTCCTGCTCTTTTTAAAGTTTGCAAAAGCCTATGAAGAGGTATTTTTACAGGAGAGGAAACCTGAATAGCCAACTAACATAACCAAAGGTACTCAACCTCACGAGTAATCAGCGCAATGCTCAAGACAACAAGGAGACCCCACTTCACACGCAGACGGGCAAAACTTAAATAGCAGTAAAACACCCAGTGTTCGTGAGGACGTGGAGAAACAAAAACTCAAGAGAGTGCTGGGGTGAAAGTAAATATGTACAAACACTTTAAGGAAGAATCCGGCAAAATCCGAGAAAGATGGAAATCTGTGTATACCCTAAGACCCAACAATTCCAATTCTAGAAACATATAAATAAACTGTAATGTGCTCATATAGTGCTTAAAAATGAATCAACCAGATCTACAAGCTTCAATCTGGACCAACTTGAAAACAAATGTTGAGTGAAAAAAAAGCAAGCTGAAAAAAGACAAGTATAGTATGTTACCATTTATGGATACATAATTATGTAGTGAAATACAAACAAATGAATTGAAAGGAAACATACCAGGGACTTCCCTGGTGGCGCAGTGGTTAAGAATCCGCCTGCCAATGCAGGGGACACAGGTTCGAGCCCTGGTCCGGGAAGATCCCACGTGTCGCGGAGCAACTAAGCCTGTGCGCCACAACTACTGAGCCTGCGCCCTAGAGCCCGCGAGCCACAACCACTGAAGCTCGCGCGCCTAGAGTCCATGCTCCGCCACAAGAGAAGCCACTGCAATGAGAAGCCCGTGCACCACGATGGGAAGCCCACTCGCCGCAACTAGAGGAAACCTGCGTGCAGTGATGAAGACCCAGCCCAACCAAAAATAAATAAATAAATTTATTAAAAAAGAGAAGAAAAAGAAAGGAAACACACCAATCTCAGAGCACAGTATGGGGAGTGACGGAAGGGAATGGATGGGGAAGGGTACAAGAGGGACTTCAACCGTGTCTGTGAGGATTCAGATCTTTAAAACAAAAATATGAGTGGCTTTTTGTGTGTGTGTGTGGGGGGGGCGGTACGCGAGCCTCTCACTGTTGTGGCCTCTCCCGTTGCGGAACACAGGCTCCGGACGCGCAGGCTCAGTGGCCATGGCTCACGGGCCCAGCCGCTCCACGGCATGTGGGATCCTCCCGGACTGGGGCACGAACCCGTGTCCCCTGCATTGGCAGGCGGACTCTCAACCACTGCGCCACCAGGGAAGCCCATGAGTGGCTTTTTAAACGTGAAACAAACACAGCAAACAGCAAAACATCAGCATTTCTTAAGCCTGAGTGCTGGGCACCTGAGTGTTATCTTATATTGGTCTCTGTGCTTTCCTGTAGTTTTCAAGTATTCCATTACAGGTGAGATTTTTTAACTGCTTTGCTGGAAGCTGATGGGTCGAGGGGGCAGAGACCCCACTCATTTCCGACAGCAGATACATGTCCTCAGTAAGGCCCCACATCTTGGATCCTTACAGAGAAAAACTAAACAAGCACCTCATAAAAGCAGCAGGAAGCAGGCCCCTGGAGAGGCACAGCCGACTTTAATATTCTGCTGTATCGCAATTTCCAGCAAGAAAGAAGAGGTCTCAAAGAGACACAAATGTAGCCTCATAAAGTCAGGTCACCTCTTCTGCGCTTCAACTCCAGTCTGGAGACAAAAGGACTCTGGTAATACGAGAAGGTCTCTGATGACAGATCCAAGGAGCAGCGAGGGCTGAGCCAGGCATTTCACGGAAAGCTTCTCCCTCTTTGGTTTATGTGTTTTTCTTGAGTTTTAACAGATCTCTGTATTCTCAGGGCCTGCAGCCTGCCCCTCACCCCACCCTACCCCAACACTGGACTCTCTTCCCCTCAGCTGAGAGAACCAGGCCAAAGTAGGAAGAAACGCACAGAAAGAAGAGAGTCTAGAAAGAGACCCAGCAAGAAAAAAGCTAAGGTCCTTGAGGGAAAAAGGCACAAACACTGAACCTCATTTATAACCTGGATCCTTGATAAAAGGTATACCTCCTTGACAGACATATACAAATGCCTCACAGGCATAAAGGTCAAGGGCGTAAAGTGCCAAGTTGACCTGGCCCACTTCCCACCCCAGCCCAGCTCCAAAAGTGATCGATAACCTGCTCCATTAGGAGCCCACGGGCCTCCATTCCTTCTGCAAGCCTGTCATGATTTAACAAAATCGTAGCCTTTGGACACGTACAGACCATTCAGGCTTACAGAGCACTGGAGATTCACAGAGCTTTCGGGGAAACACTGTTTAAAAAGGAAAATAGGCCACCAGCTAAACCACAAAGATTCAGAGTACATTGTACAAAGAACTTTTCTTCCTTTAAATGGTGAGGTTATTTATTGTCCTCGCTACAGATGCATCATTTCAAAACCTGCTGTGACTAAGCAAAATTAGAAATGATGGCGGAAAAAATGATTTTATTTCTCTTAGCTGATTAGCATACTTACAATCCTACTCACTCAATTTTCAAGGGACAAAACTACAACTTTCCCATCTGGCTACATACATTTGGTAGTCTGCTTGAATGTTTTTCTTTAGAAGAGGCTGAAAATCTGGAACACGTTTACCGTAAAACAACAACGCTCTCTAAAAGATATGCAATTACACAGCACATAAAACAACTATAAAAGGAGACGTCTTAGAGCATTTATATACAGCAGGACACTGGCCCCACGTGGTAGGGTTTTAGAACAAGCCTCACCTGAATGGTCTGCCTGTGTTCCCGGAAAATGTTCACTCTGATCACGGCTTTGTTAAATTCAGGATTTAGAGACTGAATGATCTCATAATCCAGATGCTCCTAATAGGGAAAGAGCCAAACCAATGCCAAACGTCAGAAATAGGCTTTAGAAACTAAATATTACGAAAGTTTGCATTCTAAAGACTTCACCTGGATTTATGCTCAGCATGGAATCAAAATAAGCTCTTATCCTAATTTCCTACCTGATACTGCAGAGCATCAAATCCTTTAAATACAAATTCAAACAGAGTGTGGAGGTTATCCGGGCTCGGAGAGGTAACAAAGATATTGGAGTACCTGTTGAACAAAAGGAGGATTTTTTTTTTTTTTTAAGTAATTAGGAAATCTAAGAAATGTTTAGAGAACTTAAAAAAAGAAAATATTTTTGTTTGCCCCTGTTACACAGGGGATAACCAGAGACAGTGGCAGAAAACAAATCAGGACACAGGTTTTGGGGAGGAAAAGTAAAGCAACTCCAGACCTGAGGGTATTCTTCCTCCCAACCTAATGAAAACGCATTACCAGTTTGAAGGTAGCACATCCCAGCAATCAGCTACCAGCATCTGTGAAAGCACCCTGCTGAGGGCACCGTGGGGACCGCTCCCTCAGTGCCAGGGCCGGCACGCGGCTCCCCAGTCCTGCGCCCTGGGACGAGGGAGGGCTTCACTCTCATCACTAGCTGTGCTGCGAGGGTTTCAAACCGTGAAGCCAAAGTGCTCAACTGTGCTCAGGCTAAGGCCACAGTTAACCTCTGAGGGACCCTTGTTCAGTGTAAAGGATGCTGATGGTGGCGGGGCTGAGTGGTACTGCCAGAGCAGCGAGAGAAACAAAGGACTAGGGGTCAGGAGCCGAGTTCAGCCCCAGCACTACCAGCACTGACTTGGGGGGGGTCGTGGGTGAGTCACTGAAACTCCCTAAGCCTGGGTTTATCCATCTATGAAACGCTAACATTGTTAATTAGGAGCACCAAGGAAGAGAATGCACACGGGATGTGGCAAATTCTAGGTCCGTTATTTATGTCTGGGAAGCTGGAAGTACATGACCTCCTGGCAGTTGCAAAAGTCTTCCGCCCAGGGCAAAAGAATGCAAAGGAACATCAAACTCAAATGCAGCTCCTCAGGAGCAAACAAGATCTTCTACTGATCAAAACCATTCAAATGTCAAACTTGTACTTTTCTAAGTCAGCAAAGCTGGTCACATTCATGCTCATCTCCTGAGAGTTTTTAAGTTTCTTAACCCCATTTCTTTGCTCTTGTGTGTTTGTTCAACTCTGAATAGTGCGTTGGCCCTGGTGTATGTCTGTGTGTGCATGCACACATATATGTGCACCTTTGGGGGTTTGGGGGAAACAGCATTGCTCTTTCTAGACAGGAACCCAAGACCTAGAGAAATCACACAGGGGCCCGCTCAGACCCAGGAGCAGCTTCCCTGTCCCCTGACCCCCTACTCCTGCACACTGCTCCCTCAGAGCTCAGAGTGCCTAAAGATGGGGACCCCCTTACCCAAAAGCCACCGCCCCAGCAATAGCCAATCCCAGGGCTGCAGATTTTCCCCTTCCTCGGGCAGCTGTGAGCACAACAGTGCCCCTCAGGGTCTTTTCCGAGACCCCCTCAATGAATTTCAAGACAGCTTTGGCCTGTGGAAAGAGAAACATATTAGGTGAGCTTCGAGAAAGGCCAAGGTCCAGCCACCTACCACCATCGCTGCGGAGAATTCAGGCTGATGCCTAGGCTAACTCGGGGGCGGAGGGGCTGCAGGGCAGTTCTTACTGGCCAGAAAGCAAGGCCCAGCACCTGGACTCTCACTCCCTTAATCGTCCCCTTCGCCGTGCCTGTGGCGTTCCTCCATAAATGTAACCCATCTCCCCCCGACCCCCAGCTCCCTGAACTGTTAATGTGGGGAAGGGGGAGCTAATCCTGGACCACTGTCGTGAACACATGCTGCTGCTGCACGCCTGAGTGTGAGCAACAGAAAAGGGACCTCGCCCTCGGAGGAGCCAAGCCTCGTTCTAACTTGGCGTCTGTCACTCTCCGCCTGCTGTCTCTCCCCTCCGCGCCGTGCAGACTGGGCTGGGGACGTTCCGAACGCAAGCTCACCTGGTCTAGGGTCTTGCAGCACTCCACCAACACGCCCACAGGCTGGGTGTCCTGCAAGCTCTCCTTCAGCTCCTTCAGCTCCAGACCAGAAGGCCCAAGACTCTCCTCCTACCAGAGAGGAGAGGAGGAGAAGCTTTGCCGCCACCCCGGGAGGGCCAGCACAGAAAACGCAGCCTGCCCCACGTTCCCGGCTCCCGGCAGCTCACCGGGGTCTGGGGAGGGAGGGCCTCAACGCTGGCGGCATGGGAAGAGATGGGCAGGATGTTGAGCTGGTCATCGATGGCGAGACACCTCTTACACGAGGCCAGAGAAAGAATAAACCTGAGGAACAAACCGCAGTCGTGAGGCGCCGAGGGCAGTGTCTGCACCACAAGGGAAGGGCTTTTCTCCAGGAAAATCATCTAGCCCCACGTCTCTAAGAAAGCTGGAGAAAGCCAACACCGTCATCTGGAGGGCAGTGCTGGATGATTCCCAGCCTCCTTTACGAGGCCCGAACATGCTTTATAGAGCAAACAAGCAAACGGGGAACTCCCTTAAGCGACTGATTACAAGGGCCCCTACTGTGCAGAAGCCCGCTGCTCCAGGGTGCCCCGGCCCTTCCCCCATCCTGCCAGGTTCACCCTTTAGCACTACGTGTCTCCTTGAATGGGGAACGCCAAAGCCATCCCACATGTGCTCACCAGCCACACAGGGAAACAAACGCATACACAAATGGACTGACCTTCTGCCACAAGGAGGAGAAAATAAAGGAAAGGGTGGAGGGGAAAGCTCCCTCTAGCACTATAATACAAACATTTTTGCGTGTAGCAAAACATGTGTTTGGCTATAAAATCCAAGCTTCTCCCACAACTGCAAGAAAAGGGCCTCCCGCACTACTTTCACAGGCTTCCCTTCCAGCCAGTAGCGCTGGGCGACCTCCAGGCCCACTCCTACTGAGCAGCTTCAGAGGCGATTGAAATTAGGTCGCACAGTTCACCCAGGCCAGGATTCCTAAACCTCAGCACTACTGAGATTCTGGACCAGATAATTCTTTGTTGGAGGGGCTTTTCGGTGCCTTTTAAGCTGTTCAGCAGCACCCGTGGCCTCTACCACCACCAGCCTCCCGCCCTCACCGCAGGTCACGACCATCAAAGTGTCTCCAGACACTGCCAAGTCTCCCCAGGGGCAAAACTGCTCCAGTTGAGATCCGTTGACTTAGGACATGGCTTCTTTCTTCTTAAGGTGTTTCACGTGTTGCTAACTGGCGTTCCCTAAAAAGGGGTCTGTGGTCAAATAAATTGGGGTCCCTGGTGCTGTGAGACTTTTCAGAGGCTAAAACAGGCTCACATGAATCCTCAGAAAGGAAAAACCGTATCAGCATTTCCCAGACGTACTGGACCAGAGAACCCCTTTGTCATAAGGTCCCTCTTAAACATCAGTGTTCTGTGAAACACATTTGGGAAAAGAGTGGTCCAGACAAATCACCCCTCTGACAGATGCGTAGGCTAAAAGCCAGAGCGGGAGAGAGACTTGGTAAGGGCCAGAAGCAAGATAGAATCCAGGCCCCAGCCTTCCACTCACTTTTATTGCTTCCAGTTAGCTGCACAACTACCGCTGCTATCGGGAATCTCACCATTTGGGGCTCCTGCACTACCTTCCCTGAGACAGAGCACAGCTTTCAGTTGGGTCCAAGGTGAAAATGTTCCTCCCACTGTGGCTCCCCACAGCTGAGGAAGTGAGAAACGTGCTCCAGACCCACCTCTCATTAAATCTTCCCACCACATCCTGATGGGCCTCCGTCCTGTATCTTGAATGCACGTCCTAAAAGAGACAACATCCATTAACAGAGGCACCCAAATCGCACTGAGGTTCAGCGTCCAAGTGTGAAGAAGTTCCAGCAAACAGCCCTGGGGTAAAAGAGGCACCAGTGATGCTGCTAGAAACAAAATCTACTCCTACCTAACCTGCCATGCGAAACTGGCCGGATGGGATCTGCTGCAGCAGGACTCAGACACTAAGTGCAATGTTTCTTACCACAACAAATGTCCCCTCACCTCACCTTTCACTGTTCCCACATTCTATCCAGCAGCACAAAACATATTCACTCGTCCAATAAAATGCACATGCCAACGCCAGACAAGCTGGGCACACACCGGTGTTTAGTAAAGCATGAAACCTATTCTCCTGAAGCTTACAGTCAAATGGTTGGACGGAGACAAGTAAATAGATACAAATTTTGGTAAATGCTATGAATGAGAAACAGGGTGCAGTGGCAGCCAATGGGGGGGTGGGGAGGGGGACTACTTATATAGGGTAGAGAGGGAAGGCCCTCTGAGTTGGTAAGCAGGCAGCCAAGTAAGAGAGGGAGGAAGAACAAACAAAGTGACGTGGGCACAGACATTCGCTCGCTCACAGATATTTCAGGGGGGCTTACTAAAGGCCAGGCACCCTTCCAGGATCAGGGAATATACCAGGGAGGAAAACAAAGTCCCTGCTCCCATAAAGTTTGGAGACTGGCACGGGAAGCCAGACAATAAACAAATAAATGTCTAACTTTAGGTGGCTGTACCATGCTTTGAAGCAAAATAAAACAGGTTGAGGAGTGACAGGCCAACCACATATGCTACACAGGGTGTGAGAGAGGCCGCACCGAGGAAGTGGTATCTTGGCAGGGACTGGAACGCAGCGAGGAAGTGAGCCAGAAGACACTCTGTGGAAACGGCGCGAAGGCCCTCAGGTGAGAGTCTGCTGAGGGGAGAGGGTGCACCTGAAGACCTCCGAGGAGGCCGGAGGGGCTGGGGGCGATGGGGCGACAGGAAGCAGGCACTGAGATCTGAAGGAAGTCCACTTCACCGGGCGGATGCAGCTCATGAAACCCTGAGGCCAAGCCTAACAGTTCCTGAGCAGCTGGCAATGTACAATGACTCCAAACCTGCGGCTCAACACACCCATGTGGCAGAACCAGCTCTCATCCAGGGAAACCCTTCCAGCCACCCCCTCAGCTGGGGCAGAAAAAAAATACCCCCCCACCCCCTGGAGTCAAAGTTTCTGCCAGTCCGGGAGCGGGATGGCAATGCTCCTCCACTACCCATTAGGGTGAGGGCAGGTGAGAACGTCTGTGCGTGGTCCCCTTTTTGTAGTACACAAATGTAAGCACTGGCGTGGATCTCTGTGGAATACTGTTTTAGAAACTGAACTACACAACAGCTGCATCATGTCTGAATCTCACTGGTGTAGAATCTGCAAATGCCTGAGAGCGAAAGCAAAATTCACAGATTCCTAAGCACACCCAGGGCCACTGAGGCTTCTCTGCAGAAAATTCCTCATTAGCTCCAAAGAGCTCCCAGCCTAGAAATTATACTGACCGCTCACTGGAGCTGCTCAGTAGGAGTTCTTAAAAGAAAGCAGCAAAAACACAGATTGATCTGAACCACCACAATCAAGTTAAAGAGAAAAACGGACACTTACCATGGTCATCGTGTACAACTGCTTGAGTGAGTTCATGGTCCGTAGGAGGATAACCACCAGCCCACCACCTTCCACTGTTTCTACAGTCCTGGCCAGCAAGTTTGGAGTCAAAGCTTCAAAATCCTGGAAAAAGGAAACCTTAGAACTGGCTGCAAAGAGCACCCACTGGGAAGCTTAACGAGGGGCCAGGCGATAAGGTACAAGGAGGGCTTCAGAGTACAAACTCAAGACCATACCCCGTACCTGACTCACCAGGACACACACACACACATGCACACACACACAGTCCCTTACTCAGGGGATCACAGGAGAGCCCAGCCCTGGAGAAGAGGGATACCCGGTTTTACATGTCCAAGTGTTTCCCGTAATCCCTCATAAAATCTTATTTGGAAAGAAGTCCTCCAATCCGCACTGATTCACACTTGAATTTCAGAAATACCTCACACTCGTTTTCTGCTCTGTTCACAGATGGAAACTGTCTGACAAAACTCAACTGCACCACATGGGGGAGCCGCTGCCTAAAGGAGCCACCATCACTTCACCTGGTAACTGGTGAGCAGAAGTAGCTCCCTACCAGCCAGCGATGGGGTGAGAGCAGGCAAAACGCTCTTTTCAGCCTCCAAGGTGGGTTGTAAGCCAGCAGTGTATGGACAGCCCACTGGAATGCGGAAAGGGAAAACTAGAACTCCTATTCAAAATTTCCCACCTCATTTCTTAACTTATATTTTAAAACGTATGTTTTACGATGCACGTAATCACAGTAGTGCATGCATATAATAAATACATATCAAACTGTGGGAACCTGTGCTTAA
>NW_020173929.1:2506848-2512305 GCF_003031525.2 Neophocaena asiaeorientalis asiaeorientalis | reverse complement strand
GAGTCACAGGTGCCAAAGAATCAAAGAACAAAACAAAGACCACCAGAGCTCAAAACAAAGAAAAATGTGAAACTTAATCTATGAACTTGCCAGGCAAGAGAAAATATATACCAGTGAAGAAACTCACCAGCTACTTCTCTGAGGGGGGAAAGCTAGGAGACTTTAAGGACAAGAAGGGCGGTGATAGGGGTGGTTATTTGGTCAAGCACTCTGGATAGGACGTCCGAGTACTCGGGTCCGTACCTAGTTAGCTAAAACAAGTCCCACTGCTCTCTGGTCACAAAAGTCTTCAGTTAGTTCTAATAGGGATCTGGGGTGCTAGGGTCACTCAAAGTTCAGTGCTTTACCAAGCTGGTTAGGCCCAGTTATAATGGAGCGTCACTGCCAGTTTGGGTATCTCTAGACAAGTGCTGCTTTTGGTAGAAAATGCTCTTTTAATGTTGGTGAGTTATCCAGTTCCTGTGGAAAGTGGCCAAGTCCTCCGCAGATGAAGCTTTGGGGCAGGGAGTACACGTGACTCCTCTCCTCTCTGTACACCTGTCCTTGTGGGTGACCAAGCAGCCCAGGCACTCCCTAGCACTCTGACTCCAGTCACGGGCTGGGGCAAGTCACCCACCTGGAGAACACACATGCCAAACGTATTGCCCAGGATCTTGTGGGTCTCATTGTAGTAGCAGTAGCGAATGTTTGTGGCAGCTACGAAGAGTTCAAAGGGGTCATCTTGCTTTATGTTCAGCGTCCCGCTCTTTATTTTTTTCTGCAGCTGTCGCATTCTTTTCTTCCGATGACTGCAATCACCCCCCATCCCATGAAAGCCAGTTAACCAGAGAGGCTAGAGTTGGGAGCAGGGGATAGGCTCAACGATCACCCACTTAGACCTTCAGAGCTAGAAGGGAACTTGGAAATCATAATGCTCATCCCCTCACTTTAAAGCTGAAGGAAATGAAAGAAGCATTAGAGCAGATGGGCTTCGGAGGGAGACAGTATAAGTCTGTGTGAGAACCCTGCCGTTTTGATACTTCACTTTACAAAAAGGGTAATGGGAGTCCCTAAACCTCACATTCAGCCAAAGCTTGAAAGCAAACCTTAGTGGCCTCATTACCTCAGTCTCAAGCCAATGCTTCAACCACACAGCACCGCTTCCAAGAGAACCTGGGAGGGGCACTGTGATGGCAGGTTACTTTATTCATTTTTCCTAACTGAATTCATCCACTTCCTTCCCAGATGGTGGGATCAAGTCCTCAAGGGCAGCTCTAATCTAAGACAATACTGATAGAGGATATAAGGGTTGGAACGGAATCTGGATGTCTCCCAGAAATCCCTGAACTTTTCTTTTGTCTTAAAAATCCCTGAATACCTAACTGTCAATTAACTGTTTCTTTTAGAGAAAAGAGAGAACGAGAAAACTCCAGAATCAAGGGTTACAGCAAACCAAAATTTTACCATAGTTCTCTAACTGAATAGTAGAGCCAAGGCCTTCCCCCTGGGGCTCCACTTCCTCAGCCCATGACTTAGCATCAGCCTTAATCTAATGCTCAAGACAGGGGCAGGAGAGCTATAAGAGGCACAGAAGAGATTTTTAAAAGTGAAAGCAGGTGGGTTAAGTTTGAAAGGCAAATCTGCCCAAAACACTGTAAACTGCCCAATTTCGCAGGGGGTTTCCCCACAGCAGAGTCCGCCCCAGAGACACATATACTGGGGGATAAAGGAGGGAGAAGAGGCCCAAGGACAGAACCACACAGGTGAGCTGGATTTAGGGAAGGAGATGAGCTCGGGGAGAGAAAAGAGCTCAGGAAGGTGGTCTGAGCGTCACAGAAGCAAAGAAAGGAGAGCATTTCCGAGATGACTTTATAATGGTTTATCTGCCAAGGAACAGCACCCCCACACCCTAAACTCCTCCACACACACAGTCGTAGGCAGAACTGCCAGGTTTCTGGTAGGTGACCCACCCCACCTCCTCTGGCCCAGGGCTGGATGTCTTTCCAAAAGAATTTGGGAGAAAGACTGATTTCTGTGTCGTTGGACCCAAACCACGTAAAACTCAAGTGGTGTTTCTGCGATGGGCACCACAGAAGGCAGAAAGCTGCCCTGAAGTGGGAAAAGAACAGAGCAGACACGCAGAGATGAGAGACTGAGCAAGGACCAGAGCGTCAGCACTGCGGCTCTACACCACCCCCACGGAAGAGCTGAAATCTCATCCCCGTAGGCTTCAGAAGCTAGCCCGTATACTGCCGACCCTTGAGAAACCTGGGGGTTAACTTGCATCTAACTTAAGAGTCGGCCCCTCCGCAACCGCAGCTCCTCCACATCACAGGATTCAACCAACCACGGACCACGCGGTACTGTAGTATTTACTACTGAAAAACATCCGTGTATAAGTGGAGCCCTGCAGTTCTAATCCACATTGTTCAAGGGTCAACTGTACTTCAACAAATTCCCCTTGTGCCTAAGTGTGTTTGTGTTGGAGGTCTGCTCTTTACTATATAAGAAGTCTTAAGTCCACAGCTTCAAAAAATAAGAACAGCCAATTGTCAAAAACAGCAGTGAACTACTAGAGGAAGAGCTCTGAAAAAAAGGAGAAAGAGGGGGAAACGTTGTTGCATTAGGCATCAGGTCGTTGGTAACTTCCAAGAGCAACTGAAGGAACCTGCATTATTAGAGGGGCTTGATCAGCTGAGAAAACTCATGTGCAGAAAGCAAGGAATTGGGCTGGGGACTGAAAAGAGCATGAAAAGGATCTGAAATTTATCGTCAGGAATGAAGAAAGGGCATCAGCTCTATTATTTTTCTCTACTAGAAGTGTCCTCAGAGATAGCACCTTCATTAAGAATCCCTGAAAAACCATGTCAAAGAATCATTTCCTAGCATCTAACTAACAAGCAGGGATGGGAAGTGGGATGGGACGCTCAAAGGGCACGGCTTACCTGCTAAACCCCAGCTCTTTCTTATAACACCACAGCACAGAAGGCCGAGCCTTCACAGTTGCTCTGGACAACATGTGATGGAGTATGACCACCTGCCAAAGAAAAAAGCCATAGCATCTCAGGACCAAAAGAGACCTCCAGGACAGCCAGGCCCGAGACCACAAGGCAAGCAGTGCCCAGGCGGGGACTAGAAACCAGTGCACATACACTTACCCTTGTGCTCAGTCCACCACCCCACATATCAAAAGCTGTTAACCTGTCTGTTAATAATTCTAAATACTGAGTTATTTATCACTTCCAATAAGTAAAAGAATGTTCCCACTAGGCATTTCACTTAAAGAAAACCAGTCATTACGTGTGAAACCCCAGAGTATCTGAAACATGCTGACTCTTTGGGACAGGATACAAAGTAAGTCAGGGAGCATTTACCAGGTCTTACCTGATCCTTTCCTCGATCTCCGACCACAACAAAGAGAGACCTCTGCCGCTCAGCTATCCCATTCTCAATAAGAATCCGGATTCGGTTATCCACTTTCTTCCGATGCATGGTGGAAAACTATCACTAAAACAGAAGGAAAAGACACAACTGGACATGAACATCCAGGTTCTGGGTGAGGAACATTAGCTGGCTGCCTCCTGTGGGGCTGGGAGGCTGAGCTAAGGCACATTTATAAGTATCATCTTATTGAACCCTCAAACAGCTCTCTAGGGAAGACATCGGCCTCATTTTTTAAATTACGAAACTTAGGCTTGAAAGGTGAAGAAAATGTTCCCTTGGCATGGGAAGTCAACAGGGAAGCTTTAATTCACCCCCCTATGGAGGAGTTTTTCAAAAATTGGAAACAATGTTCAAAAAAAGAATGATTAAAATGTATGATATATCTATGGGAAAATAAAGTGGTTTTCAAAAAAATTTGTTCAAAATCACTTTCAAATATTATCTAAGGATATGGATACAGATGCTTATTAGAGGATAACATGGCAGGATATGCGTGTACATAATATATAGAGAGAAAAAAAAAGACTGGAAGAAAGCACCAAAATGTAAAGTAGTTATTTATGGATGGTGAGATAACAGATGATTCTTATTTTGTTCTTTTGTTTTTTTGGAGTTTTTTTTTTTTTTTTTTTAATTCACATATATTACTAACAAAGTCAGGAAAAGAAATCAATTGACTATTACTATGATGGAATGTAGCCATCTGTTTCCTCAAAGGAGGGAAAACTATACTGAAGCCTGTACAGAGAGATTTCAAAAGTTATTGTGATTACGTATGATAGAACATTGCATCATTATAATAAACACACCAAAGAAACATCAAAAATATCAATTATGCTTCTACAATGTAAAAGTAAAAATAACATGTTACTTAGAAACTCCAGTGCTTGCTGCATTCTAATTCTACACCTAAAGCTCATTAACTGAACCTTAACCCTGCCTTAATTGTCCTTCTAACCTCTCAATCCAAACATGGATTTTAGCAGTTCGATCTTACTGTAAAACACTACGTCATAATCAATAGCTCCTATTTTATAAAGAAAGGACCAAGTATAAATACTCAAGTACCCCAAGGAAGAAAAGTGACAGGGACAGGATTCACAGGCAGGCCTCCCCTGATTCCAAAGCCTGAACCCTTTCCAGTTCACCAACCTGACCAGCTTGTCAGCTGAGTTGCGGGCCACACAAAGACCCCACAACCAATCAACAACTAATTATTGCTCTTTGTTCTAGTTACTGTGGGAGCCCCAGAAGTAGTACCAGATAAAGCCTTGACTTCGAGGAGCTTTCATTTTCCTTAAAGAAAATATTTAAGAGAAAGAAATGAGGGATAATCTGTCTAAAGACAGACAAATTAGATGTAAAATTAATTGCTACAGTGGTCTGATGAAAGTCTGAGATTACTGTGGGCTGGAGTTGCCATGGAAGGCTTAATGGATGAGGAGGGCCTTGAAAGAAGAGAAAGAGGATTATTTTTCATTCATCTATTAGTCTAACAAATATACATAGCGTCTATGTGCCAGGCACCATTCCAGGTGCACTGGCAAACAAAACAAAGTCCTGAATGTGCCTGCAGAATACGGAGTATAAACGAATGAGCAGAGTGAAGTAGCTAAGAGCGTGGGAGGATCTAGATGAAATCAGACTACCTCAGTTCAGTGCCAGGTGCTGCAATCAGGAACTGTGGGCAAACTCCGCAGAAAGCAAACGTGTTGTCACCCACCCACTCACCCCACCCCACCCCCAGAGCCCCTAGAGGATGGAGATCAAGCCACGCAACCCGCCAGAGCTCTCGAGAAGCACTCCCGAGAGTGGCCGCCTACTGAAAAAGAGGGTCCTGTTATCTAGGAGAGCCCGGGTGGGGAGGCAGTCGGCATGGGCCGGGCATCAGCACGGATGCAGAGCCTTCGTCCTAGAGCCAGTCTCCTCCGGGCCCAAGAATGACACGGACACCGACCTCGGCACCCATCCCCAGCCATCCCGTGATGGGTACCTGCGCCCAGAGCTGGGCGGACTCCAGCCAGGAGCGAAGAG